>NW_027466864.1:970000-1357500 GCF_046128005.1 Genypterus blacodes | reverse complement strand
GGACTTTGTTTTGCTGATGTTGTGCAACATCTTGTTAGGAAACTTGCTCTTATCTAAATTCATTGTAGCATCTATAGTGTGAGGTTGCAATGGATGATTGCAGCTGTAGTCTGTGACAATTTTGTCTTATTTTTTCAAGCTTATTAACAGGCAGGAAACCGCACTAGACAATATTTCGATGACAGCATATTTAAAACACAAACCAGATCAGCAATTTATCTTGATTACCTTAATTCACGTCTATGAGATGCAGATCATTTTCCCCCTATGCCATATCAATTGAAATTGAATTGACAAATGACAACGTTCAGTCAAAAACATAGAGAACTAAATTGTTGAACAACTGGGGCAAGAAATCCCTCATTGCCAAATATTAGAATCATTTTAATTATTCTATTTATTTGATGTTTGTTTGGGGTTAGTGCAGTGCTGGTATGGGTTTGTGTTGGCATGCATGCGTGATAGATGTGGCTATAGCTATAGTCTCAGAGATCTGATGTTTACTGCTGAATGGGAGTCGTAGATCTGCCAGCACATCTGTTATATGTAGATCTACATCTTTCCTTAAAGTTTTAACATGTCATAAATTTGCTGTGACTTTTACGTTTTCTTTTATTCTTTTCACATCTGTAAATATGATAAACAAAACAAACAGCAGCGGGAAAGCTACAGACAAAGACATTCAAGGATTTTTCTTCTCTCATCCCTCTGGTGTAAAGAAGGCAGTAATAATCACCTTTCTCTGTGGAGTTTACTGGCATCTTGCTACATAATGTACGAGACAAGATTGATAGTTTATGATGTGTGAAAATGACTTGTGCAGCATCATGATACCACCTTTGGTTTCTTAGTGAGTGTAATCGAGACAGAGAGGGAGAGCAGGGGTGCTGATACGGTGGATAACAATGTGTGAAAAAGATACTGTAGTAACAAACCTTTCTTATATTTCCTTACCCCTTCACAGTAAAGCAAAACAAACACACATCCTAAACTCATCTGTACGCTCCATCAGAGCTGATGTATACAGTTCCTCAACAGCTGAATGAGATGCCAAGCACTGCTCAAGTGCAAGGAAATGGTGTGGTTTCACAATTCCTAGATTAGGACTGAAATCTGCAGTTCCCCCCACTAGTTTAAGTGGCTGTGGTGCACACACAAACCCACTGAGACCATAGAAACATACACAGTGGTTTAGTGTTGGGCTCTGGCCAAGATAAATGACTGCTTCAGGTGAAAACAAACCGTGGCCCCAGCAGATTCTTTTTTTTTTCCATTTGCAAGTTTTGGGGGCGACTTCTCTTTGTGTGCGTGTGTGTCAACTGTTCTTACACATATGCTCCGATTTGGCTTCTCCGCCCTCTAACACTCTTTGGGCTTGTGAATTATTCAGAATGAGGAATTAAAGTTGAAATGGCGCTCTGTAGCCACAACTGCTTCACAGGTGTTTGAGGACTAACGGTGGAGTGAGTCATTTCAAATCCATTACAGCAAACATTTGTGACGTTAAGGTTCGGAAAATAAGAGAAGCACATTGAGAATTAGAATTGTTCATGGATGGACCGCATACACACATGCAGTATTACCATATATCATATTTTTACCTCTGGATCACCTGCACACTGTTTCATATTCATAATGTTTGTGTTTACAAGCTAACATTACAGATTATGACCTGTTATAACTGTGGGGCTCAACATAAGAGCCTGTATAATCTCTTAGCATTTCCTGTAGCAAAACAACAGCTCCAAGTGTTATTTGACGATTTTTGTTTACAAACAAGACTGAAACCTAGAATTGTATTGCATACGGAAACAATTTGGATACAATACAAAATCCTCATGTTTTGTCATCTTTGAAAGATCACCTGAAGACTTGAATGATCACCTGAGGCCCACCTGAGGCAGCGGGAAAGCCAGCAGAGGCCTTGAATGGCTTCAATTAAGAGAACAATTGCTTTAGTCACACAATTATGAGCTCAGGGTGACTAAATGCAAAAAGCCCTGAAGGTGAGAGCTAAAGATCTCTGGCATCTTATCCAATGTGGTCCGCCCACCCCCCGCTGCTTATTACTGGGACCACCAACTGGGAGAACCGGCTTCAGCTGCACTGAAATGAGCAACAACAGCACAGTTGGTAGAAACTTAAATGCAACCTGAGTGATTCAATTTTAACTGCCAACCGAAATGGATGGAGGGTTACAAAGCGAACAACAACTCAACTGTAGGCCACTGAGGCATAACAAAACATGAATGCGTCACTGTGTGTGTGCGTGTGTGTGCGTGTGTGTGTGTGCGTATGTGTGTGTGTGTGTGTGTGTGTGTGTGTGTGTCCGTCTCAATAATAACTGCGACAATTTGTGTATATGTGTTGATCAATGTATGTTTGTGTGTATTTTTATATATGCAAAATGTTTAGCATCTATAACACACCTATATGAAATTTGAAACTGCCCATATAGTACGTACTGTCCAAACTATAAACACATGTCTTGCCTTCCCATTAATGTCATATTTCCACATGTTTACTACACATTTCCTGTCTTGGTTGACAAATGGTGAGGAATGAATCCCATGAGTCATCATTTTGTCAGAGCTAGTGTTTGCTGTTACAACTGATAAACATATTAGTGTTCTATCGGACTGATGGATCTCACGCCAAATCAGCCCCATCCTATAAATGCTCATTTTGTAGATTAGACCTGATTATATATGGAGTGGATTTTGACAGAAAAACTCCCCAACATTTGTCGTGTCAGGGGGTCAGATCCCCCCCACTGACTCCCACAGAGGCCTCAGTGTGGAGATCTGCTTCTGGACTGATACAGGTGCAACATGAAGAAGTGGAACAACCACAATTTCTTGCGGAGAGTGATAAAAACAGGACTTGTGGAGCATTGCAGTGAGGTTATTCAGTGCTATTCTGAGCTCATGGAAAGCCCTAGATGAATGGTGTAGTAATCTTCAGAGATATCGGTATGTATACAGTTTGCGGAGAGATTAGCCGGTGAATAAATCATTGGATGTACTCATGTTTATGAAATCCCTTTCACGTGCCAGAGGGTTTTAGGAGTAAGGCAACTTGCTCTCATTCCACAGGCCTCTCCTCCTCCCGCCCTGTTTGCTGAGTGTGGTAAATGCATATAAATATAGATTTCATTCATATCAGCAAGAAATGGGCAGGATCTAAATGGGTCGATACAATCGGCAGCCATTTGTGGTGCACTATTTGGATTTGTAACTCAACAAAGCCGCACACTTCCAGTCTGCTCAGGCTTTGCTTTGGCAACAGGGCTTCTACAGGTGGGATTCATTAAACTGAGACCTGGCACACTGGTACTAGCTCTTCACAATTACCATGCTACAAAAGCTGGGAGCAGAGAAATGCTAACATACAACTATACTGTAAGATGACCATATGCTCAGTGAGCGATGAGGGCACAAAGATACGCAAACATGCAGTGCACCTACACACACAAACACACACACACACACACACACACACACACACACACACACACACACACACACACACACACAGGCACGCACATGCACATTCTGCATCCACAACAGAGATTTAACAGGCAGATTTCATTGCTCTCCAATGAGCTTTTCAAAACAAAATAACCCATTGATGGTGCAGTTTGTGCTTGTGCTATTTCACTGAAGACAAAAAAAAGGAAAATGCTCACATTTCATAAGCGCTTTTATCTCAGTTCTGCCCCCACCTCCCTCAGCTGTCTGTACTACTTTTTTTGGGGGGCATGCAGAACATGTGTGGCTCAGCTTAGCATACGATGAGAGGTTTGTAACTCGTCCAGCATCCAAGCTGTGGTGTTAATTTAGATGATTAAAGTATCTGGTGTGATGTTTCAGCTTGTGGTCACATCAGAATACATTCTTACACATTAAAACTTCCTCCATCCTCAGTCTTTATGTTGCACAGTGACTATAAAATAGCCCAAGGCATTTATGTTGCTGTGATAATGATTATGCGAGAGCTGAGTTGGAACAGAAGGTGTCCAAGAGATCCTAATATTCACTGACTACTACAATGCGCGGAATTTGTTTGCAGTGTTGGAAGTAATAAAGTCTGGGGTCTTATTGCACTAATGGGAGCTGGCGTGCATAGTTGTGTTGCTTTTTGATTTGATTCGAGGCGTATTTTAAATATTCTCTTGTAAACTCTTTGACTGGCAGCTGTTCTTTGTCTCCACACACATACGCAATCTTTTACATATGCCTGCCCGCTACGTGTGTACAAGCGAGTACTTTACATTCAATTAGAGATGCACACGTGATGCTAATGAGGCTTCAGGAGACATTATGTATTTAGGTTTTTTTGCGATCTAATTGTAATCCATTCACAGTTCTTCACTTGACGGCTCACACTCACACTGGCCTTTCACAGTAGGAATGCTGGTTTCTCCTCCTGTTGGACATCAGTGCGTCAGTCACAACCATTCGCCCTTCACACCTGGTGATCGGGGCAGAGTGTGTTCAAGTGACCCGCTTCCCAGAGTCCACAGGCAGATAATTATTTCCAGTTGCAATTAGATTAACCGCAAGATTTTTTTTTTCACCGCGAGCAAAGGGGATCAGCAAATATCCCTTCCCCTCATTTTTGCTTTTCTGACACGCTTGTATAAATACCCTCCACCTGGTCATGGGAGTGCCTTTAGGGGAGCTATCAAAGCATTCATAAAAATCAAGATGTATGTGACATCCAGTGGATTTCCCCCATGCTGCACACGGCAGGCCAACTCAGGAGGGCCAGAGCCGGGGTAAAGTTTCCCCTCTTTCCCTCCCTGACTAGCGGCTGACGCCTGATTGACTGTGATGGGCTTTTTTACGCCCTGCACGTGTTGTTCTGCTGCTCAGTCCTTGCTTCATCATATGTCTTCTCAGCATGTTGTCTTTCTCTCTCTCTGGCCTCGGCTTCTGGACCTTATACCTTTAAATGAGTATTTTTTTTCTATCCAAACCTGTTCATAAAGTGCCAAAAACATTTGTCTGTTCATTTACTTTGCGCTTTAGTCCTGAACGTTTGTCTCACCGCAGAGCTCCCCCCTTCCTCCCATGCTTCATTTACAGATTAGAGCCCGGGTTGGTGTATGTAAAATCACATGAAGAAGGAATCGGATATTAGAAACATGACTGTGAATGAATACATGTGCATGTGTAGATGTGTCGGCGTTGCTGAGTGCCTTGCTTGCGTGCTAAACATTTATGAAGTTGGGACTGATGACACGCACATTCATATCTGGTGATCAGAAACTCTGGGAAGGAGGCCATGATGGAGGTCTGCCTGACTCCCGTGTGTTCGACTGAAAACAGTTAGAGCAAACTGGGACACCGAACGCTGAATGAAAGGAGCTACGCTTGTGTGTAAGGGATACGCCACAAATCAGGGATTCAGATGTGTTTGTGGGATTCAGGAGGAAACACAGGAATGCTGCTGGTCAGCTGTTATGGGAGATATATGATCGTAACGGCCGTCTTTGGAGGGAATTTGTACGACACGTGCTAGTGTCAGCTTGTGTCTACTCAGCAGAATTTCCCACTTTGGTTAAATAAGTTGAGAGTTGACGAGATTTGAAACTCGGCCTCATCCAAAATACATTCTGGATAAACTGGACTCAGGTCTGTGCTGCAGGTTCAGCCACTGACCTGTAGGCGGCAGTATTTGTTTTATTCAATCGAGGCTGACTCTGGCCATAACTGGGCATGTGATTTATGATGCAGGTGAGAGGAGAGACTACAGCCTGCAGAGATGGTTACATACTTTCCATTCTTTAATGAAGCCCTTCAATGACTCCTGCACTACAGTACTTCAAACACACATGCGCCCCCCCACACACACACTTATCATTGGTGCGTTGCTCCTGATAATAGACCCTACATAGGAGGCCTGTGAGTATTTTGAGATGCCAAATGGTTGTGAGGGTACAGACGTTTGAAGGACACTAATGTAGGAGCTGGGGCCTAATATAAACAACATTATTCACATAAAAGCCGGCCGCAGCCATTAGGGCTTTTTGGAGAGGTGGCACTTCTCAGCCTGCACCCTAATGGCACTTGTCGTTTACACATGCAGATATGTGTATATGCTGATTTTCTTTGGAATCCAACAAGAAATCCAGAAACAATCAACTGTAAAATGATTTGTCACTTCTTTCTTTTACATTTCACAAACTCGAGGAGGTCAACAAAGCTGAACAAGTCTTCATCGGAGCCTTCTGGGGCCATTTTGTTCAAAGTGTGTGTTTCTTTCTGTCTGTGCATTACAATTCGTGTGGTATCCCATAATAACAATTAATATTATAAGCAACTAAAGCAGCTGTTCAAATACATTCCCCATTCCTTTGTGAAACGCAGAATCACACTTTTTCATTTTCAGGCCTGTAACTTACAACCACCTAGAGACTATAGCTGGCTAGTGGATCAGTCTCTCACAAAATTATTAATCCTACAGAAACGTCGGCCCGCCACATAAATAGGGGAAGCTGCCTGTGCGGCAAACGCACCAGACCTAACCGTTGTCAGCAGCCGTATAAAATGGCGATCCCACCGGCAGCAGGTTGTAACATGAAGCAGAACAAAACATCCTTTTAATCTTTGAGGAAGATCCAATCAGAAGAAATCAGGAGGAGCATAAAGCGGATGAATAACACATTTCTTTCTTGGCTTGGGCTACAATGGCCCATTCAATAGGAAATAAAACAAACCAACGCGCTCTCAAAGTCAGACACGACAAAGATTAATTAGATTTGAATTGGTCTCGTCCAGATAGAAGTCATTTTGCCTTTTAATGGTATGGTTTCGATCAGGGAGAGGTGGGATGGCCAAGCTGGTTGGCTTCACATCCATCTTGTCAACACATTGACTAACTTCCCCTCTCCCTGACTCTGACTCAGGTCTTTTACACCACGGCTGACTTTTGGATTTGTTACTGTGGCTTTTTTGTTATAAAGTTTTCCCTGATTAATTGCACAGAACATGTTGAGGTTAGAGCGTTTACGGCCCTGCATGGGTTCCACACCAGCGTGACTCACTGAACCGCTGCTGCACTGTAACAGATCAATGCTCCCCACTGCTGCTTTCCCACAGCAGCCATCTTTGTGCTGTGGTCGCAGTATTTCACAAAGGTGGAAAGTACCTAAGTACATTTACTTTACATGAGTACTACACTACACAACATTGAAGTACTGGCACTTTGATGTTGTATTGTACAGTGCCAGACGTTTACTCAACCTGTACTCTTTCTTTCTTTCTTTCTTTCTTTCTTTCTTTCTTTCTTTCTTTCTTTCTTTCTTTCTTTCTTTCTTTCTTTCACCTTTCTTCCTTTGTTACCACTTCCCTTTTTTGTCTTTCATCCCTTCCTTTTTTACTCCATCTTTGCTCTCTTTATTTGTTCTATCTGTTCTATTTCCCCTTGCCCTTCCATTTTTAGTCCTGTCTTTCCTTCTTTATTTCTTTCAGTTCCTTATTTTTTCTCTCATTTTTTCTCTCTTCCAACCTCACTAATTTCTTTCCTTTTGTATTTTTTTTAATCTTATATTCTCTGCATCAACACCCCCTTCCTTTTCTCTCCCTATCCGTCTTTACTTAGTTGATTCTTTTGTTTGCTCTATGTATTATTTGTCCTTACATCTTCCTTCCCTTCTTAGTTCTTTCATAATTGACTCCTATCCATTCCTTGCTTATTTCTTTGTGTCTTTTCTTTATCTTCTCTTCTTTCCTTTAATCTATTCTTGCTCTGTTTCATCCTTCTTTCTTCCCTTCTCTCTATTCTGTTTTACTGTCATACTTTCACAATGTCCTCTATTTCTGGTCCATCATAATCAGAGAGTTCCTGAATGTCAAAGTCACTATAAGTCTGGTACTTTTATTTATATCATTTTATTTTGGTAATCTGCGATCATAAAGGAAACTTCCAGTTGGCATTTGAAAGCGAGTGAACAATTTTCAATGGGATTTAAACAAACCACTTAGTCCTTTGGGTTAAATCCCATAGTACCACTCTGTGACCCTTCCACTGGCCAGGCACATCAGAGATTAAAGGTGAACCAAGGGGCAAATCAGTTATCAAGTCAGACACACTCACCATCAACTTCCCACCGTTCTTTTTACTGCACAAACACACACACTCACATACACACACAGGCAACCATCATCCTTCCTGCAATGTGGGTCACGACCCCATGTACCAGTACCAGGAAAGGAATGAGGCAGAGGATGCTTGACCCTTAAAGACACAGCAGTTCTGATTGCTTCAAAAAGTTGATGTATCGGCGAGATTCCATTATTTTGCCTGATGAATATCTCCTAATTTCTTAATATTTATTCGCAAAACATATTTCAATAAGAGCTGGAAAATCCTTTGGCTTGCACTTCAGTGTTTAGAATACATTTTGACTCAGTTGTGGTTGGGTTCACGTCTCTCAGCACTCCAAACACACTGAAATCTGAAGAAATGAGGCCCACTGAAACTGCAGGAGGCTAAACATAGATGGTTCATAATGGGAGACTGACGAGTGACAACGTGTATAAGTCTAAATTAGTCTGAGAGATGACGGAAACAGAAAATAAAGTCTGGCTGAAGTAGATGCTGGTGATTGACTGTAAAGGGAATCAGCAGCTGATCTGAAGTCAAAAAGTTACCATGTTACATTTGGATTCAGTCTTAAAATCTTATTTAAAGTAGAACAAGGATTTACATAAAGAACTTCCTGTATTTTCATCAGGTCTTTGTCCGAATAAATTGTTTCGCAAATGTTTCCCTCTTTCAGTTCTGCTCTTGCTAGTTGTCATGGCAGCAGAAATGGAAAAATTGCTTTTCCATTTCACAGTTCACTTGTGAAAGCATTTGGAAAGCTTGTAGAATGTTTGTTTGAAGTTCCTTGGTTTTCTGATGAGGTGGTTCCTGTCATTTACAATGAATTTCAAAATAAATATCAGTGTCTTGAATCAAGGTTCACTAAAACAGACAAATCCCTCCTGGAACATAGAAATATTCTAATTTTTCCGTGTCAATAAAACGACCCAGGTGCATGAAGTTGTTGTACATGGATGTAATGTGTATTTGGTCAACTTCAGCATTTGCTTTAGCTTGTGATTGTTCTTTAAAGTGAATGTTACTTACGATTGTGTTTAATTTAGCTGACACCTTGACCCAAATGTCCAAGACAGCGAGAGACGGCCAGGCCAGGCACAGGCCATCGTGTGTGTGTGTGTGTGTGTGTGTGTGTGTGTGTGTGTGTGTGTTCTGACTCTGCTGTGAGCGTGTTGTTGTATTAAAGCAGCCCATCCTGGGGTCATTGCAGTGTATGGGGCATGTGGAGCAGTTATAAAAGTGAGTTCTTGACTCAGTAGTATATTAACTGAGGCTTCCCATTTATTCTTACAGTAGTAAAAGGGGAGACTGGGGCACAGATAGAGGGGAAATACAATATATACACTTACTTGCATCCATACTTTGCTAAACAGTATGTTTGCATTTTAGTGATGTATTTGGAAACTATATCTACTCACTGGATATTTCTGGTTGGTTGGTTTGAGGAGGATGAAGGTGGTGGGATGAAGAACAGAAACTGAGCGTGTGGTTGAAGATATGGCACAGGTGATTGGCAGGTGTAGTTTGCCACAGTGAACAATGGTGAAGTGACCGACGCTTAAGCATTATATTTATGCTTCCTACCTGCTACAGATAATCATATGAGTTTCCTTATTCTTTCTTCAGGTTTTGACATACAATGGATACAATTGTATTATTTGTTGTATTCAGTCGTGTCGCATCAATTCACAAATTGTTGAGTTGAAACAATAATAAACAAACATCTTGATAAATAGATGAAGACTCAACTTTTGACTTTTAGATCACTGACTGGTGACTTCACTTGAACTTGGGCCTCCTGACTCAGAAAGATGTGATAACTTCCCAAAACAAAAGATTTAATATTGTTTAATTATAAACATTTAAAGTTGTTATATGTCTATGTGTTATTTAATCTACTCGACTAAATTATGCAAATAATTACCCTCATTTGTTGACTTGTTGACTTGTTTAGGATTCAAAACCTCAAAGGTTTATACTTGGGACTTACCTGTCATAACTTGAGGCTTGACTTGAATTGACGACCGCAAAATAACGTCTTGGTTCCACCTGTATATTTTCAATAATAATATCCCCTAATCCCAATGTTGGTGGCTATGAAATGTTAAACTTAACCATATCTTTCTTTTGGTATGCAAACAGTCACAACCGTCCATGAATCAGTGTAGTCGTGGTTTAATGGTTCAAACTCCAACTCCAACTTGCCAAATCAGAGTTCACTCCTGAAGTCATGAAGGGCTTAACGGATCTAAGCACTGAGTAAGTGGCTCCTCAACTGGAAAAACATTGGCTTATAGTTGTAAAGACCTAATGAAGCATTAGTTCAAACTGCTTCTACCCCCATTGCGTTCCCCTGATGGAGGGGTTGGGGAGGAGGGTGCGCGGTGGCGTTAGGCTGCTAGGCTGATAGGCCGGCGGTCTGTGTAATCCTTTATCTGGCTGGTAACCTGTTGCTCCTCTACGACTCAGCGCAGCCCCTGCAGCATCCCCGCTGCCCCCCCCCCCCCCTCCATTGACAGCTATCTTCCCTAGCAATTGTTGGTAAACACGACTCAAGCGCTTACCCCAACAACAGGTTTCCTCCAACCCCTAATCCAGGCAGCATTGGCGACCCCCCTCTTGCCCTTTTGACCCCCTCCCTCCAGTCCCAACCCACCCCAACCCCTCCTCCTCCTTGGTGGTGGCGGTCGATGGGCCGGTGAGATAAGCCTGGGTGGAATTCCCGTCTGGGTGTTCTTGGGAGTGACCTGGGTGGCAGAGGAGCATCAATGAAAATCACTCAGCACGCTGCTCAATAAGGATCCTCAGTCTGCCACGGCTGCGTTTCACATACGTTTGTTTCTTTTGGTCTATTTTTTGGTCATCCCTGTTGATTTGGAGCGGTAAGCACAGCGAAAGAACCCAAGGAAGAAACCACACTGCCCCGGTTCAGAGCTTGTGTAAACTTTTGACAACCTCTCAATGACCCTGGATAAAACTGCCTTCTAACAGTCGTGTTCGGTATAAATCAAGGAATGAGATTAGAGGGTTTTTTTTTTAAAAGAGCCAAAGAATGTGATTTATTTCAAATCCGATTTCTTAGAATTATAAGAAATAATCATATTTGGCTCAGATTTAACACCACACAAAGTGCTATATTGTTTGAAAGGAGCGCACGCGCACTCACACACACACACACGCACACACTCACACTCACACACAGACACACACAAGTACACTAAGTACACTGATGATCAATAGCCTAAATTTTCTGCAAGGGTACTCGCCTCAGCAGCGTAAACAAACACACTTGTGAAATGTCCGACTGCATGATGTAGCGTCGTCTTCCATATTTAACCACACGTCTAGCACTTCCCTAGTGAGTCCACGGTAGAGGGGCTGGTTGTCTGGGAAAGAATGCTCGGGGTCTAGAGTGGTCCTGGTTAGGCAACGGCCTGGCCATTGTGCCCCAGGAGAAGGTAATTAGGAAGTGAAACCTTGACCAGTTGACAGCAGGCTTTGTTCGGGGGTGAGTGGGCCAAGAGAAATGCTTTTGAAAGCTTTTTCACTTTCTTTTGCTGAGGCGACCTCAACCCCGTCCTCCAGAAACACACTGGGGGAGATCATATAAGTTTCTGCAGAAAAATGCATTTGGGGGGGTTAAGAGGTCTTTATTGAAAGAGAAGAAATCTGCAGGCAGTGCATTGTTTGACAGGAATACTGACCAAATATACACTGTACAGTATCTGTTTACTGAAAATGTCATTTCCCATCCACGCTGAAATACAGTCCCAGTAAAACAGATTTTAATTTCAATATATGCTTGTAATAATACAGAATGGTACAAGTTATGGTAACTATGCCAATAATACCCCTGTCCTGGAGAGAAATCAACTGCTTGTCTTATTCTAGTTGCTTTATTTTTTTAATGTACCGCAATGGAAAAATAGCAAGTAAAACTCCTGCAACCCTAATTAAGTAAGTAAGTAAGTAAAAGTAAATTCATTTTAAGAAGTAGTAGACAGTCACTAGAAGTACCTGAAGTCCGTGTTAACAGTATATATAGATGCAACAAAGGCTCTTCTTCTGACGGTGTACATAACCTTGTATCACCAATATTGGAATTAATAAAATAGACTCCTTAATGCAGGTGTGTGTGTGTGGGTGTGTGGGGGCACTTTGAGCCAAATGTCTGAGGATTGCAGTGGATTAAAAAGCACAAGATTTCCCTTTGAAATGAGTGGAGTGGAAATAGAAAGTAGCATAAAAAGGGAAATTGGTTCAGAAGTTGAGTAAATGTACTTAGTAAAGTTTAACCTCTGATGTAGTACATTCACCTCATTTTAATTGCTGCAGCTGTAGCCCATTATTAACTCTGGACCGTACTGCTCTCTTGCCTTAGTCTTGCGGTGGAGCCAAATGACAGGCATCATTGCAGTGAGGGCATCCAGCACCAGGGACCCACGCCTGTCCTGTGCCGGCTCAGCGCGCAGCTCTTAATGTGGCAGGAAAAGTGTGAACATTGTTTTGGCAATATAGCAGTTCAGCTCACTACCACAGGATACACAGTATGAGTTAAATGTACTCTCTACTCTTTCACATCTGCTGTTCAAATCTACACTCTCAACTCACTCAATGGATAGGTTCCCGACTTTGTCCTGTTTTAGAGTAATGCAACCAATTTTGTTTTCACATTTGTTGTGGTTCGTAAGAAAAAAGTCCCCTGCCTCACAATAATGCTGCAGATTTTTTTGTAAGATACTCATCTAGCACACAGTTTGTACATTACACACAAATAGTGCAAATAGATGAGTATAGAAGACAGGGTGCAATGGCTACAAAACACTGCAATACAATGACATTGTAAGTATAATTATATTGTGTACTTGTTTACAATTAGATGCAGACTATAGTAACACACTACCAGAAGATATATGGAGGTAGATAGGTGCTGGTGTGTTGAATCATCTGCAAATAGTGTTAAGGAATGCGAAGAATTCAGATGATTTGCAAGTTAACAGTACACAAATGGAACACATCACACAATAAACCCTGAGCATCACGAAAAACACACTGCAGATTGTTGGAGTATGACGGTTTTAACCTGAGACGCAGTCTACCACAACAAACAGATTCCGCCATGCTTGGGTTTGAGCTTTAGCCTTGCAGCTAGTCTATAAAATCACTCAAAAAGAGAGGTGAGGAATCCTCAACTCCTTTGTTTTCCTCTTTGTTCTCCGCCTTATTATGGGAAGCCGGTTAACGCCGAACCATGGTAGACCGCCCTTTTATGTATCTTGATTTCAAGGACCTGCCTGGTGTCCCTCTGCATTGGCTTAAACTGAGCAAATTACATGTGTTGATGTTTTGCGAGTGAGTAAACCAACATCAATGAACCAAAGACGAATAGATCTTGGAGTTGCATGCTATGATGCTAATACCTTGTGATCCCCACGGCTTAGAGTCAAAGCCAGGAATTAGTGAAAATTTGTCAAAAGCCTGTTTTCCATTTATTAATGTGTCAGAGTCAACAACACAATTTTACAAAAACAGACCGGCCTGCACTTCAGATGAATAATAATGGAAGGATCAACATGGACATTCAAATTGCAGGATAAATCGCACCGTGATTTGTGCGGATCTCCAAAAACATCTTGTCGTCATGTTTCGGAAAGAACACATCACCTACTTCAGAGAAATCAGTCTTAACATCACTTGGAGGTTTTTATTAACGTTTCAAGGAAATGATGTTCCTTAATGGCTGTCTTTTTTTTCCTCTTTACATTTACATTGCTTACGTCTCAGTGCAGGTGTCACAAACAGACCTTTCCAAGCAAGTGAAGTCAACTGATTGCTCTTGACTTTCTCCTGGAGACTGCAGAGCTGGGACAGGGATCAGTCCTCCGTGACCGCAGTGATTATACGTTTTTATGGAGTTGACAGAGGAGTTAGAAAACGCCAAGGGACATTTAGATTAATGATGGCATCCTGGAGGCCAGTATTATGTCACAGCAAATGAGGACTGCAGAGACAGAGGGATGACATTTACACACTGGCAAATTGGCAAGAGCGGTTCGGTACTTATAAACACACTCATGTATATTTAAAAGACGAGACATGCCAAAAACCCAAGGACCACTACACGCACTTGAACACACACACACACACACACACACACACACACACACACACGGATATTGTACATACATACACCTCCCAAGCACTTCCCATAAACTCTTTTGCCCTTTGTATCCTATGTGCGGTGGCCAGTGTGTGTGTGTGTGTGTGTGTACGTGTGCAGTGAGTGCCATAGTTGGCTAGTGGGCCGGTGTTTGATGATGAAGTCATCAGTTTAAGTAAACTCCAGATGGCCAGGCAGAAAGTAAAACAAGTGCCATCTGCTTAGATTCAACTGCTCAACTTCTCCCCTCTCCTTCTCTGTTTCCCCTCCTCTGTCAGTTGGCACAGCTAGGACCGGAGTACTCGGAACATTAATGCCATTAGTGAAATGTTTCAGAAGAGGCAGCCAAGCACAATGCATTACACTAGCACTACATTACCACCAAGGGCTCGCTGCTGGCTCAATCAGTCACAATGTAATACACAAACTCAGGGACCGAGTGTGACTGTGCTGGAAGTAAAATCACGTGTGTCAATAGTGCCAAATACTGATAGATAATGTTCACATTTATAATCACCTTGTGTAATTGAAAGAGAGACCTGTAGTCAGTGATCATCATGGGATCGATTCAGAATTTCGTCTCCATGTGGCAAAAACTTGTAAGGGTTTGAGGGCCTTTGCAGGAATTCTAGGCCAGATAAGAAGAAAGCCACTAGTTAGGAGTCATGTTACAACCTTTTCTGATATATTTTGCATGTCATAGGTCTAGCTCACGTGAAAGTGTTAAGTCTGATCTTTAGTAGTAATGTTGTGTGCAACAAACTGTTATGCGACTTACAGCAGAGTTAATGTTCTTACAATGAAGACAACTTAACACTTAACGCCTGACAACTGAATGTAACTAATGAACATGATCAGCAACATGTATTCACTGTTTCAATGTCAAAACAATTCCATCAAACTGAGCGGTCCAAATTCTCTACAGAATAAAGATAGACAGAGATTGACGAAGCAAAAAGGCAACCAAATATGCATGAATTGTATGACAACAAACGTATAATGAATCCTTCAATCAAGAGCCAGGAGTAGAAAGATCAACCAACATAAAGCAAATTTCAATTAGAACTTTTGAAAGATGCGGGACAAGGACAAAGCAAACTTCTTCCTAAATGCTGAGAGTTTAATCTTTCGTGCTTTGATTCATTTCAACATACATGGTGTCATAGCGGAGCATTCAGAAGAGAGCAGGTTTTTAGAGCTGGGTTCTTAAACACAAGACCCAAAATGACATATTTCCATTCAGTGTGCTCATTTGTGCTGCAGCAAGGGAGAGTTCAGTGAATCAATGTGATTTGGACCTGCAAAGAAGCATACGAACATGTCAATCTGGATACAGTGCAGAAGTGACACCCATGAACTGATGTCAACGCTCCACATGCTTCAGTGGGCATGCACATACTGTATATGAACTACCCTCAACAAACAAACACTTGAGGTGGGAAAATTTAAGGTGGATTTATTTCCCACAACTTCCCTGCTTGCACTATACGTCACGGAGTCATGTGAAGATAAATGTACTGCAGGTCAAGAAAGGTATACACTATTTACAATCGCTGTTTCTGATCCATCACTCCTCACACCGGTGTTGTGGCTGCTGCAATTCCACTGATGCCCTTCATCCGCCTTAAAAACATTGAACTTTACACATCGGTTAAGCTGTGTGTCCCAGAAGAAAAACAGGCCCAATCTACTTCACCACTGTGTGTTGTAATTAAGCCCACAGCTGGCAGTTCCCATTACGCCATCAGGGCGAGCAGGCAGACCTGGTCTATGGCACCGCAGTCCCTCCCGCCCGCCACCTTTCCTCTCCTCGGCACCTGTACATTGTAAAGAAGCAGGTCCAAACAACCTTACAGTTAACAGTCCGATGGCTTTCTGTTTGTTGTGAAACACTTTGGTGCAACACATCATCTCCCTCGCCTTTGTGTACATTTTCACATTCCGCTCGGCCGACTCTTTGGCACGGCCAGGTGGGGGGAAACGTCCACACATGGTTTTAGGTTCAGTAAAATTCACACCAGCCTTTTATATCTGACAGGAAACTCCATGGAAATGTGGCATAATGGAGAACAGGCAAGTCGTGCGACAATTGCTGTGGGGGGGAAGGGGGTGACAAAGCTGGGGCACGGCGGAGGAGCGAACAAAGGTTTCGTCACGTCTGCAACCCGTCCCACCCTTTTCCTTCACTGGCTTCCCCGCCCTCTCACTTCGCCCGGACAAATAACGAAATGTTAAAGCAAGAATTTTAATGTTGTGCCGCTACGAGTTTGCCCCACACCACACCAAAGCAGGCCCGTCCCTGTAGGCTACCTCTCTCCTGGCCAAGATCAGCTGTCTGACTGCAGAGGAGCCTGCTGTAAACACTAGCCAGATTACCACACAGACAACACACACACACAGTTCTGCAAGAATTATCACGCTGACAAACTTACAAGCAACTATTGTCAACAAAATAATTTGTTTCCAGCTGCATACCATATTGATTTAGATGGAGGCAGTTAGGAAGATTACGGCTGGATCAAATAAAAACAGAACATTACCGTCCAAATCCATTTCAGACTGTGGGAAGTCTTATGTAACATTTAGCCGAGGAAAAAAAAACAACTCCGGTAATGATGTGCACATGATTGGCAATAGCTGACTATTAAATGTCTATTCGTGAGCTGCCCACACACTTCCCCTCCTCCTCCTCCTCCTCCTCCTCCTCCTCCTCCTCTTCCCGATGCACTGCAGGTGCTGCAAAGCGAGATTAGGGCTACAAACTGAAAACTATAACCAACCAAAACACATCGGGCCAGGGTCACAGTTGTTATTGTTCCAAGTGGCGCTGTCAAACATAAAAATGACCATGCATTTTGTTGGTCTGTCTGCCCTTTGTTGATGTATGTTTATGTAAGAGTTTCTGTCAAAACATGGAAAAAAAAGATAAATGTGGCTAATTAAAAGAACATTTCTTTGGTAGTTGCTGTAATAGATACCTCATTGTGGGGTCCAGGGGCAACGCTCCCTTTAACCAATCACAACCGCCGCTCAGATTGAATTTGACTCGTGCAAGAGTGGTTGATTTTTTTTTTTTGGGGTGGGGGGAAATCCCACATCTTGGCGACCACTGCCACACACAGAGAGTGTACATACGTGTAAGTGCCCATCATAAGATAAAATGACCCCGGATCTGCTTTGGTGTGTCACATGAGATTTGGAGGAAGGTGAGAGTGAGTTTAACACGGTGAATTAAAAAAAGCTGAACTGATGGAAAGACTGAGGCGCTGTGAGTCATGGCTCTGAAACAAATTGGACCGAGACACTACAGCATATAAGCACACCTGCTACACCTTCGTGCTGCCCGCAGAATGTCCTCTCTGTGTGTGTGTGTGTGTCTCCTGCTTTGCCGTGTCAAAATGCAACATGTTCCAGCTGACTGCAATTAAACGGTAAACTGGAAATAGTTGCCGTTGATTTAGTTGTACATAAATTGGTCGAAATGTGTTCCAGGGAGGGGCTGATTACCTCACCGTTCACCTCTTTGAGTGGACACACATTTATCTAACCGGGGTTTACCAATTAACCCCCCTCCTCACACTCAAATACACACACACGGACACACACACCTGCTTATTGTGTTTCAACGCTAAACTCATCTGGAAAAACAGCTAAATGCTCACAAATCGCAGGCTTCACTATCAATCAAGGAGCAGAACTGTGAGGCTCTGGGCTTTGAAAACTGCACACAGCCAGCAAACAGGGTTCAGGGGGGAAAAAAACACAATTTCCTAAGTTGTTTTTTTTCCTTTTCTCTATTATTTGACTCTGTTAAACATCATAAATCCTCTAGATGGGAGATAGACTGGAGAGCCTCAGTGAGAGATTTATTTCTCTTGCCTTTTTCTAATCCAATATCCCCTCCTCTCCAGCCATTCCCAAAATGGTTTGGCCATGAGGATGTAGAGGCTCTGCTGAGGGGAAACACACACACACACAGGCACACACACACACACACACACACACACACACACACACACATGTTCACACACACCCTGAGTGACCAGAGCAACAAAAGGAATGTAGCAAGTTGCGCCACATCCCAGCTGGACTGACAGTGAGCGCTAGCGGTGTCCTCCTTTCCACCGAGGAGGATGAAAGGACATCAACTCATCTAAGACACAGAAGGAACGCCTGGAATTAAGAAAAGGGGAAACTCTCCAACGGGGGCTTGCCTGGGAGACGACCTCGGTTCACTGCTAAAGCAAAGAAGATGAAAAAAAAAGGGAACTTAAAAAAAACACTCCCCACACCACACCTGTGATCAATTAGGATCTGCAAAATTAGAGAGTTACTAACAAAACCCCAGCCTGTAATAATTCATAATTATCAAAAGAGCAGCGAGGAGGGAGCTCGCTTTTCCAAGGCAAGGTTCACACAGACTTTGGAAAAGTAGAGGAGGGGGTGCGAGTGAGTGTGTGTGGTGTCCACGGTGAGAGCGGTGCACCTTTGAGGCCTTGCTCAAGCACAGGGTCACATGAATCTAATTGTTGTTTAATCATACACTCATGTCTATTGTCAGTGAAAATATTTGCCTTGAGTAACGATTCGTGCCGTTGTAGAAAGTCTGTTAATCGCTTACACTTGAAACTCTTCAATTTATGTCAAAAACAACTCACCATTGTAAAATAAATTGCATAGCAATAAACACCCACTCCAGCACTCCAGGTTTGTGCACAATTGTTAGCATTTGTTCTCTGATCTAACACGTTTGTAGGTTAATGGCGTCCATTATCCATTGATCTGAAACAAATGCGCACCATTATTGTTGTCCAATTTTCCTATACAAGCCCTGACATAAATCAGGAGACATTTTTGCTGGAGAACTTATCAAAGAGCAAATTCAAAGACACGAAAGATGGAAATCTTGTTGCAAGGCCACAACAATGAAGAAGACTCCATATGGTGATAATCACCTGATAAAAATCAGTATAAAATGTGATCTTTTATCTTTATCACCGGTCCTTATGGGCGCAGAAACGACTCTTATCTCAACGAGGGATTAAGTGTGATAAATGTACCAAACTTGCAATGGCTGTCCTTGCTGTGTGAGCGCCGTCGTAAAAGACAAAATTGTTGCAAAGTCTAAGAAATAAGTGCCAGTACAAAGACGCGGAGAGTGTGTGTTTATCGCCCCCGCTGCTAAATCTGTCAGAGAATCACAGCAGTAATCAGACATGGTTTCACACCAGTGGACACTTCTCCTTCTGGGAGGTGGAGGTGGAGGAGGGGGGGGTTAAAATGAAACAACTCCTTTCCAAACATTCCCGGTTCCAAAGAATATCCCAGAGAATACTTTCTCCCTGAAAGAAAATAAATGGAATCTCCTGTTTGGGTTAGATCAACGAGAAAAAAAATAGACAATTTGCTGAAAGTGCTCAAAATGTAGCGGGTGCACCAGACTTAATTTAGAGGAAAAATGTTCGCCCTGAGCCAAAAGGGACAAGAATAATTGCTGGTAGTTCGCTCCACTATCCTCAAATAAACTCTTCTCGACAATTCAAAAACATCAGAATTCAACATTGGTTTATTCTTCGCATCCTTACATTTTACAGCTCTTTCACTCATGCTATATATATCACCATGACTACGCTTTACATCAAAGGTTCTCAAAGTTACAGATAGCAGATCACATTTTGCTGTAGTGGGAAAATTCTGAAATTTTGACTTGGAAACTATTATTCCTTGGAATAAAGCAGTGGACTCTCTAATTGGAAACTGATCAAAGTGTCCCAGTTACTTCTCAGCAGAGCACCAGTGGCACTGAGCTGCTGCTTGTGGTCTCCCAACCACCAGAGGGCCCCCTAACAAGGGCTCACTTTAGCTATCCAAAAACAGATTTTAATAGGAAGGCGCAAGTGCATCAAGTCAGTCATGTGCATCTTGGAAGGAGAAAAGCAATGCAAATTTGATTTCATTATCTAAGTAGGTCTTATACTAATATATAATATTGTAAAGGATGCATTTATATTTGTAATATCATATCTATTTCATTCCAAAAATGTATTTATGTATCTGTTAATATATGTCCCATCTATTGACTTAAGTGTGGTGAAAATGTAATTTATTGAAAATATCTCGTAAATTTGCAAGATAATTTCGTCTGTTGTTTATTTTCTTGCAGCTGGGGGCAATTTCAGAATCTACTTCGGCACCCAGAAATTCCGTGTTCCGGCCCTGCTCATTTATTTCTCATTCTTCAGTAGCAGTGAACATAAATTCTGTCTGCACTTTATACTTAGACATAAACGCTTAGTTTGAGTTCAGCATTCTATGACCACAACTTCCAGAAAACAGGCTTGTAAATGACGTTGTGCTCTCATTTGATTGCTAGGATTGGTATATTGGTGTAATATAACTTTACAAAGCATTTCATCCCAACAGGAGTGTTATTATTGGGGAACCCTCTCACTTACACTGTGTATGATTGATTTGATGCGACTGAAACCCCATCGAGACCCCCTATGGACTCCCTGGATGCTACTTTGAGATCCTCTGCTGAAATATATTATGGACAGTTGTCTGATGCTCTGATTTGGCTTAAACACTCTTAATATTAAACATTCCTTTACTAAACATAATATAAAATGGCTGAGGAGGAGTTAGCCGTGAGTTAAACTGTGCTAAAAGAGTCAGGTTGCTCAAACAGTTGGCCTGGGGGGCTGGCTGGGTGAGGTCCGGCCCGGTTAGCAGGAGCCCAATCTGTCTCCCCAAACCTTCAGTGCTCGCATGCATCTCATTAAGTTAACAGCTTGCCGTCAGCACGGAGACAGGAAATCAGACTGTTGTGTCATGATGAATGCTCTCGTAAGTGCTGCCTGTCATGGTTGGAGGTTAAACTGACGGGAAACACAATCTCCCCAGCTCAACTAAAGAGGTTTTCAGACACAGAGGGCTGGGATAGCTTTGGAATACTTAATATATAAAATGCCTATTTCCTTACATGCATTTACATTAACTTGTAAATTAATCAAAGGCATTCCAATAACATCAGTGGCTATTGAGGAAAACTGAGAAACGTTTTCTCTTCTTTTTATTATTAGTTTTGTCTCTATATTAAGGATTTCCTTTACATTTACACAAATAAGTACTTTTTTTATGACCTCAACAGCGGATGTTCTGTTTTCACCACCTTGTTGTTTGTTTATTAGCAGGATTACTCAAAAAGATTTGCTGAAACTAGTTGGACGGCAAGAGCCCGGGAAGAACCTATTAAACTTTGCTGTGGGTCCAAATCCAGAAAGTAGATCCAGGAATTTTTATGACTTCTTAACATTGTGGGTGTTCTTCAATACGTTTGTCAGTTTCTTCAAAATGAAAACATCGATCTCAATTAAACCCAGCCAAATCATATTCTTCTACAAAAGGCACATTCATGTAATGGTTATGCAGTTACAAATACAGCAGAAGTTTGCAACACCTGATAACATGTAGCTGAGACATAGTAGTAGTAGTAGAAGTTGTACTTGTAGTTGTGGAATGTTAAGTTTTCCTACAGTACATTTTTACAAATTTTGAAATAATCTGTAAAATTATACCACAGCTGTCAAATGTTGCATCACATTGCAAAGTGTTCAAGAACATTGTTTTAACAGACACACAATCAGTCTGGCAGACCACAGAATTATGCCTGATATTAAGTCTAATATAATCATTTTGGGACCAGAAAGCTATTTTGTGATTGGCTTATCCATGGTGAACTGGCCTGGAAAGCTTTACATGGCAGCCGTGTTTCAGGTTGAGAGAGAAAGCACTCGCCTGTCACCCTGATACATTTGTTGCCGCTCTAATTTGCAAACAATACCCCGACCACTTCATATATAACCATTTGCTTGGATAATTTGATTGCTCAGATGCTTGTCTGGCTCCCCTGTGTCAAAGGTTTTGGCCCCAGTGTGCAACGTCGACTATTTCAGCAAAGGAAAATAAACCTCGTAAAATCTGGGGTCTGTGCCAAAGAGTACCCAGATGGTTCATTTAAAACCCATGAAAATAACATTACATGTTTCTTATTGTACATGTTTCATAGAACTGCTAAGCTTTTCCCCCTAATTCTCTCGACGCGTGTGCGTAAACACACAAACGCACAACAGCCTCCCGCAAATACTAAAAATGCTTAATTTACGGTGTGGTTGTGTGTGTGTGTGTGTGTGTGTGTGTGTGTGTGTGTGTGTGTGTGTGTGTGTGGTGTCCATATATCAGAACAGTGTGATGTGTTGCTCGTATTAAAGTTCATCCCCAGCCGACCCCCATATGAGCACAAATCACAGATGTAAGTCAATCAGAGTGAATTTCTTTCTTTCCTTGTCAGTGTGTCAGCTGCATGACATCCTGGCTCTTGATATCCCCCATCTTAGTTTACTCAGGACATCAATGTAATTCTTAGATGAGTTAAATCTTCAGTTTATTCTTAAATCGTGCAGTAATGTGGCAACACAGAGAGAAATCTACGTCATAACATCTAGATATTGTGTGTTTGGCTTTACTCAAACATAAAATCAGTGAGATTCTAGCAAAGCTTCTTAATTTTCTTTTTAAAATATTTATCCCAAATTTTCATTATGGTGGCAGTATGTTAAACAATGTGAAAAGGAAGAATGTTACTTTTCTATTGCTTTTATAAATGCTGATGATAAACTTGATAAACTCTAATTTCGCTTTGATCTCTCTGTTGATTTATCTTTCATCCCCCAAGAGCTTTGTTTTTCATCATAAGAAGAGATGAAAATATCAGAGTGAAATTAAACAACACAACACAACACAACACAACACAACACAACACAACACAACACACTAATTAAGAAAAAGAGCGTATTCCTGAGAAAATTCCACAATGACAATGCACCACCAGAATGATGGTCCCTCCCTTTCTCACCATCCCAAATCAATTCACCCCCCAGCTTCGCTCCTCCAGCATCATTCCCGATCCCTGCTGGTGTCTGGGAAACTCCCAGTGTGCTATGTGTTCCACCAGGAACCGCAGGAAAGGGCCTGAGAGAGGAAATGAGTCTCACAGAGCGCTGAAGTTTAATAAAAAATAAATGAATGGGGTGTCCCAGGGACAGAGTGAATGAAGAGTGGGAAAGAGCGGGAGAGAGAGACTGAGAGAGAGAGAGAGAGAGAGAGAGAGAGAGAGAGAGAGAGTAGGTGAACTGGAAGCGAGGAAGAGAGAGGACGGGAAGGAAAAACAAGGTATAACATTTGAACCCATTTGTGTGTGTGTGTGTGTGTGTGTGTGTGTGTGTGTGTGTATTACTGTCCAGTGATGAATCAGGTAAACTAAAACCAGCTGCAGTGAGAAGTTCTCGTGAACAAGAATGGCAATGTAGATCAATTTGGTGATCATTTAAAATCACCTAGCCCTCTCTTTACCCCTTTGTACAATGATCAGTGGGCACTGAGCCTACAAACACAGCACAAACACAGTGTGCGTGCGTGCATGTGTGTGCGTTTGGCGTGCGCGTGTGTGTGTGCGCACAGAGATAGCCGCATAGATCCTTTTCTTCCCTCTCCTGACACAATAACTCTCATGCTCTGAATGGAGGGACAAACATTCCAGACATGCCACATGTCGGGGCTGCTGGCGAATCATTAAAC
The DNA here is from genome assembly GCF_046128005.1 of Genypterus blacodes. Classification (NCBI taxonomy): domain Eukaryota; kingdom Metazoa; phylum Chordata; class Actinopteri; order Ophidiiformes; family Ophidiidae; genus Genypterus; species Genypterus blacodes. Next base: position 1,333,592 of record NW_027466864.1, on the reverse strand, counting down.
TGTGGAAGAGAAACTGCAGGATACCCTCTTTTTCTCCTGTGTCTTCTCTAATTACCCTTATACCTTTAATTGATGTTAAACATGAAACAGGTATTAACTTAAAGGGAATGAGGAAAATGGAAATCTGCAGGGCATTTGGAAGTAAGTGGATGCACTTTATCCTTGGCCCAGGATATGTGATAACTCTATAAATTAGGGAGGGTATTATCTCCGTCCAGCAGCTGACTTCTCCCAGGATCCACGATTACAGCTTACCTCTGGGCCTCCGACCAAAAAATACTTCCAGGAGCAGACATGACAGGAGATCCAAAACGACAATGAGCTGCTCTGAGCGCCGTATAAAAAAAGAAAACAAAAAAGAAAACACACAAGCAGGTTTACTCAACAAATCCCACCACGAGCTGCTCGGCGAGAGAAAGAGGGGAGAGGGTGATTTGGAAATGCTTGTTGTTGGATATCTACTCAAAGCTTGCATGCCCTGGGGGACTCGGGGCCCGGGCCCCCTTTGAAAGCGTGGCCCGTCTGAGTGCCTGAAGTGTAACACCAAGCAGTCTATTGAGAGGCAGGTGATGTGCAGAACAAAGGGAGGATTCAGCACCTCAGTGACACAGTGGGAAAGAGATGAGTGATTATTAGCCCCACCGAGGCCCTTGACAGACCATTTAAAGGCAGCTTCCTTTGATTGTGACAGTGTAATTGTTTCACAGATACAATCACGTTGAGCACTTACCTGAGGCAGGGGAAACTGGACTTTCATTAAAGTGCGGGATTGTCTCCAGGCTGCTCTGTAATTGTGCCTGTTGTCTTGTTTTGTGATGTTGTCGGCGGGCTCAGACCCCTCTGCTTGAGTTAATCCAGAGAGGTGTGTGTGTGTGTGTGTGTGTGTGTGTGTGTGTGTGGTGAGGTTTGACTGGAGGCTATTAACAGGGTTTATCAGTTAATTTTTAGTTAAATTTGAAATCAGCATAAAAATCTGTGTGAACGTCAGATTATAAAGATAACATTTTTTATTGCACTGTTCCACTGAAATACTGTGTGTGTGTGTGTGTGTGTGTGTGTGTGTGTGTGTGTGTGTTGTTGTTTACTCATTTTGAGGAACTCTGGTGCATAATTAGCAGCTTGTTGACATTTTCTCCTCTTTTTCCGCTCACTTTTTATTACCGGAAGCAGTTGGAGAGCTGTGTTCACGGCTAAATGACCTCATTTACTGTAAGCTTAGGTGTGTCTTAAGTGGCTTCTTACAGTGGGGAAGCAACAACCTTTGGGAGGTTTCAGGCAATGTTTCACTAACAGAAAAGTATCAACAGAAAACAATGAGCTGAATTTGAAAAAGTTTCAGATTGCAGTGTTAAAGTGAAAGGAGGTAGATTATAGATTATTAGTTTTCTATTAACGAGTCTTTTGTGAAATGTTTACAATGTAATAATTTCCAATAAAAGGACATTTCTTTCTTACTGCAGCACTACTGTGTACACTGAGAGGAAAAACAGTTTTTGTTTGTTTGTAATTTTTAAATCAAACTTTTATTGTGTTTCAAGTATCAGTAAAACACAAACACAAACCTTTGCTGTTTAAGCGGTAACCTTGTCTGGCCAAAACAATGACAAAGACGTGAGAATAAATGTGACCGGAGGAGCACAAACAAATCAAAATAAACAGAGCAGGAGGGTGGGAAGTCCTCTCACTTAACCCTCCGAAACTAGTGAACTAGTCTCTCAGTGTTTGTTTTTGATTCAGCAGGCTGAAATGACACAGTCTGCTGGGTGCTCTATTGGCCATGTGGTCTGGGTCCACTGAGCATGGCTGTGCGTCCAAGGGCCGAGCTGATTAGATAATAAACCACAGAGTGAAGGGAGTCAGAACAGTCAGGATGCCATCTTTGCTAGAAACTTTCTTTTACCGCTGCACCACCTGGGCGGCTTATAGCTCCGTGCCTGATATAAGGCCGGACCGATGCCAGGAGATCAACACAAACATCATTAGATGTCATATCTGAGAGCTGGAGTTAAGTGTTAACATCCAGCCGGGCAATAAGCAGCCAGCGATTCATCTGTATCTAAATATGTTTTATCTAGAATGGAATGAACTACTTGTTTGAGCCATTTATCTGGTTCTTAAACACAGGATGTTTACCCATTTGCTTAAGGAATTACACAACATGAGAGCCGACCATAGATCACAGATTTTGCAACTTGATAAGTAAAACATACAAATCACAGCGGCTTTGATATGTGGTGGATGTTTGAGTTGAGGAGATTAGTTCCAGGATAATAAGAGCCCAGCGCACTGCAAACTCTGATTTGGCAATGAGAAATACGCAGACATGCAGCTGAGATCTGACCGCAAGAGCTCTCCAACATGTCTCTCTCTGTTGTTTATGTCCCGTGTCTAGATGCGGTGTGAAGTATTTTTCATTAAAGAAAAATAAATTAGCATTATTATTGTTTGAATCAGTCATGCTTCCCCAGAGCATGTAACCTAATCTCACTCGCCTTCCTCTTGGTTTTGTGTTCCCTGTTCAATTGAAGTGATGTATATTTGTCGTCAAATGACAAATGTACGCTAACGAGAGACGTGTGCACATTTCCCAGTGTGTTGCTGTGTTAGTGCCAATGACCCCTGTCCCCCATGTTCAAGTTCAAAATACACAGAGCTCATTTAAAAACCTGTTGATAGGTATGGAGCAGAGCTAGTGAGGAGGCACAAACGTCCAGAAAGTCAAAGTGAAAGCGTGAGTGGAGGCACAACACAGGCTGATTCACTGTAGGTGGCACAAAGTCACGCCAGGACTTTGAAAATATTTCACCTGGAATAAAACTTTGTGTGCTTATTGTGCACAGAGAGCGTGAAGTGTTAAAAATGACCTGTTTTCACTCAGTTAATATGTGCTTTTTTGACCATACAGAAATAATGGAGCCCTATTCGGAAATAAGTGTGTGTAAATCTTACAACTTAACTTCAGGAAATACTTTTGTCTTTAATTGAAAATGTAATTAAAAAATGGTAGTCAAATCAAATCAAATCACAAATTTGTTCTAAAAATGTTCAGGCAGATACTTTGCTTACCACTACATACACAGTATATGCAATAAGAGAGTATACTGTATGTACAGTGCATAGATATATACATATAAAGTGTATTGCAGTTCCTAGGATGACTTGCTGGGAGGCGCAATACAGCCTCAAGAAATGGAGTACAGCCAAGCAGGCCGGTGACCAGTTGACACCAGTATTGCGTCCCTTAGTGGTTTGAAGTGTGGCCATGAGTCCCTGTGTTGTGGATTCAAGACACAGGAGGGGAAACTCGTTCGCCCCTTGGCCAGAATTCCTCTCCCATTCCGAGTAGGGGTGGTGAGAGTTAACAGGGCCTCCAGGAGCGAGGCTGTAAATGGGCCGGCCCCTGTTTCTGTGTGAAAAGATCAGTTCACCCTGCTTAATTAGGCTCCGGGCCCCTCCGCGCTATCGTTTCTCACGTTCGCGAGATCAGATTCGCTTCATTCTCACCGTAAATCTGTGGAGCAGCAGCCCTGACCGACATTAATTACTTTCACTCCTCCTCCTCGAGGAAGTCCACTCACTCCTCTGACGACCGGCTTGGGCCCGACATTGCGCGCCGAGGCCTGCGCGAGCTCGTCCGCGTGCACCTAACGGGAAATTGAGTTACGATAACAGGAGATGAGCAAATTGAATTCTCACACCATACATCCACACGCTAGGACAAACCCATCCCCCCCCCACCACCCCCCCTCCTCTGTCCCCCCACCCCCCCACTCCTCCATCCCTCCCTCCTCCTTCTCTAAAGTCCCCTGCTCTCTGTTTATAAGTGCCTGAGCCCCAGAATTTAAAATAATAAGATCAGGTTTCCAGGCAGGTAAGTGCATCCAGACTTGTTATCTGTGATATCACCGGTGCTTTAGCCCTCTTCCTCCCTCTCCCTCGTTCTCTCCCCTTATCCCCTCTCTCTCTCTCCCTCTTTCTCTCCATTTCTCTCTTTCTAGGGTATCTCCTGCTTTTCTAAAACTGTACAGTGAAACACAATACTTTGCATTATATACTTTGTGAAAAGCGGTTTCTGCAGCATCTTGTCATCGTTTGGGTGATCGGCTGCTGTTTGAAGTACTCTCGGGTTCAGGGCTCGCCGTATAACAGTGACGGCTCTGCTGCACAACAGCGTATTATTTACCCAGATGGGGTTAATTGCTGAATAAAAGAATGGTTCTTTTCAGTTGACCATTGTAAAGCTTTACCCACCCCTCTTCCAGCCTTCCTCTGCACACACACAACCACACAACCACACACACACACACACACACACACAAGTGCAGGGCCGTAGAAATATGAGCACATACACGTGCAAGCGCGCACACACACACACACACATATTCACACTCACACATACACACAAGAGAAATGCATCGAAGCACACACTGACACAGCCATAGAGCTATTACAAGAATGCAAGCAAGCCACGTGCACGCTCACACACACACACACACACACACACACACACACACACACACACACACACACATAACCATACACAGATGCACACACTAATGTATCCATAGCCACACACACAATGATGAAAGATGAAAATCAAACTTCTTCCCTTACTGCGCGTGTGTGTGTGCGTGCATGTGTGAGTGTGGTTGAGCAAAAAAAAAAAGGGGGGGGGGGGGGGGGGGGGGGGGGTGATAATCCACTGGCTTCCCACATCAGATCAGTACTGTAGGAGGTGGTATCATTCCACAAAAATGCAAGGCTCCGATCACGTCCAGTTACGTAGCTAAATGAAACTCATATTGTGTGCGTAATCAGATGACATATGAAGGCACGCAGCGAGTACAGGCGGTGGGTGGGGGGGTGCGGGGGGATCATAAAGCGTGAGAGGGAAGAAAGGGAGAAAGAGAGTGAATGCATGGCGAGAAAAATTTGAGAGAATGTGAGAAAGAGAGAGGTTAAAAAGCTCCCACACTTCAGGGCAGGATGGCAGGTTGGACAGGGCTTGACAAGTCCCAGAACAGTAGCCTCTCCTGATCCCCATTAGCAGCAGCCTGACAATATTTCTCCTTTGAAGAACAGAAAGTCAACACTCCATTTGTGGAGATAAGGTGCAGGTGAAGGAGTGAGCATGGGGCCAGAGAAACCGTTTTGGGCTTTTCTGCTAAAGAAAAACGGGGAAAAAAGAAAAGGTTAAATCATTTGAACTGCTGTGCTGCATCATTGAAACAACGTGTCCCTCTATCTGTCTACTGAAAGTCTCTGAATGTTAAAAGACCTTATCAGCATTTCACTGTAATGCTTTACATTCCGTGCAGGTTCCGACTCAAGTGAGGAAGTGCAGGAAGCCTGAGCGTTCTTTCTTATCTGGATGCTGTCTGTGTTATGATTGGATTGCAGAAGTATTGCAGTATAAATCCGGATAACGTGCAAAGCTTGCGTTTTATGTTTGAATGCGAGGTGTAATTAGGGCCGGGTATTCAGTCTCTCTCACACACATTCACACCTGGACAAAGCTCGGGAGTGAAGGCCATCAGAGTTCCCCACTCTCCCAGTGACCTGCCTCTGTCTCTTAAAATGTCCTCACTCTTCAACCAAGCACCCCCCCACACACACACACACACCTCCTCATCCTTCTCCTTTTTTATAGAAACCCTGGTGTCCCATCTTGGCCCTGCTCTTCAAACAGGCCTGCATTGATTAACTCAGAGGGCTTTCTCTGCTATACACCTATTAATTATATGGCCTTCATTAACACTGGCCTGATGAATGGCCTCTGCTGGAAAGGCGAGTTAAGAGGAGGTGTTAACACAGCACCTGCCTGCACTCATGTGGCCACTTATTAACCAACAATGACCTTCCACATCATAAACCCACTGGCCGGCTATTTGCTGTCTAATAAACGGAGCCCCTCTTTCTTGCAACCTCTCCTCCAGTCGATCCCCTTTACTTGAGCCCCTCTAACTTTATTGTTCCGTAGAAAAAAATAGATCCCTGTAAACTTCAGACACCTGGAATCAACTAAAATACTGATCCGTGGGACCAAAAAAGGAGTTAAGTAGTGTAGGTGGTTAATGGATTGATGAAGAGCCTCTCCTCAACCCTTCTAAAGAGCGGAGAGAACGAGCCGCAGAGAGCTACAAGTGTCAAAGTTTTGTCTCTTGACATTGTAGCTAATGGTTGCAGATGGGCAGCCCTCCAAGGCTAATCTGTCATAATAGCAGGTCAATATGCACTGAAATGAAGCGCACTATATTTTGCAACATGTGGTATGAGATGATGCATGCAGAGCGAAGGAAGAAATTAGACGGAATTGAATCAATGACACCACGCCGGAGCCAAAAAAACACCGGGGCCCCCCATCACTTTTTTTTTTTTGCAGATGGCTGGAATTGTTGCAGCAGAGGAAGGTTATATTTCTGTCAGTGTCAGAGTGAGTATTTTAGGCCATTTGCCCAGTGCTTAGAGTGCTCTATAGTGGCCGTGTGGATGGAGACCTCTCAACAGACGGCTATAGTATGGGAGATCTCAGACAGACATAATGGTTCAGGACCCAGCCACCGCTCCGGTCCCGCCGCAGAGGACGGAGAGAGAGGCATGGTAATGGCCCCTAATGTGAGGACGTATTTATTTCATCCACTGGCCCAAGTAATTGGCTGTCTTTCAGTGTGGCCGGGGTTAAAACGCCGAGTGATGGATGGCAGTTTTGACAGAGGTTAGCTGGCTTCCGCTTTCACTGCTATTCTTCTCTCTGAGAGATGGATCCTGTCACTGGCTTTGGTGGAGTGATTCACTTTGAACCCTCCTTCATCCTCGACCAAAACCTCATGGCCAATTCGGGTAAAATCACTAACTGCGCAGTGAAAAAATATAAATTAAGAAAACAACAGGGCTATTAGCAATGAGCAGAATCCATATATTTATCCTGGACTGGAACATAAGTCTCGGTTTAGGTTCTAATGTCACATTGAGATTCCTTAGCGCAGTACTAAAGCCACTGTGGGAGTATGGGATATATCGGCACGTCAAGCCTTTTAGCGACAGAACCTAATGAATGTAACTGTGAGAGATAGATTTAAAGAGGAAATCGCAAACTGAGCCAATTATGAAAGCCATTTCTATTGTGGCATTAAAACGTTTTCCTGTCTGTTAGTATAATGTATGTACAGTAAAATGAACTCAACAATCTCCCCTGTGGAGGACAAATGAAAGTGGAAACCTGTGCACCGGGGTCCTGCACTTGTTTATGGCCTCATCTGTTCATTCAAGTTCATAAAAGTGTTTTCATTGCAGTGTCAGAACTGATCTATTTTGAATGTGTTTGAGACGTAATTGGAACGTTTTCACTTGAACGTTTCATTCATTCTCAGCTATGCCAAACCCATGACAGCCAAAATGTCTAAGCGTTGACTTCACAGATACAGTTTGTCTGGTTGAATCAGACTTGGGTATGTTTTCCCTCACGATGGGATTCATTTGAACACAGCAACCATGCACTCCATTCTCCAGTTCAGCAATTTGAAAGCAACATATCTTCTTCATATAACGTGAAGCGATATGTGGTTTCCCCTGACGTTGTCTTGAAGTCACTGTAAAATAAATCAGTATTCTCCTTTTGCTTGGTATATGGCCCAAATAATGGCTACAATTACCAACTAGGAAGGCTTTGATAGTTTTATTTTAGTTTTCTGTGGGAAACCAAACTGAACCAAGGGCAAATACAACTAAAATAACAATCCATTCATTAATTCACCCAGAGATGGTTACAAGAAGCTGAGCCAAAGGGGTTAGATTTGAGACTGGAGAAAGTTTCCCTTTCCTTTGGCTTATGGACAAATTCTACAAACAAGAGAGCCATAAAAACACATTCAGGAGGTTCCTGTGAATAAGTTTAAGAGCAAAGAAAGGAATATGTAATACCTGGAAAACAAACGAGAGGGAGATTTTGTGTATGTGTGCTCAGGTACGCAGGTTCTCCCCTCCTCCTCCTCCTCCTCCTCCTCCTCCTCCTCTTCCCCTGCCTCGTCTTAGGTTTTGGCACAGGCCCTGAGCTGGCAGGTGGATCCAACCATCACTGTGGACGAGCTGGGGCTGGCACTTAAATTACAGCTGGAGAGAAGAGTTGTTTCACAGCTCCCAGGCCACATAACCCTTCCAGCTAAGTAAATGCTGTTTAACCTTTTTATGCATTCCATAAATCTAATCAAACAAGCCCCCGCTCTCATTAATGCATCTCACTCTGCCGTGCTCCCTCATGCCATGTGCAGTGCGGCATGCCAGGACAGCTGAAAAATCAGGATCTGGAACCCAAGAAGAAGACGCTTTTGCTTTTTTTGTATTGTTTTCTTTTTAAAGCTTTGAGCAGACTTGAGGAATTATATTCTGTGTTATTCTTCAGCTGATCCCTTGATTATAGTCATACAGGTTATGCTGAAATTCTTAAGCATGCTGGGAAAGGCGCTTTGAGCATGCGAAACATACTTCTTTATGGGAATGAATCAACCATGTGACAGCTTTCAAATTCCGCAGAGTCTCCCAAACAAATGTTACTCCTAATTGTCGGAAAGGAGGCCTCTGCTGCATCCAAAAGTAAATCAAATACATATTTATGTCTTTATTTTGTGTGCCTCTGCCTGTTTTTGTCCACCCCCTCTCCCTCCCTTTCTTGTCTAAGTGGAGCAGAGAACTTTCCCTGCATCAGCGGACTAGGCCGTAGGGATATTGGTCGAGACAGGCAATAGTGTTGATTACTCATTGGCCATTAGATTGCTTTCACTGCAGTGGCTAAGCCTCCTGCATCATGAGATCGCTTGGCCGAGTGCAAGATTAGAGAGCGTGCTTTGCTCAAATCCCCCCGCTCGCCCCCTCCCGCTGACCCACCACCCCTTCGCCCCTTCAGCCACCCTTGCCTCTCCTTTCCCCGCCCTGAAAAAAAAAAAGTTCATCTGGCTCCCCTCAGGTCAGCGAGGCAGTGCAGCAGCAAGACAGGTTGACTAGGCGCGCAGTCCTTATTACCTCATTTCCTGTGACCACGGGTTTACCCCCTTTTCTTTCTCTAGCACAGGAACATGTTTTATGATGGTTGTACATTCTTAATGGCCCCTATGACTTAATTGTTTTTAGGGTCAATTTGGAGCGACAAATTCAACTGAACCCAATTGTTTTGTTGGCTCCTCGAACGGAATTTGGCAAATGCACGAAAAGGAATAAGAGAGTGAGCTCTGTTTATGATGGAAGCCAGTTCTGCAGCACACATGATCATACATATAATACGCAGAGAAAACCCCTCTGTATGCATAAAACAGATGAATAAACATACTGGCACACATACTTGTACTTATGACGCCCATGTGGACAGTGAAGAATGGTAATACCTTAAACAAAGGTCTTAAGGCCTGTTTCAAGTTTGAGTTTCATCCCTCTGTTTCTAATATTGGCTTCTTTAGCACTGACGGGATTTAGCAAAAACAACGAAAGATTTCCTTCTTAAAACAGAACGAGAGGGAAAAACTCAAATGCTGCATTTCAGGTCCAAAAAGTCTGTTTCATTGCAGATTGAACCCAAAACGTTTTGCTCGGGGATTGAGAATGCAGAACCTGCTCTTCAAAATAGACTGGGACTTGAAAGGTGGTGAGCAAAGTGAGGCCGAGGCATAGCGGTGCAGCTTAAAGCTCATTACCCTCCCTACCCGGCACCTCGCTGAGTTGAAAAGGTCTGGCTGCCTCTCGCACACACATCCACCGGCTGCTAATCAGGTCAACAGCGGAATTAACAATCTTTTAGATTTGGTCACTGATGCTTGCAAGTTTGTAAAAATACTTGCTTTTGAGTGTCATGGTGACTTAGTTTGTTGTCTGTCGTTTAGAACAAAGAGGAATAAAGTGAGAGCGAGTCTGAGTGTTACAGATGTATGATAGATTGTGTCATGAATCAGACAGACATAAACTGCGTGCTAGATGTGTGATGGCAAAACAAATTATGGAAATAGTGTCCATACTGTTAAGTTTACATATCGATTTTTGCTTTTTCTTGTAGATCCTCATTTTAACAGTGTGTTATAGCAGGAATAGTGTGTGGTTGCAATGCATCCAGTATTAGATTCATTCACATCAACACACCTGGTTAGACACAGCCATGAATTATAATTCCTTTTTAGAAATGTACTTTTGGAAATGTTAGGAGGTTGTTGAGCTTTTATATAATGTACTTTTATATTCCTGTTCTTCATTTAAAAGATCTGAGTTCTCCTTTCACCACCAGTAAACGTGTACAGATGAGGGCTCTGCTTTTGGAGGATGCATGTGTGCTTTTCACTGCATTTCAAATAGCTGTATGCCAATCGTGACACCCGCTCTAAGACACACAGACACACATACACACATACACACACCACAGCAGCTGGTTTCCACTAACCAGCATCCCTGACACAGACACAGTGTTACAGCACATTGTCCTCGCTGAGAGGTACATCAATCTCTCTAGTGTAGCACGGCGCTAAAACCCGGTCATAAAGCTGCTCAAACACAGAGTGGCATGTGTGTGTGTGTGTATTCCCCAGAGGAATTTTAACAGAGCTTGCCTTCTAAGACCACATCCCTGCCTTCAGCCTCTGTTCTTGCCACCTCTTTAACGTACACTTCTCCCCTCTAACACACACACAGTCGCACACCGACACACGTCGCCTGTCAGAATGTTACGTAGCGGGTTCCACTGGACGTTTCGCAGTATGACAGAATGGCAACAGAAGATATTGGGGTTGAAATATGAGGTCAGAGTGCTCTGACAGTTTTCGCATTAAAAGATGATTGCCTCTCTCGCAAGGGAGAGATGTAAATCTGAATGTGGTGAACCTCTTCAGGCCCCCGCATCCTAACCCTCTGTGCTGTTTCACTCCAGCAGCCATGTGACCTCAAGAAGTCAAGGGAGATCAAGAGGAGTTGTGCGTTCGTGTGTGTGTGGTTGAGAGAGCGAAGGGTGGTGAGTGTGAGTGTAGCCATGGCACAGACCTGGAGTGAGCACGGCTGAACTGTGGGAATATGGTCCCCGTCATCTCTGTGTGGATTACAGCTCACGACCTGTCACTCCTAGTCCACCCGGCTCTACATAACCATCCACCTGGAGCTATGAGGCAACGGGCCTTTCGTGGCCTGGTCTGGGCCCTCACCTTGGGTGGATCAGTAAGTGATTTGGGCAAAGGGAGCAAAAACAGTGAACACATGGGTGCCTATCTGCAAGCTCAATCCAGAATGATGAGGTGAGAGAGAAGCTGCAGGAGCAGTGAGTGATGGGGCTACAAAGGAGAGGTGAGAGGGTGAGGGGATAATCTCTCTAAGATGTATGAATCCTTCACTGAAGCACAAAGCAAGGTCAATAATAAAGGTCAGCAACAGAAATCATAAATAGAAAACACTTTTTAAAATAAAGTGAATTAAAGTGCTACAGTTAAAATGGAATATGCAGTTAAGGTTTGGAGGCGTGCTACTGTGTGTTGTGTTAGATATTCTCTGAGGGACGTAGAGGACATGACAGGTGAGAATAAAGCCGTGATGTGGATGAGGCATGGCCTTTATATGACTTACAATTCATCACCCACTAACTTAAAGCCATTACACTATAATAAAAGACAGTCTGGACTTTGAAACTCTGACTCACTCCATCTGCATCTGTCTTAGAGAAACAGAGAGCGCGAGATGGAAACAAGTCTGAGAAAACGGCTCGGAGTCAAAGACACCTTCGAACCAAAATGGAGATAACCGCTGTGGTGTTTATTCAGAGTGAATGGGATATATGCAAGCTTAGAGATAAAAGCTTGAGGTCCCACAGCATAGCCTTCACCCACTGAGTTCATTCCTGAAATTCCAGTCAGAAGCGAGAGCGAGTCTCACCAGTGGCTCATTTGGCATGATTGACATTATTTGCTACCATTAGCCACTAGTATGCGGTTGCCCTCTGACCCTCCAAGCAACCACGTTGTTTGAAACAACTTTAAGCAGTACGTTTTAAGCTGCATGGGAAAAAAAGCTTGTGGAACTTGCCTGACCAGGGCCTCTAGATTAATCAACAATTAGCGGTGAGATAATAGTGGCCGTATCTCCAGGGTCAATGACTGTACTCTCCTCTGGCTGAACTGGCTTAGCTGGCACCCTCCTGCTTCATCACCACAACCACAATAAGGACTGCGAGTGTTTTAGCAGGTGGAGTAAGCTTTGTGTGTGTTTAACTGCAGAAACGTGCACTTTTCCTCTAGAACGCCGCACATTTCAGCCAAGACGTTCCTGCCTGTGCCTCATCACGTTGACGTAAGTGTGAACCGACGGGAGCAACACAGCGCCGAGGCACAGTCGGTGTACAATATGAACTTATGTGCCAGAAAGTTTTGATTGACACTTTGATCCATAAGTTGAAAGCATGTTTACCATCTACTGTGCACGGTTCTGTGGCAGCGCTGAGACATTTATGCTCAATAAAAGAGGTTAAGGTAATGTAGTGCTATTACAGTCAAATGAATGATGATCCAGTGACCGTGACGCATTTACTCAGTCACACATTCAGTGAGTTTTGCGTTTAGAAAAGACCTATTTTATACTAATACAATTTATAGCGTGCACACTAAATCTTGCGGTATTCTGTAAGGGGAATAAAATGCACAATATGGGATTCAACAACCAGCACAGCATTTCTTTCAACAATAATTCCCTGTTTTAAGTGTAACATGCAGCGTGACCTTGTCTATGGTCTGCCTCCCCACTGTAACAAAACTCCATTACAGAAACATGGTCACAGTGTGGCCAGTGTAGGGGCCAGTGGTGTAAAAATGAAGAACACCTGAGGTATATTAGGTTTGCAACAGGCTGAACTGTGAACCTTCCGTATTGAGCAGCTGGTGTGAAACAAGGGTTAACAACATCTACACCCCCACTTTCCTGGCCCCCAAAAAGCCTGGTCTCCATCCACCCCCCTGCACCCCCACCCAGCCACAAAAAAAAGAGTGCAGAAGTGGTGAGGGCTGTGGCCCACATGAGGCGAGGAAAGGGAAACTAGGAGGGGGAGGCGGGCGAAGACCCAGGGAGGTCCAGGGTTTAAAGCAAACAATAGCTGAATGGTAGGTACTACAAGGTAATCAGTGCAAATGTAATTAGAGGTGATTTTTCAAAATGTACAAGAGCTCTAACCGAGCCAGAAAGCATCCAGGTGAAGCGGGCATTCTGGAGGAAGAATTTCTCGGACATGTGATATCGATTTGCTCTTGTCTGTCAGTAAAGTGAGTCATTGTTTAACTTCCTTTCCAACACCCAAAACCGTCATGTCTCTCCACGGGACTAGGAATGTTTGGATGTCGAGGGTTGGGAGTTCTACTGTTGGTGATAATCCTCCTCTATGCGTTGGGCTGCATTAGCACATTGGATTTAAACATATACCACACTGATGACAGCTCCATGTCACGCAAGAAATCAGTGGCATTGTGTCGTTTAGCCAAATGTTCAAGCTATTTGCCAGCTAATATCCAGTGGAAGCTGTGAGCACTTTGGCAGTGAAGTGGCCATTAGTAATAACTCTAACTAACTGAGCAATAACATTTCATGAAGTTGTCTTTGTTTATCAAGTCAGGTTGGATGAAGATCAGTAGTAACTTTTCACATCTGATTGTACGCCAGCAGCCGAAACCTGCAGCAATTTAATGTGATGTTTAAGTATTTGTTGAATCATAGCTTTCATATTTAGGTTTAACTAAAAAATATCTCATTTGTGATCTCTGTGATTTCATGCAAGTTACATGGACAATTTTGGCATAACAGTGACTGATGTGGCTTCACTTTTGGACTAATAAGTGTCATTTTAAAAATGCCAGAATGCATTGCTGTAATATATCAGTCACATTTTATCAAGATGAAGATTGAAAGCATCTAAGGTATCATATGTGACAGACAAATGAAGAAGAAAGCCACGCATTTTCCTGGCCAGTGTGTCTATATGCACTATAGGCTCACAGTAGCCTGATAATTGTTTAAATCTGTTTTTCCCCAGAGAGCTCTTTGCCTGTGTGTGTTTCCGTGTACTATAGGAAGGTTAATAAAATCCTTTTTCCATACTTCAGGGAACATTCCCCAGTCTAAGGAAGTGTTAGTAAGAGCACTTAAAACCTGTAGAGCATTTCCCAAGTGATACCAGGCAATCGCTAAGCACTTACCAAAACTGCAAAACAATATAACCCTTTGTTGTCCCTTTGGCCAGGTACTTCATTGTAAAGGAAATGGCTGGTGGTGTTTTCCCTTTTTCTTATAGTTAACAAATCTAACAAAAAGACCTAAACCAAAAATTAGGCAATATGTCCGTCAATACTTTCTCATTTCCCATTGCCCAAACCCATTTGCTGTGTTGAGTGAAAAGCCCATTCATTTCTGTTGATCATTTCTGTCTCTTAAAAAAATAAATGCATATAAATTTAATTTTGAAAAATGCATAGTAGTTGCATAACATCTTTTTAAAACAGACTAATATACTAATAAATGTATGTTTGTAGGAAATAACCATGATTGGAAGTATTTTCAGCTTCACAGTAACACACTTTTGATGGAGGAGATAATAATGGTGGCACTTGCAAGGCACAAACAACCAGGGTTTCACTAAAGTCTAAAGATTTCAGAGAAGCATCATTGTGGTGCATCATCTTATTGACCAAATTTGATGTGTACATGTTACCATAGCTCTGTTTTCGTAGCTATTGTACAGTTTTCATAATAGTGTGCCACCCCTACATTACACTAATTCTAGTATACTCCAAATTTTTTGATGCCAAGTAACCCATATTATTGGAATAGGAAAGCAACGTTTGATTACAATAATAATTACTAGAGAAAACTAATGTGAGGTAATTGTGAAGTCATATTCTCCTAAAGCCTGTAGCTATTATTCTGGTTGTCGCTGTCGTTGCTGATGTGTAATGATTTACTGCTGCTTCCAAATTGGAATTGGAAGCGTGTTATTTATGGAGGACATGCACAACTAGGGCTTCAAAGGAATGAGGAAGATGCATGGCAGCCATCAGGCAAAGATAATTCTGGTCTTATTCTTTGATGGTGTCTGAAATAGATTCTGTGAATGTAAAGTGAATATCAGGCTATGTTCTTGAGACAGTAACGCATCATCATGACACACGCTTTTGTATACAAAGCAGTCTCTTACAGCTGACATGGGGAATTGTATACAGTAGTGGATAGTTGCTGGAAATATGCCTGATGTTCTGCTTCAGACCTGTTTGTCTCTCTCTTTCTGCACTGCCATATGCTGTACTGATGTGTTCTTCCATATGGAACCACTCGGCTAAGCAAACAGAGAGGAGGCTGGATCACCACAGTGGGAAGGGAACCATCCCTCTGTGTAATAATAATGAAAAGTAGGCTAACCATACGTCAACTATCCCACATTTACTACAGCCTCCATCTCTCAATCCCTCCCTCCTTCCATCCCCTACCGACCCTCTCTGTCTCTTTCAGCCGTTTACCTGCTATAATCCATAACAGGTTCACAACAAGTGCATGGACTTACTCGGGTGTAGCTGGCATGGGTTTCCTTGAAGGTTTGAGGCAGTGTAATTGAATTAACACTGTTATTTTGTACCAATACACAAAATGTATCCTTATTCTAGACAAGTATGAGCATTTAAATAAACCAGAAAAGCTTTGCAACAGAACCAAAGATGCTAATGAATAAAAACAAAAGATCAAAGAGTCCTTTATAAATTGTCTAATCTCTTCAAAATTAACCCATATCATCCTACAACACCTAAAAACCTTATAAAAATATAAACAAATCATATTCATTTACAAACTGACTTGTTGACTGTTAAAGCCGGTCTGTAGAACTAAAATAATCATCATTGGGCTCATTCCCTTTGTGTAATTTGGGCTCAAACACTATGACTCAGGATATCAGTCATCATTTATCAAACAGCTGGTCACCATGTCTGAACATTTGTGATGTAACAGCTTTAACAGTGATCAGCAAAGAGCAGTTTGCGTGAGAGTGTAGTGTGAACTGGTTCATTTGGGATCGGCCCTGCTAGTGTGTCCTCAGCCTCAGTGTTACGTTTCAGTGGTCATTGACAGCTGAAGCCTTTGCTGCTCCAAAAATTGGAGAAATTAAGAATAACAGACTGTCTTTTTTTAGCTTTACAGTCATGTACTTTCACCCAGAGTGGCTTTAGAAAGCTTCCATAAGCCCCAAAGTCAACAATATATTCCTTATCCCATAGAGAAACATGTAAATCCTACAAATGAAGTTACACATTAAAATCCCTGAGCTATAATAATAGTAGTGTATAAACACACACACTCACACACACACACACACACATACCACTGGTTGTAATATAATATCTGAAATGTCGACTACAGAAATGATGACATAGTAAAACAAACTCAATTTCCAATAGCGGCAGTTCTTTGATCAGAGGATTGGCTTCTTCACCCCCCACAACCCCCCTCGCAGACTCTCTCCATCTCTGACTCTCTCCGTCAGTCTACCCCAGCATCCCCTGGGGTCAAAATGAGAACGCCTCACATCAACCCCCTAAACACACACATATACACACAAGCCGATCCACTCCAAGCCAATGGCCCTATCCGCCTATTACAAAATATGATTTATAGCCCCTAAATACAGTCATGAGGTGCTTTAATAAGACAGGGAGCTTATAAAAAGGGACATGTGATTAAGAACAGATCCTTTATTCTCTCGGGTCAGCGAGGAGTGTATAATATGGTCGGGGCGGAGGATGCGGGGGTGAGGGGACAGATGTAACAGAGGTCCTGAAGGTAAAGCCATAAGATCTGAAAAGCTGTCGGACAAAATCCAGCCAGAGCTCTGGTTTTCTGAGGCCTGCGATGATTCTCCTCTGTGGGAGAAGATATTACAAAATAGAAAAGGAATTCTCCTTTTTCATGTCTGTTGTACAATTGGAGGGGTAGTATTTATCTTCTGGTGTAATGAACAGAGACATAGAATAATGCGCAGGGTCAGGGATTTCAACTAGGCCACTGAGAAATAACAAAAACTGTGCCGCCCCTCCTGACTGAGCCACTATAGAGCTGTTTAAAGAACAAGGCAACATTACTCCTCAGCAATTACAACGCTCTGTGTGATATGGTCCAGGCTGCTCACACTAATTGTGGCATTTTACTCAAAGGGTGGGGTCTCTGGGATGTTCTGAAAGGTTAGAAACACACACACACACACACACACACACACACACACACACACACACACACACACACACACACACACACACACACACACATGCCAATCCCTGCTTCTGTACTATACCTGTGGGGAAAAGAGCTCTGGCTTCAGTCATGTGGTGCAGTCAGGTGGTCACGGGACCAAAAAGAACAGAACAACAACCTGGGCTCTATGTAGATAAAGGTGCAAAGATATTCTATTCTATTACATTATACTAATAAAGCTGACATTACTAACATGCAGTATAACAGGTTTCACAGGCTGTGTGTCAACATATATTGAAAAACCAATATGTCATGTTTGCATGTGTATCAGCTGTTGGGCGTGAATGGCCTCCTCGTATATCCACATCCTGTATATCCAGAGGTGCTATATATGTTTATGCTTTTTATTAGGCCATGTGTACAACCAAGCTGTATATCTTTACTTATAAGGTTTCCGCAAGGGATATACACCGAGAGGATGCTAGAGCAGAGGAGTCTGTCTGCAAAAGAGAGCACAGTGAGACACGCTGACCTTATCAACATGAGCCTGTTCTGATGAGCACAACAGTCATCATTCACGTTTATCTTTCCTCCTGATGCGGTGCGCTTGCCTGCTGGAGTGGACAGAGCCAAACACAACAGGAACCCAGACAATGTGGAAAACAATGTCAGAAAGTATGCAGGAAAACATCTTTAAAATAAAGAACAGAGAGGCTGTGGTTTCACTTGACCCATCCAATAAAGTTCAGATGTCTTGATATTAGGTGATAGTTGAAGGAGTACTACTGAAGCTGATGCTGATATATAGGAATTAGGTGAGTGTAAAATATCTCCAGTGATTGAAGATATTCCATCAAGACTTTTTTTTAAATATATATAATTGAGTGTGTTCTGCAACAGGAGAAAACAATGAAGCAGTTAGGGTTGTGTTCAATTATGTCCTGATTCATCATAGTCATGGCGTAAAAAAATCATAATTCCATACAAAATCACTTATTAAGATGATGTGCAAATGTGTTAATTACAGAGAAAGACAATTTCCAAACTGTTCTAATTGAACTGTGTTGAGATCTGTGCCATTTTCCACTTTATTTCCCAAAGATCAAGTTGATAGGCGTTTCCATTGCTCAGTGCTTGTTTTCTGCTCTTCAACAAAAATGTTGAACTTCATAAACAGGAAATAAAAGATGCTTTTATTTATAGTTGTTAGTTTCCCCCAGATGAAACTGTAGCTGTCCAAGTTCAGTCCCGTCTCAGACTGTCGCTGCCGCTCAGCTGTGGACCTGGGGAAGCCATTAGCGTCAGACAGCCGTTCAGTCCCGGCTCTGATTTGGAGCGGACTGAGGCGTGTGTCGAGCAGGCATGGTCACATCATCACCACCACTCCCTCACTTACAGCCCCGGTCTCTCTCTTTCTTCCCTTTTCTTTCTCTCTGTGCGGTCCAAAGTGTCGACCATCTGGGACCCATGGAAGAGGAGGACAGACTCCCAATCCAACTAACTCTGTCAGCGTCTGTCGGTATAAATGACAGAGCGAGGAAGAGGTAAAATTGAGAGAGAGAGAGGAGAGAGAGAGCAACATGCAGAGAGAGAGAGAGAGAGAGAGAGAGAGAGCGAGAGAGAGAGAGAGAGAGAGCATGTCCTCGCTCTTACTAGTGTCTGCTTACTGCTAACCTCCCCAGGTCCTGCATTGCCTCATCCTATATGAGCTCAAAATGGGCTGGGACCCATGTGTCAAGGGTCGCACTGTGGGGACTAGGCTTGGCCTGAAACCCTGGGAAACGTGTAGATATTTGGCCATATACATTCTAGCTGCCAAAGCCGAACACTGCATGCATGCATGGTTGTCCACAAACATACAGATCGACACACGCACATTTAAAACACGTGGCAAACACAAGAAAATGGGTGTAAAGCTGTGAAAGAAGAGAGGGAGAAGCAGCTATAGGTAAGCAGGTTGGGAGCGTTTTAGTTTTGCAGAGGGGAAAATCCCCCTGCATTTTCCCATCCCCCTATTGTCCTTCCACCACACACACCTCACAAATCATAGCAGCTTCTCACTAAAGTCCACATTCCTCAAGATTCAACTTCATGAGAAACATATGGCTGACGTGAATCATATTATTCCTGATTAAGTGAGTATTGGGGGAAAGCATCCATAATAAACATTTAGGGTATTAGACATGAATTCATTAGATCTCTGAATGGTGAAAACAATCTGTCACTTTGCAAAAGGTAACAGACGTGTGTATTCATTCATCCCCACATAATGAGGTATGTTCTGCTGAGGAACATACAGAGTAACATACATGCCTTTAAGTACAAAAGACAAGTGTGTGAATGTGTTTCACGATTAAGATTCGATAGAGTAGCAATGACAGCAACGGGCTAAATCTTTGGCATATTTTGGGTTTTATAGCAAACAAACCTGTCAACACAAGGCAAACATTTACAGGAGCACAGAGACACAGAACACCAACAATGTCTTCTTGTTTTGGTCCTCAATTGTGTGGGATTGCTGTGAACAGACCCAAGGCCTGCTCTGTTGTACAAAACCATGTAGGTGTAAAAAAAAAAAAAAAAAGAAGGAAAAAAAGCCTTAAAACGTAAATAGATAAACTCTCTTTGTTCAGTTGTTTGTTTCAACGCTTCATAGTTACAATAATGAGTTGTGTCCTTTGAACTTTTTTGTCTCTGCCTCACTGAGTCATTGGTACAGATATTGGCACAATAATAACCAGATTAATGTAAGGGATGCTGCTCTTCTACACACTTGCACAGAGCCATAGATGTGTATGGCAACACGTTTGTGCATTATGGCTTATCACTTCATGACCCCTTCCCAAAGAGTAACTGCATACTACTTTGCTCAGGGGATCCCTAATTTACACTTGACATTACTATTACATTACAAACCATAAACGTGACAGCAATTTCTCCCTGCTGAAAATTGGGATAACTCAATTACCCTCCCTCCAAAAGATCAAAGCATTGAGATAATATCGCAGTTTTACACTCATCCATTTCCCGGATAAAATCAAAACAGTGACAATTCTTGAATGCAGAAGAAAGTGCTTTTGTATTTTTCCATCCCAGCTTAGCCGTGGGAATTCTGATCCGATTTTTCATTTGTGTTGAGTAGGAATTGGTTTCTTATTTCTAATATTTTACTAAAAAAGTTAAATAGTGACACGGTTCCTTACAGCAAGACACCACCTGCTGTCACCTCGTAACCTCTTCTTGTTGCTTGGGTGAGATTCTTGTGCGTTGACTATGAATCACAGACAGTAGGTAGTGGTGGGGGTGAGGATGTCGGGGGGAGGGGAGGTCAGTCATTAAGTTTTGAAGAGTCATTACACGAAGAAGAGAGTGGCATGTAAGTGCTTCCGTGTCATTTGGTCATTGAACGCACCCTACCCTCCAATTCACACCATCCCACAGTCAGCTGAGAGCCCAGATGAAAGGGGTGAGACGATGACAACTTTGGGAGTCAGAGAAAAAAATGTACAGAAAGACAACACAAAGAGAGAAAAAAAAGCCCCGGCAAACATTGGCAGTGGATAATTAGAAGGCAGGATCTTGTCATGCCATGCGATTACTCAATTCCTGTGATATCCCTGAGAAGCTGCAGCCAGCCAGGTCTATAATCTACAACTCAGCCCTAAAGAAAGACACTTGGCGGGGAAGAAAGGGGCCAGGAGACAGACAGATGTAGTGAGAGGAGGACTGTAAGTTCACAATGTCATCAGTAAATCGTGACCACGGGAGGATATGGGGAGATGTTCTTTGTCCCATTGTGACACTCGCCCTTCATCCTGTAAGCTCATATGTATACTATACTGCTACAGCCAGTCGAGCAGCTGTGACATAACAAGAACTCTGTGTTCAACTTTTAAGAAATAAAACAGTTATCACCACCATCTTCAATAGTGAATACCAAAGTTAAATTAGTCCAACATATCATTCAATGATACAAACCAAAAACCCGTACAGCCCATGAGTCATATTGCCTGAGGGAGTATGGGAGTACAAAACTTTATGAAGAGCCCTGTAACCCGGGACATCTAAATTACACCTTTGATTATTAATTACCCAAAAAGAAGCCATCTATTACTGAAACTGAGTCATGCACTGGCAGAGTAGCTAGCCAGTGATTCAGAATGGTGAGGAACAGGAAACTACTCTGGCAAATTGCACATGGGGCAGCAAGAGTGCGAAGCATGTGTAAGGCAAAACAAGGAACGCGGCACTTACACACACACTGGGTGGAAACACGTGAGTGTTTCCATTTAGAACATATTAAGTAACCAAAGTATGGTGTTCATCCCATGTTACTCTGTTTAGGGTTGACTATGACTATCTGGGGTTGCTTAAGGTTTTAAAAAAGAGTTTTAGAAAGAAAAATTACAACAGTCTGACTCAAAATGGTTGAAACACGAGAGAAGTGTCAATTCCTAGTCTATCATGGTCTACACTTCACAATGAGTGTGTTTTCTTTGAATACTTATACATCTGGTTCATAGTAATTACGTACTTAGTTAAGAATCATTTAAAATGTTGGACCTTTGCGTGTAATGTTCCTTTGTTGCATCTACTACATCGTCCAACCTCTGTTGCTCAATTATCACTTTCCCTGAGTAGCTGCATCCGCTCCGTCTGCCTGCTGATTTATGTCTGGCCAAAGAAAGACACAGAGAGAAACACTCTCTGATTTCAGCCCCTCTTTTTTCTTTCTTTCCTCTTCCTCCTCTCAGACCAAATCCCTCCTCCTCCTCTACCTTCCAACTGCCTTCCATAACAGCGCTGATCTATGAAAACATACAAACATGACACTGAGCCTATGATAAACACCAGGTCTGTATTTCAGGAGGAGAGGAAATCAACTCCAGTTCAGGATGTGACCACTGCCTCTGCCCAGATCAATCATACTCCAGCAGTCCTGTATGTGGGGGGCAACCGTATCAGTATGGGGGGGAAGGAGGGGATAGGGGGGTGTACACACATATGCACACAGACGCACACACACACACACACAAACAAAAGCTCTGGTATACACTTCTCTGTGCTGTGCATTACACATAGAGCACAACACACACAAAGTTAACAGGTCTCCCGAAGCAGGCAGGTAAAGAATGAGCCCGCTGCAACTGGATTCCAGGGCCACAGTGCTGGGTTTACACTTTCAACTCCCCCTTCCTTATCTCTCAGATTAGCTTGATAAGAGAATTATGAAGCCAGACGGACATCTAAAGCTTCCTGGGGGGTCAACGGCGTGATGAGAGACAGCCAGGGAGGGGAGACCGCCGCCTCTGAAACACTTAACCCACCCACAACATACGGTGCGTGCACACACACACACACACACACACACGTGCACTCTCATGCACAGAACCCCGCACCCCTCCACCACCCCCCAGGACCGAGACTTAGTACTTGCTCCATCATCCCTTCTCCCGTTTATCAGAAAGAGAAGGAGCGGGAAACAAAGGCACGGGTGAAAGGAGGAGGGAAGGGAAGGAAAGGGGGGGATATACAGATAGCCGTGCTTCTGTGACTTCCTTTCTCAGCATTCCAGGTTTTGTGACCCTCTCTCAAGGACAAATAGTTGAAACTTTCATAGCCTATTCTCAAAATTTAGAGGAAACAGAAAAATGTAAAGTTTCTCTCCATGTCCCTGAAATATATTCAACTGTCTAGAACAATATCCAAATACCGGAGGACAAAAGGACTTGAATACTGTCATATGAATATAATATTATCCAAAGCCCTTTTTACGGCAAAGAAATCTAAATCACACAGTTTCACATCTGTATTCGCTTTCCTATTTCTGGGTGTGATTTTCTGTCTACAGAACTCATGAATAAAGTGCTTTTCAGCGGCGGCGGCCCATAACTAAAATGTCCGAGCATCCTTGAAAGTTTTGAGTTGTTTTTTTTTAGATTATACTTTCTGCACTAACTTGCAACTATAATTTAATAACAATAAATGTTAAGTGATCACTACCTCATAATTTCTGCACAAATTATGTCATGTGTTTGCCTCAAGACATTACATGAGATATGATTTTGGCAGCATATCTCATGAAATGTCAGCTCCTGAGGTCACAGCACAGACATTAACAAGAAGCGTCTTGCCTTTTTGTAGCCTTTGTTTACGGTCTGTGTGCTTCCCCTTCATTGGATTTCTGATTTGTGTTGTTTTTCCCATTTTGAGTATAGTTTTACATGTCTATTTTACAAATGGAAAATTGTAATTTGTAGTGGTACGCTGCCTCTTCAGCATAGACATGTCTCATCATGGTTAGCCTCGCAAAACACTTTTGTCACACGCATGATGAGAAGAGGTAACTTTCCTTTATGTGGTTTAACCACTCAGACAACACAAAATTACAATGTCATTTGTTCACTCAAAGGTCACTTACAACAATATCAGACTCTTAAGCTGCTCATTAGAAATGGTAATGTCACCATCCTAACAAAAGTGATGTCATCCAAACAAACAAGGTTACAAGTCATGGTTATACATGACTGAATCTAAGGTCCAGGAGTGTGTGTAGGCCAGAGGTTGATTCAGGCTTTAAAAGGGCTGGCAGGTGCTGGGGTTGGTGTCGTAGTACCAGTGTAGGACACAGATGGACTGGTCTTTGGTTCAGCAGCACAACACAGAAATCTCTTCAGTAGACACATGAGGTATTCTCCTGAGCAGAGACGCCATTTTCGGTTTTATCCTAGGGTACAAAATCCAGTTTTCCAGGTTCTTCAAGACTTTTAGCCGATCCAGGACGCCTTTGGCATTGCGGTACAGACCCTGGTTCTCCTCGACCTCCTGAGACAGACTGGGTGAAACCAGGAAGCCAAGAGCCAGCAGGCAGCAGAACCCAAACAAACGCTGTGTGACCATGTCTGAAGTAAATGTAGTGGCACAGCTTCCTCCTTACTTCAATAATCAATGATGTCATCGAACTAACAAAGTGATGTCATCCAAACAACGATGGTGATATGTCACCGTAAAGTAAGTTACAAGGTTCAACAAGTGGAATTCTCATACTGAGCTGAAATGGAAAAAGGATCTACGGGTATAAAATGGAAATCAAAACTGGTTTGCTTCTGTCGTAATTTTGATCCTAATATCATAAAATATTCAAAAAACACATGTAGCTAAAAGACTTTATTCATCAGTGCCATGGAGAATATTTTTTATTTGCATTTTCTTTCATCTCGCCCTTTTTAAACTTATACTAGCGAACGTTACATCCAGGGTTTTCTGTTGGCAGCGGATAATCTGTGTCCTCACCCATTGCACGTTCTTCCTCGGGCACACGCTGATGCCAGAGGCTTAGAGTTTTAAAGAGCCTGTAAAGGAACAACGAGCCCTATTCCACCCATACCCAACCCTCTGCATGTTTCCCTCCATCTCAAAACCAGCCAGTCTTGGCATCGGTCCATGGTGTGAATCATCCCCCAGCTCTGTCATCTGTGGCTCGTGACGCACCCTGTTGCCCTGGGCATAGTTAAACCTCTTTCAGAGATTGCAGCTGCGTCAACACCTTCAGCATCCGGTGTCATCTTCGACCATCGTCCTGGCAAGAGTGCCCCACTGGAACCCTTAACTCCAGCCCTCCTCGCACTCGTACCCTCACCCCTGGCTCAGACCAGCTACCCTCTCATGCCATGCTAATTTAATCCAACAACACTTCCTATGGCAGCCTGTTAATGTCAGAGTAGATTTCCTCTGTGTTCTCACTGACCCAGAAAAGAGCACCACCCTGCCACTTTGCCAGGAACCTTCCTTGGTTTAGTGTTTCCCAACAAACGGCAAATATGCTTCAAAACCAATAAACTATCCCCTGATATTTATTAGGCTGTTATTCAAGTATTCCCTCCCTATTCAGCCATGTGCACATATTTATACACACACACGCACACACGCACACAAACACGAGGGCAGTCACACACCTTTCATCAGCCACAGACATATTAGTAATTCTAATGAGCACCAGAAGATTAAAGAGTTGCGTTGTCTTGGGTGTTACAGTACACGGCTTGCCTTACTATGAGGACCAGAGGTCAAGAAGAGGAACATGGAGGCAGGAAATTGAGAACATAGCTTGATTAAAGACCTCTGGAACATCTAACCTTTGACTGCACACAGACTCAGCAGTGCCTCGGCTGCATGTGCTGCCTGGCCTGACTCATTTTTGCGCATTAGGGACCTCCAATTTGACCTGGAAAGAAAAGGATAAAGAAGGATATTCAGGGCCTCCAGCTCACATCCACACATCTGGGGACAAACTGGCAAAAGCAGCTGCCATCTTGGCAGCGGTGATTATTGTTTGGCTCAAGTCAATGTGCAAAATGACATTGGCACATATGGAACGGGCTGCTCTTATATGGAAAGAGCAGGCACATGCTGGATATTTGCTTACCTTCCCACGACTTTCCCTCAGCTGCCCTGTTATTCTACTTATTGGATAAATCTATAATCGGAACAAGGCAAGCAAATTCCACACCAAACACTAAGCAAAACTTTTTGTTTATTGGATGCATCTTCCTCTCATTCAGTAAAGCCACTTTCTCACCCCCACACCCGGTCCACCCTCACCCAGCAGTTGCTTATCAATCCTCCTCAGCTCCTGTCATCAATCACTTCCATGAAAATCTCTGTCTCGCTTGCAGGCAGCACTTGTTTCCTCGACTGCCAGTGTGTTTGCCGAGATCCCACAATAGCTCCCCCTTTCCTGCCGAGTTGGTCGGAGGCTAATAAAACTGTCTTGGTCAGTCACAAGACACCCTGAGAGAGAGAAAGAGAGGGTGGGGTGGGAGTCGGGGGTGGGGGTGGCTGGGTATAGGGTCATGGCTCAGAGCAGGCTCAGTTGGACCTGACTGGCTCAGCCGAGGGGAGGGTCTCGCTTTCGGACTTCCAAAACCTGGAGGATGATAAATGGCATTTAAAGCAGACAGTAAAACACCACTATTGC
The DNA here is from genome assembly GCF_046128005.1 of Genypterus blacodes. NCBI lineage: Eukaryota > Metazoa > Chordata > Actinopteri > Ophidiiformes > Ophidiidae > Genypterus > Genypterus blacodes. Next base: position 1,307,392 of record NW_027466864.1, on the reverse strand, counting down.
ATAAAGTCATCAGTTAAAGTTAATTACAAAATATATGGGGGTTTGATTGAATGGGTCTCTGGGGAGTGATCAGGGAGAGAAGCCGCAGGCTAACCGTAGACAGTTGTCCGATGAGCGGCAGTGACTCACACACATTCCCTGGACTGAGACCTGGTCTGTGTAAAGGACTTCAGTGAGTGCGGATGATTCATCCTCGTCTGCCATCAAAGCAAAAGCTGTGAGCAAATGTTGGTCTCAACTACTAGACTGCTGATGCCTGGAAACAGCCATGGAATGCATTCAAAGGCGTATTTTTTACATTTAAAGCTTTAATCTTTTTTTATTAGATTACATTTTAAATTCAGGAACAACACTCTGCACTTGTTCCCAAGAACCGGGGACTAAGCCCACCTACCACAGAGAGCTGAGCTCACCAGTGATGACTGTACCTGGTTTTCGCTCTGAAAATGGAGTAAGTACAAGTACAAGCATCCCATCTGCACATTATAGGTTATGCAGCACAATATGGAAAATCTAGGGTTACTTTATGCAGACTGAATGTTAGACCCTGGTATGATCCAACATTTCAATCGTAGTGCTTCTTGGTGAACCGTCGGATTGCGAAACGTTCATCAAATGGATCACGAGCATCTGTTGATTAGCAGCAAGCAGTGATGATTGAAAGTGATACAACAGATACTTAATGAAAACACAACAATGGTATAGAGGTTTGCGTGCATGCCCTGTGTAAGTGCTCACTTGTGTGTTTGTGTGTAGGTGTGTGCGTGCGTGTTTCAGAGGTTCTGTTACGTTTCAGACTGAAGGCTTTGTTACTACTTCTGAGTGTTGGGGTGCAGCCGTGCGTGCAATCAGTCTGCGTTTCTTTATAATTTTCAATAAGTCTGTTTTTTGGCATCCTATAACTCAGCGGCAACTCACCAACACAATCACACGTTCTTAAAAACGTACACACACACCTACACAGGGAGAGAGAGAGAGGGAGAGATATAGAGAAACACACAGAAAACTTTTGTACTCCTTTCTAAGCTAAATGATTTAAGCCAGTTCCTCATTCAACCAGCGGACACCATGTGTTTCTCATGTTGCCCTGACGGTCCCTTTTCATGAGATCTTTATGTTTTATTTCAGACTAAAAGGGACAGAAAGTATAATCTCTGTGTATCATGTTATAAAGTACAAATCACATAGAGGGGGGAAAGCTAGAAAAGCAAAGAGTGAAAGGTGGGAGGGGAAAGGGAAGGGGAAGGGGTTGGTGGCGTATAAATCTTCACGGGGTTTGCAGGGAAGGAAACTCTTATGCTGAAGAACAAGAAGCACATGTAGCGAGCAAGCTACCAGGAAATTGGTATAGTCTTGTATGATTTTATAGGGATCTTGGGCATGCCCTTCACATTAATTAGGATGTGGAGTGCGGAGGTATTTTTTACAGGAAACTAAGTATGGAACCCCTGCTGTCTGCCTCAGGGCTCTGACTCCTGAGTGAAAAACCTACAGGACCCTGTAACCAAAGTAAAGCAGGATAATGCAGGTCATATGCACACAAACACAAACACATGCATACTGTATGCATACAGTCTGTGTTGATGTTGGTGACAAATGAATGAGAAAATGAGCATTAGGTGCATCGAGAGAGCAGCACAGGTACATTTTTTGCCACATTACTGTGGAATTGTTGCCTCATTTGCTTCATTTAGAACTTCTTTTGAGTCTTCTCAGCACGTCTCAAAAACATGTATGATAATTATTAAGACACATTACTAAGACACATATTAAGACACATATTCTTCCTTGGCTACAAATGTATTGCACAAAGTTAAATATTAATATTATATAATTGCGTGTTTCATTTGTTTCTATGTATTAGTAAAGGTGCTGCTTTGTAACCCTGTAACGTGTGTGTGTGCGCGCGCGTGTGTGTGTGTGTGTGTGTGTGTGTGTGTGTGTGTGCACGGGCGGGTTTGTACGGTGGCCGAGAACCGCCACCGCTGCAAATAAAAGAAGCGCTACAAAAATAAAAAAAGCTGGTGTGCAAAAATTAAAATCTGGTGCAAAAATAAAAAAGGCGATGCATATAAAAGAAAGTCTGCAAAAAAGAAACGCTACTGCAAATAAAAGAAAGTCTGCAAAAATAAAAACGTCGGTGCAAAAATAAAAACGTCGGTGCAAAAATAAAAACGGTGATGCAAATAAAAAAGCCACAACGGAAGTGGGTTACCGGGGACTGTTTTTGCCGATGCACCTGTGTGAGTAGAAGACGACGCCGACGCACCTGTGTGAAGAGAAGAGGACGACGACGACGAAGAAGAAGAAGCTACAATAGGAAAACGAACTAGAAAGTAAGTGAACATGATAGTGTTTAATGTCGCTACGTGTACTTTTTAATGTGTTATTTGGTTAGGCCAGGTAACCCCAGGTTTGAAGTTGAACTGGAGAATGCCGGTGTATTGTTAGCTTCGGCTAACACGGGGAGACCACTAACGAGTCCGGCCAGATGTCAGTTTGACATCATAGCTGGAGTTTGAGTTATTGGATGACATCATTTTGTTAGCGTGATGACATCACGAGTCCGGCCAGATGTCAGTTTGACATCATAGCTGGAGTTTGAGTTATTGGATGACATCGTTTTGTTAGCGTGATGCCATCACACTCATTTAAGTAGCTTCAGATTCAAACAGCTTCAGCAGCATTGGAGACACACTTTCTGGACCGACATCTGACTGTGACTCTGTGAGTGAGCTCGTCTTGTGGTGACCATCTACAGTGAAGACAGGTTATTACTGTCGTTGTTGTTGTTGTTTGTATCATTAATAATCATGCTAACAATAATCTAAGGCGTGGGTAACAAAAGTTATGTGGATGAATGAAGTTTAAGCTGTGTGGGGTGGCCAGGGACCTTTGAGAAAGTACCATGACCATAATGTCATATTGAATCCTAAACTTGACTGTTTTTGCTTTGTCATTTACCAGATCATGTTTTGTCCATTCTGTGGGGTGAACCTTCCATCCGTCCTAATATATTGTGGCTCATGCTGTAGAAATGTCAGGTTCCTAAGGAGTCTTCAAGATGAAGGTAAATTTCTTTCTGACAGTTAATGAGGTTCTTAAACATGATGGATTGCAATGTTTTTTCAGAGAATATACTGTCTGTTAGTCATGAATATACCACTTCTTATGGTGAAATCCATAACGGAGGCATGTGGAATACAATGAATTTGAAGACATGAAAAATTAAGAAAGTGTCTTAGTCTAGTAGGCTACTGATCCCTGTAAAAAATCCTATGCAACAATTTTGAATGTTTTGCACTGTGCTACTTTTATATAAAGACATTTTCAATTAATTAATTTTAACAAGTACATTGAATAGCTTGATTCCTCAATAACTCTAATCACTAACTACCATGTCACCCACACATGATAATCTAAACAATCTCATTTATTCACCTCTGTAAAAATTGAAAATGTTTATTATGCAGTTCATCATTTGGCCTCTAATATAGTGTTCTCCGTCCTACCCCTCAGGTCCTGAAGCTAGTACTCCAGTGGATGAACTTATCCAAAAATATTTCACAGAGGGCCATAGTTATGAAATAATAGTGGACTTACTGAAAACCAAACACAACATATCAGTCAGTTTTCGCAATCTACAAAGAAGACTAAAACATGCAAGCCTGACCAGAAGGATCAACTACACTCCAATTGCTACTGTGCAGGCAGCTATTTCCGAGGAGCTAAAGGGATCAGGCCAGCTTTTAGGGTATAGAGCGATGTGGCAGATTCTGAAACAGAAACACTCTCTTGTCGTCAGACGAGACGATGTGATGCGCCTAATGGCAGAGCTGGATCCATGTGGAACAGAGAATCGCTGCAGACGTAGATTTGTTCGAAGGGCATATCATTCAATGGGACCAAACGAAGCCTGGCACGTTGATGGGTATAATAAATTAAAACCTTTTGGAATTGGCATGAGTGGCTGCATTGATGGCTTCTCCAGAAAAATTATGTGGCTGAATTGTGGAAAGACGAACAACGACCCTTCAGTAATTGCTCAAAACTACATCAACTGTGTAGTTGAGCATGGAGTTTTTCCAAAGCGGCTCCGCACAGATTGCGGCACTGAAAATGGAATAATGGCCGCCATTCAATGTACCATGAGATCAGAGCATGCAGACGAGTTTGCAGGAGCTTAAAGCCACATGTATGGCACTTCAACATCCAACCAGCGGATTGAAAGCTGGTTCCGGAAACAAAGGTTTCTGTCACTTTTAATTCATTTATGTTTTACTTGACCCTGGATTATTGTATTTGCTGTATGCATTTATATTATTTCTGTTTAATGTATATTGCTGTGCTTTTTAAAGGAAAGGGTATATTGTAGTGAAATCTCCAAAAGGCATGAGTCAGTAGTAAGTGGACTTGTACATTAATCTAAACCTCTTGAAGAACGATGACCTGGATGAATTTGTGTTTTCTATCTAGGAGCCAATTTTGGATGGATCTGTTCAGTGACTTGAGGGAGAGGCATCTCTTCAATGGCAGCCCTGCAAACACAAAGTTCACCTCCTGGAGTCACCTTATTTATTATTAATTACGTAAAAACTGAAATAATGTGGTGCTCTAAAATGTGTGTACTTGAATGCATTTGAAAATATTTTGTAACATTTTGATTATAAAATTTAAGATTCACAATAAAGTTTTCCCTCATGTGCAATGCTTTCTCTAATATTTGATACTTAGTTTAACCTAAGATCATTGCTTGTCTTTGGGTCTCTGCATCCTTGTCCTGTAAGAAACTCTGGAGATAATTGTAATGACCATGAAAGTGAAACTTAATTGATGTGTTGCTCAGTGTGAACACTTTCCTGTACTTGCTCCTAGTAATTGTGGTTTCCCAGCATCTGCCCAAACCCTGAACCACATCACCAGCATCATGCCAGTGCCAGCAACTCCTGCTGGGGATGAGCATGAAACTCTTTTTGGAGAACTGCAACGACAGAGTGGTGTAAGAGCTCCTTTGCAGTGGGAATCAGCTGTAGAGAACTACATCACCCTGAAAAACATGGCTGGTCTGTAAAAATTTTAGGGACATATTTGTGTTGTGACAACACCAAAACAAACTTCTTTTTATGTGTCGTATTTGCTGCTGCTGTATATTGCTGCTGTCATTTTCCTCTCTCCCCTGTCATTTGGCAGAGGCTTTTGTCCAAAGCAACGTACAAATGTCTGTAATAAAGTTGTCTATGCCTGAAAAAATCTTAAAAAAAAAAAAAGAACAGTCTGTAGTTTTTTTATTTATTTTTTATTTAAAGAAAAAAGCTGAAGCTGCAAGCACATTCCTGATATCAAATACAATAAAAATGTGCGGTGTTGACAACAGTCTATTTGCAATACAAAAAAATAAAAATAAAATGTTTAATATAATGTACACAAACATGGATCTCTAGGTCAGAGTGTGACACATTCTTTTAAGTAGTTTAAGCCTTGATTGTGTGACAATATTTTCAGACAAGGCTAAGTGTGAACGATAGACTATGTTTCGGAGCTACAATTACCAGAGCTGCTGAATCAGTGCTTGACTCTCCATCTGCAGGTTCCCATATCTGGAAGTAAAAAACAATATATCAGTGAGCACTTCAAATTTGATTGACAGAACTAGAGCTGAACAAATTTGAACATAAATATTGAAGTTTGTAAAATATGTGTAGGCCAGGACACTGCAACATTTACTGTAATTTAAAATGCTATTTTGGCACGTTTCATCAGAAACATGGCTTCTATGTAAAATCTATAAACATTTTCAGACAGAACTTACAATATAATCAATGTAAGACACAACAAATGTGGCACTCACCAATGTATCAGCTGCACTGAATTCTGCAGAGCTTGGACTCATGATGATCACCTCTGAATCCGACTAAGTAGTTTCGGAGGCTGCTGGTGTCCACAAAAAAGACAATACATTATGATCTGCAAAAAACAAACAAAAAAACAAGTATCATTAGGTTGCTTTGGACTTAAATTGCATGAACATTTTAGCCGTCAGTTCAATACCTCAATCTGACATTATGGTCATGGTATTTTCACAAAAGTCCCTGGCCACCTCACACAGCTTAAACTTCACATTCATCCAAATAACTATTGTTACCCACGCCTTAGATTATTGTTAGCATGACTATTAATGATACAAGCAACAACAACAACGATAGTAATAAGCTGTAGCCGTCAGTTGCTTCCACTCTCGTTAGTGGTCTCCCCGTGTTAGCCGAAGCTAACAATACACCGGCATTCTCCAGTTCAACTTCAAACCTGGGGTTACCTGGCCTAACCAAATAACACATTAAAAAGTACACGTAGCGACATTAAACACTATCATGTTCACTTACTTTCTAGTTCGTTTTCCTATTCGTAGTTTCTTCTCGTCGTCGTCGTCGCCGTCTTCTTCTCCTCACACAGGTGCGTCGGCGTCGGCGTCGTCTTCTACTCACACAGGTGCATCGGCAAAAACAGTCCCTTGTAACCCACTTCCGTTGTGGCTTTTTTATTTGCATCACCGTTTTTATTTTTGCACCGACTTTTTTATTTTTGCAGACTTTCTTTTATTTGCAGTAGCGTTTCTTTTTTGCAGACTTTCTTTTATTTGCATCGCCTTTTTTATTTTTGCACCAGCTTTTTAATTTTTGCACACCAGCTTTTTTATTTTTGCAGCGCTTCTTTTATTTGCAGCGGTGGCGGTTCTCGGCCACCGTAGGTTTGTGTGTTGACTGCCTATTTGCAGACTTCTCTCCTCTCTGCCCACCCAGGTAGTTCTTCAGACATACACAGTGGTAACTTCATCCTCTGTCTACTTAAATATTGCACTGCTGAAATGCTTAAATGGAGAAGACAGAAAAGTCCGAAACAAGCCAGCGAGGCTCTGACATCTCATTCGTCGCGTCCAGGAGAATATATGTTTCTGAATGTATGCACGCTGCAGCTGTGTGGTAGGTTCTCATTTGATGACAAAGCAGAGATAAAATCCCGCTGTTCCTGCCATAAATACTCAGCGTTGCACTCCCACATGGATGTAGATCTGCAAACATGAGGAGGAAGAACTGCGGAGTGTGTAGCACAGTGTCAGGACAAGCTGTGTCTAAACGTCTCAATGTATGTTTACACAATCTAATGCACAAGTTCAAAGGTGAAGGGGAAAAGGGCTTTTAATGTTTCCGGGTTTATTTATTCAGCCTAGTGTCTGGCTAAGAACTAACTCCCACCCTCTCTCGCTCCCCCTCACCTCACCCCTCCAGCCCCCACCCCCACCCCAACCCCCACTCCCGCGCTCACTTCAGGCCCTCCTGGACGGGTTCCCACCTCAAATGACATCGCAGAGCCCGTGATATGATTGGTGAAGAGCACAATGCGGTCTGTGTGAGAGGGGGAAAAAAGGCAGTCATAACTTCTATCCACATGTTTTTCAAGGCAAGTTAAGTACACACAGTAGTATATAAGGGCAATAAATCACCAAAGAGCCAACCGCAACAGTTCCTCTCATATCTTGGGGTGGGGGTGGGTGGCTGGTTGGGGGGGGGCGAGGGCAGAGTGTTTGGTGCGCTTTTATCGATTTTAAATAGCTCATGTAATTTTCTTTACAAGCCGAGATCATGAGGTTTAATGATAACTTGTTTCATTTTAAAAAAAGAGGAGCGGAACCTCAATTATGTGTGGAAACCTGATCGAGTGCATCTGTATCGCATGTGTATGAAAAAGAAAAAACCCAAGCTGAATCTGTGTCGCTCTCAGTCTGAGCAGATGTTCCAAGTACCATTAGCACGCATGCATACACACACACACACACACACACACAATAAAAATGGCTTTAGGTAGGCAAACTATGCCAAATTTTAACTGTTGTTCCTGTGAGCGCAGTCAATCATAAACAGTTGAGCCCTTTTATTTGGCCCGCTTGCTGCTTGTGAACACTGTTGACTTATAAAAATTGACATTTCTGAAAATTCATGCATTTATTGACACAAAATAATAGCAGCAACTCCTCCCACTGCAGTTCCATTCTACATTTATCATTCTCGAGGAGGAAACGCTTCCCAGTCTAGAGATATGCTGTTTTAAAGATGCTGGGTTTGGGTTTTTTGTGGCCAGACTAAACAGAAAAGTTTACTGTGCACAGATGCACTCAAGTTCAGTTTGAGTCCAGGAACTGAAGCCAAATAGTCATGGCTGAATGTATATTATGGCTATCAAGGGGCTCTCTTCTTCAGACAAGGACAAACCATTACATTATGCAGTGGAGGAAACATTTTTGAAGGGACAGTTGGAAGTATCATCCTTGTTTCTGTGTGGAGTTTGCATGTTTTGCCTGTGTTTGCGTGTGTGATACAGTCCAAGATATGCAGCTCAGTATCAGCTTATAACTCCAAGCTGTCAGTACAATAGGTATGAATTTGTCTGCCCTACCCAACAATGATGCTATTCATATCCAAATAACAACCTTCTCCCACAAAGTAGCCTTAATCCCAGACAGCATTGCATATCTATAATTTGCACGTCTAAAGTTTGGTATCATCTCATTCCTTTTGAGGTCATGTCAGACCTCGATTCATTTGCCGTTTCGTTCGTTCATCCGTGTGAGCCTGCAAACAGAACCAAACTTCATCTGGAGGGCAAATGCGAGCCGCACGTGATCCCACCCAAATACAGGAAGCACTGTACATTACAGGTTAAACGTGCCATGAATTATGGGTTAAGGTTTTACCCCGGAAGAAAGTCCTTTCATGCCCTGGATTGCTGAGCAGTGGAGGAAACAGCAGCTCTCGCGTGGGTTTCACTGATGAATTATGGTTTTTCCGCAATTTTGCCTCGCTAAATGTATTGAAACAATGCATTTGAAGCAGGCTGTAGCTTTAAGAGTGATCTAACTCTGCTTTCCAGCTCTCATTTTCTCATTTTCAACCATCACTCACCCCCTCCTCCCCGTGCTAACAAGACATGCCAGTCATAGGACACCCTGCTGGCCTCATACAGGGACAGATGAGGAGTGGGCTTTGCTGATCAGCCTGGCTGGAAATCAGGAATGCCCTCCCTCTCCACCACCACCCCCTTCTCCTCCTCCTCCTCCTCCTCCTCACGTCCTAATGGCTCATACCAAACCCACCAGGAGAGCTGTGACCGCACCATCCTCAGACCGTGAGGAGACTGCCACCAACTTCCCCAGCAGTGGAGGATTAGGGGTGCAAATGCTTTGCATCTGTGTGTTTTTCCTCCGTGCATGCATGCAAGACTGCTGTTCCTGCGTAAGGTAAATGTAATGGGAGGCTGCCTGCTGTCCCCCCAAGGTTAAGGTTTCGTGTAGAGCTCCAAGGGAACTCTAAGGTTTTTACTTTGCGAACAGGAAAAGACAAGATAGGAACAACAGCAGCTGCAATGTTCCATCTCAAATGTATTTGTCACAAAAAAAAAACTTTTTCCACAGTTCATATCACATCTGGATTTTTCATTTGCAAAGTATTGATTATACCATACAGGGAGAGACATTGAACCCTGCTGTCCCCCTTTGGCTAACTGCTGCAATTTATAGACATGAACATGGCACTGTGTCATGAAACTGTATCCATCAATGCATGCTTGTTAAGGGGCTTTATTAAAAAATGCTGAAAAGATGTTTCACTACTGTTCTGGTATTTTTATTATTTTATTTTTAAGAGAGCATAATTTTTCCTCCTTTCCGTTTTTTGTTTCTCGCTTCAGTTTACATTCCCTTTACTGCCTCTTCTCCGGAGTTCAGCTGGAAGTGCTCTGTTTTGTCCGCAAGAATTTTATTGCTCTCTAACAGAGTGTTGAGACACAAAACACTTAAACGGACCGACAAACAGGGACACAAAGCCTTGGAGGAATGAGGAGGAGAGAGAGATGGAGGGAGAGAGAGAATGTGTGTATGCAACCAACATATTTCAGCGGGATGACCAAGCAGACTTAACCATTTTTTTCCTCCTTGTCATTCCCAAATCTCACAGGAAGCGTTCATTTTGCTTCCAAAGTACACTGTGGTGTTAAATGTACCTGCTCTGCCCAGTTCTGCGCGGCGGCGATGAGCTACATCTCGTACTGCTAATGGTTCACAGCAACTCTGCAGCATCTGTTCAGTGTCTGTCTGGGGGTGGATATGCATTTTTAGGGCCAATAAGTGGAGAAGTGACAGGGGTGGATGGAATAGTTTGCCCCAGATTAATCAGATTCAGTGCAATAACCCTGCAATCCTAGAAGTCTGAGGAGAAGCCCCGGATCTTAATTCTGACTTGCGTTTCAAAACCCCTCTGAAGTAGACAAAGAGGTAATTTGCAAAAGCATCTGGATCCGGTGGCAAAGCAGACCAGGCAGCGGAGTAGGTTCCCATCCCGGCCCTCCTCTAAACCCCCTCCACCCGACCCCCTAGCCCCTCCAACCACCACCCTAGTCTGTTTATCATAGGATCTCCAACACACAATCAAACATGAAAGGATGAGTGCTCGCAAGAGCCTTTTTAGATTTTGTGGAAATGTGACATCTCTGGAAACATTTAGCCTGTCATAGCTGCCGCTGCTCTTCAAAGAGTGCCGAGAGGAATAGATTAATGTTGCTTCTGTAACAAACCTTCTTCCTGTCTGTCCTCCTCTCCTACTAAACATGTCGGCTCCCTTATATCTACTGTAGCCGTACAAAGAGATTACTGACTGTGCAGTAATAAGGCAGCAAATCATTTTAAGAGGAGTGTGTGCGTGTCAATGATAGGAGACGATAAGGCGTTTGCATGTTGGTTGCATATCACAGAAATCTTTTTTATATTCCAAAATGTAATATAGATTTAAACTCGTCGATAGGTTTGGACTGATTTCTGCAGCTAAATATGAACAACATGTGATCACCAAGGAAGGGGTAGTGTGTGTGTGTGTGTGTGTGTGTGTGTGTGTGTGTGTGTGTGTGTGTATACACCTTTGACCTTCCTGAAATTAAGAGACTTTCCCAACAGGGATCAACAAATTCACTGTTACCTTCATGTTTCCTGGTTGTCATGATCCTGTTTCGATTTTGCAAATGGGAGCGTCTATCCCTGCGCTGACCGCGCTCCATTATCTAAAGCAGGTGTGTTCACTTGTTCAGGAGTTGGTGGCTCCCCGATCTTGATTGGCTAAACACACCTGATTAAGGTAATTACATGAGGGTGGAGCAAGGTAACATGGGAAATATGCTGTATATATATACTGTATATCATCCAGCATAACTTACTTTTGGCTGCAGATTTGATCAATTATTATGGTGGAACGCTTAACTAATGACTTCATAACTTGTTAAGGATCTACAAAATATTGATAATTGCTAAGCTTAACTCCACTAAAGTGTTTATATAGCTACATTAGGAACTGATTATTGAGCAAATTTGAACATTACTCCAAATAGAAGCGGTGGTGACCTCTCGACCTTTAATACCTTAAATCCTTTGCCTCACATTAATAAGCTGCCAAATTCACTCTGGCCTCCCCTTTAACAAAAAGGTAATTTCCTTCTTTCTATTTTTCTAAACTTTGCCGTGCACAAAAACACATTTTCCTGTGGTCTCTGACTGACCAGCTGACTGACGAAACGGGCACAGTAATGTTGGGCGTGAGGCAGAAAATGTGCACGCTCATTAAAAACCTTAATGAGTTATGGACACATTTTATTCTACTGACATATAATTTAATGTCAGTTACACCCGATAGGTCTAGTGGTGCTGTAAAAATAAAAAACTTGCAACATGGGATTGTCTTTGTATAGACAGAATATGAGCAAGAAGAGAAAAGGAGATAAATAGTGAGGGACGGAGGGTCAGACAGAGAGAAAGGAATGCTGTTTACCCATTGCACTCATCCATAAGAGGGCTCCATCTCAACAGTCAGTCAGCCGGACATCGTCTTGAGTTCAGCACCACACACACACGCTCCAAACACCCACTCCCCCCCCCAAAAAAAACAACAACCCGACCCTAAACCGCCACCACTTTACCAACACAAAAAGATGCAGCACGGCACTTTCCTTTTCACCCTAGCATGCAACTGCACCCCCTCTCCACACACCCAGGCCTCCTCCACCCCCCCTTTTCCACCTTTGTATCAGTTGAAAGGCATATGGTTACTGCCATCCGATTCCCCCCCGGCTGAAAGTGCCTTTCACTTTACCGCAGTTCACAAAGAGGTCAGACAACGGCAAACAAAATATTGTGTGAGAGCTCACTTTTTTTTGTGCCTAAGCTAAGAGATGTGAGAGACACTAGAATAGCCGAGGGAAAGCGAGTCTCTGATAAAGTTACATCTGGTCAAACAAACCTCACTCCATTCCTCATGCCAGAGAGGGAGAATTTATGTTGCAGTGAATAAAGAGCAGGATTCGGGAGAATTGACAGAAACTAACCTCGGACATGGTCAGCCATACATCACTCACTGAAATCCACATCAATGCGCCAAATTTGGAAGCCAGGTTGGATTTCCTGTGGCGCTTTGTAAAGGGCTGCGGCAGAAAAAGCCTGTTTGGAGCCACAGCAAAGTGAAACGATGACAAAATCTGGAACGAGAAACCAAAAGCATCTGTCACGGCGGCTAAATCGGTCAACGGTGGGACGGGTACGCTCGGTCGGGCCGAGGTGTCGGAAACATCACAGGGGTTGGAGTCTGTAACATGATGAGACGCTGTTTCTGGGTCCTCGGGGCTATCTAGTCTCTCCAACTCTCTTTGTGTTCCTCTGGTAAATGATTAATAATAGACGTTCCCTCGCTGACCTTGTTTGTTAGACGACTTGTACCTGACAACTCTCCACAAGTTTGCGCTCGAAGAGGAAAAGTATTGCAGACGCAGACAGAGCCGCCTACTCCCGTTTCAGGACGTCTTCGTGTGCGAGTTAAACGACTCGTAAAATAAGTTGAAGCTCTTTGAAGCTTTGCAATCTCTAGCCCAGCGGCCCTATTGTTAACCTTAATAACTGTAGCTGTGAGTTGCAGAGGAAATTTTCAGTACGCGGCCCTGTAATTAGACGGTCTATTCAGGCACCAATTTATGACCAATATTTTTCTTGGCATTAAAGTAGCTGAACTAAAGATTCGATTTCCAATGGGAACTCGGAGCGACCACACCAAAACAGCCTCTGGAAAGAAACCACACAGCCAAAGAGCGTTCAGCACTTCAAACACTTCACAGCGAGCTAAAACAGATTATTTCTGAAAAGCTAACTGGTGTTTACTCTGCGCTTTATGATGATTACTTTCAGTAGGATAACTTTTGGTGAGAAAGTGTCAGACTTGGTTTCACTCCGGGCCTGCTGCCTCCATGACAGACCAGGGGCTCTTCGAGGAGGTCTTCCCCCAGCCACCTCCCTCCTCCCCCAGGGGTTGGGATAGGCTGACCACTAGTCCTGGACGTGTGCCTTGTTCTCCACGGTGCCATCAAACATTTATTCATTTCGTCGGCTGCTGCCAACATCCTCGGTTACGGCTGAGGGCGTTTCCACAGTGACCTGGGAGGCGAACAGGTGAAGGCGAGGAGATGTACGACGCTGACATGTGAGAAGAAGATAATGCAGCATTTGAGGGGCTGTGCATGTACAGCATGTGTGTGTATACATGTGTGGGCATTGGGGGCTTTTACCCCTGAATGGAAGAGTGAGCTGTGCCATAAATCTGTCCCTCATCGGCAAGACAAAATGAAAATGGCCCCCATCATAAAACATCTGTAATGGTTCCATCCACCACCAACACATAATGGGGCAATTACCAAGAAGAGGGCTGGGACAGCATGAAGCCTTTACTCTCTTTGGTAACCAAGCAATGCTTTGGTGTGTGTGTGTGTGTGTGTGTGTGTGTGTGTGTGTGTGTGTGTGTGTGTGTGCGTGTGTGTCTGTGTGTGTGTGTGTGTGTGTGTGTGTGTGTGTCCGTGTGTGTGTGTGCGTGTGTGTGTGTCCACATGCATATATCTGTGTTTATGCATAGTGTATGAGTTATATAAATGATAATCCAGACACTTCAATCTCTACCTGTGTCCAACCCAGGACCACAGGTGCAAAGTAAATACTGTACTAAAGCAATGAACTGTACTGTGCTTTAGTGTAATTTGGAGGAATTCTATTTTGCATTCTACTTTCTGCTTCTGCGTGAGATTGCTGATCTTAGTTTCTGCATATCAGGTAATTTCATAAACGTTACTGAGATTATTCTTCACAATGAGCAGTTTTATGTTACCTGAGTTCATTATATAATACTTTTTGCAGTACTTTTCCATTCTGTTAATAATCATTTCACGCAAGTCAAGTTCTTCTACCCTTGTCCATTCTGTCCAGTGATAGACAGGCTCATCTAATCTGAGATTGCATTATTGATGCCTGATCTTTTGCCGGGGCCTTGTGCGTCTTCCACACCTCCTAATCAAGCATAATTGAGGTTAACTGTACGGCATGGCTGAAACGCTAGACAGGTAAGCCGCAGCCTCTCATGATTAATGTAGTGTGTTAGTGTTCTGGGCTCTGACCTTTTGAGATAGGCCAGGCACCATTTTTAAGTGAAAGCTCTGCCTCTGCTGAGTTGTGGAGTTGTCCATCAAGTCTTCCTGTCGCCCCCCCACTACCCCACCATCATCCCCCTTCCAAAGTCAGATCCTTGTCTTGCTGCCTCATTGCCCCTGACCCATGTTTGTTTGCCTTCAAGTCTCATTTTACAATACAAAACCCACAGCTCTGTTTGCCACCCTGCTCCCTCTTCAAACTAGGATATGTCTTGTGTTCAGGGGGGGGACGTTGCTGGACAACAGTTTGGGAGAAGTAGAATGATTTTGTTTACTCAGAAAACACACCAATTTCCTCACCAATTAAAGTAATTAAGTACATTGACTCAAGTACTGGACTTACAGGGGACTTTCAGTTTTTACTTCATCTGATTTTGTATTTAACATGTCTAATAATGTTGTATTCCTTTCCTCATATTTGTCCTTTTCCTTTCCAGTTATCTTGTGCATTCATCATGTTCTTCATCCATCATTTTGTTTTTCCTGATCCGAAAACAAGGTACAAACATTTTACCTGAAAGTTAAAGGTCTTATTTTTACTTTTATTTTAAAATCTTAAAATGTAATTCCTAAATCTGATGGATTTGCATCACCGCTTGAAGCCTGAATGATATATCTATTTCCTCCTCCGTTTGAATGAGACCAGTGAATGCCATTGTCCAGCCGCTATCGGTCAACTACCCTCCCTGTCCTCTTCCTCAAGCACAGCGCGGATGTGAATTGGCAGGGAGGTCATGTCCCTGCCTTGCTCCCAAACATACGCATTGTCAGAGTTAACTGAGTAAATTTACTTTGGACTCAGGCTCATTCAGACTCTGGCACAAACACACAGAGACACTCGGGCATATGGCCTTGCACAGAAAAGATGGACTACAAGGATACAAAAAGGACAATCTTCCCCCCTCATGTGTGGAGATTTGCATGGGGGAATCACAAGGTGTACTTGCGAATCCGGGATGGTTGGGACCCGGGTCACCATCTGTAACATAGACCAGGGCCAGTAAATGGATGAGGAGGGGTGAAAGGGCACCTTCAGACATTCCTTTAGAAAATAAACAGAGAGAAACGGCACAGGTATTCTCAGCACATCTATTCACTTCCCTGCATCTTGTTCTTGTTCTTGTTCTTGTTTTTTTTGCATTTCTTACACATTTTGTGATTACTCCCTGGGAATTCCCAAGATACAAACAATAAATAACTCCAGCCGCATCACATGGCGAGTGATATCTTTAATAAACGGGCACCGCTGATGGTTCCATTCTCACATTTCAACAGCCCACTTGGGAGCGGGTTTAATGCAATTAGCAGGTTATCTACGGTGAAGTGGAGGTGTCTGCTGTCTTCCTGTTACCGTATGGCCTGTCGGGGGTGGGAGAGGGAGGGGGGGGTCGGATGGGGGGTTTTAGGACCACAGAAGAAGAGTCAGTGGAGAAGAAAAAGGCAGATGCCCCGTTAGAGGAAACTCCCTGGTCTTTTGTTACACTAACGCTCCTCTGTCAGGTTTATTATCTGTCTCTGCTTCAACAGCAGCTGCCAAGTGCAACCAATCCGCTCATAAAGTGAGTTTTAGACCGATTCAGAACAAGTTATTTCACTTTTTTCGAAAGAAAACAGTTTCTCTTTGAAGTGACCAAGCGTTGATGTTTTTGTTTTTCCAAGATGAGTTTTTTTTAAAAAAGGATATGTGGAGGAAGAAAATGTGACCTCTGGCATTAAGGCACAAGCAAGTGTATTTAATGTTTGGGTCCGCCCCTGCTTTTGTGTTGGAGCCGGTGGTTCAATGAGAGGCGGCAGTCGGGGTCACTCCAGGCATCTGCTGCTCCTCTGCACCACTCATCTGTCCATCTGTGTATTCCGCTGCCCTTCTGCTGTGTTTTTGTGTTGTGAACACACACACACACACGTACTGTAGGCTTGTAAGCGTGCGTGATACGGGTGTATGTTTCCGCTCTGAATCTGCTTAGCACCTAATTACGTTGGCCTGTGATGTTGGATGGAGAAAGGTGTCAAGCTTTATTATCGGGGGAACGACAGTATCTGAAAGCTATAATGGTGGGAACTGGAAGAAAACGGGGAATGAGGAAACTCTCTGGAGGCAAGAAACAAAAAACTCAGGAGGGGGGAAACAGACACAGATATCACAATGAATAAATTCTTGGGCGATGTCAAGCCTGAGCAGCACCCAAGCCTTTCTGTTCTCTTCCTTTAGTCCACAGATCAAAGCACAAGATCTAATTCCTTACGATAAATTTTCTAATGCTCCTTAATACCTATTTAACAAATTTAGCTTTCTCAAAGGTCCTGGCTGTCTGAGAGATCAGTGTGATTAATGCCTTTCCTGTCGCTGACCAGGACGTCACAGATAACGGAGAAGTTAAGCACAAGGAACGTTTATGTCTCCATGTGAGCCAAGACGTTTTCTAAATCTTGGAGAGACTCCCAGGTTTTCACCTTGTAGATCTCCACTTATGCAGCCTACCCAATGTGTTACAGATCTCCAAGAGGAGCCTCCACACACAGATGTGGGGTGTCAAGACTATTTGTGTTATACATTCTCCACATTTCTGATGAAAAGGATCCGTCCCTTTGCCAATTTCAGTTTGCTTAAACTAATATATTAGGGAAGAAGTTTCAAATAAACACGACTCTCTTCGCCTCTCGGAGCGTGGAGAGACAATGAAGAACTTTATAGGAACATTTAACTTAAGAGTGAAGGCGAGTAAACAAAGCATTCCTTTCCCTTTCATCACCGGTTAACCGTTCCCTTGCAGGCTGTCCTATCAGGCCAGTGCCCAACAGACTGAGGAACTTGTCAAATAAATGTAAATTTAAGAAAAAATACAAGTTGAATTCCATATCTTGGCTTAATCACGCAACATTATAAGATATCAGCGCAGTGCAAACTCCTAGTCACCCCCACTGGAGCCACTCAGTATCCCCCAAAGTGCACTTGTGAGCAGGATTGGATAGCGTGGCTGCTCGGAGCTCGTAGCATCCCGGTGATGGTGTTCCAGACCTCGCCTGAAGGGCCATTTGGTTATACTCAGGGGAATGGTTGTTGTGTCAGTCATTTGCAGTGACTGCTAAAGAGTGCACTTAGCATCCTCTGTTTCCCCCTGCAAACATGTGGGGAGTGACATGATACTGTACAAGAGCCTGGATAGCATATAACATTTCAAAGCAATTTCCTAATTGTTTCCAGGCCAAGGTCGATAGCCTATATGGAAGCAATCCCTTCTTTCAAACTTTTTCATCCACAGATTGGGAAACATTAAAGTGTTAAGTAAACTTGACCCAGGCTGGCTAATTCATTGGGAAATAGCTGGGGTTCATACACTGAGTGCCGCATATCAGTGACAGGCGGTGTATTTTCTTCCACTTGGATGGTCACCATATGTTTATATGATTTGTGTGGAGAAGTTCTGTGCCGGCAAGTCACTCAGTAATGACATTTGTTGTCTACACCATGAGGCAAGATGATGTTTACAAAGGGAACGGGTTAGAATACCTGAAGGCAAACGTATCTGCACACTTCTTAAAGGTACACCATCGTATTTGTCAGGGAATTAACTGATCTTGTTGTTTAATTAAGGCTTAGAAAGTCTCCATCTTACAAAATTAGAACTAAAAATGTCATTCAATATCAGTTAATTCTAACAGTTGGTAGAGAAAACTTCAAACTTAAATGACCAGGGGGTTTTTTTCAGTTAATGGGTGAGTTAAGACATTGTAACTGTATTTAAGTATGGTTGCAGGGTTGAGAATGAAAGCTTTTTAAGGCTGTCTGATTACAAAAAAGACTAAAACTTTATAAAAAATTCAGATTATTCCACTTTTTATCATTA
This sequence comes from Genypterus blacodes, assembly GCF_046128005.1. Taxonomy (NCBI): domain Eukaryota; kingdom Metazoa; phylum Chordata; class Actinopteri; order Ophidiiformes; family Ophidiidae; genus Genypterus; species Genypterus blacodes. The sequence continues at coordinate 1,288,997 of NW_027466864.1, read as the reverse complement.
ATCCAGAAGCAAAATGTTGACTTTTTTGATTTTTACAAGCATTTGACATAAAATGAGTTTCAGACGTCCATGCAGAGAAATGAAGGTGGACTGTTTTGGATTGGATTTTATTTGTACAGTAATGGTGTGGAATATTATCCAGTAATATATGTATATAAATGATTTTATATATCATTGTAAAAGCTCTTTACACTCTAACTGAATGCACCTCAAACTCAGATCCTACTGTAATGTGTAATTATGAGGTAGACATTAATAATGGTATTTCCACCCTCTGCAAAAATATTGAATACACCTTAAATTACTCTTATCAATGTAAGAAATATATGATTATCATGAAACTCTGTACATCACAAATAATAAAATAATTATAGAATAGAAATTATACCGATTTGAGTGCATTTGTATATTTACAAAGAAATGCCTTTTCTCATTTCTTCATTCGTTGCACTTTGTAAAGTTTTCGACTGTACAAATATTTACAAAATAATGAACAGCAGTGCATTCGAAGCTAATGTGCATTTAAATATCGTCTCGTTTGCGGGTCTTTTCTTTTTGTCAGTCAGTTTATCAGAGAAGACAAAACTCTGTCTGGCCGCGCGTCCTCGGCGCGGACAGTCGTGGAAGTGCATTTCGTAAAAAGATGCAGACTTAGAGCAACAAATTTCGTCTCAGTGATGTGTGCTTTTTTTAAAACAGTGTCCCAGGCAGTCCACTTTGGACAGAAGCACGATTTGTCCTGTGTCCTTCGTGTTCGCTGTCCGTCCTGTCCGCGCAGGCGCACAGGCGCTTCTCGCACCTGCGCCTCCAGACTGGTCTCCAGTCAGGGACAATCTCATGCAGGCAAAACCAGCACTGTGCCACCACCGCCTTTCCTCGGAGCAGTATGTGTGTGTGAGTGTGAGTGTGTCTGTGTCTGTATGTGTGTCTGTGTGCCCGAAAGAGTCCGCTGGCTTTGCGCACGAGCAGGTGCACCCATGGTTTCAATGGGATATCACCTTGGTGACCGGTCAGAGAGAAACAGGCGATGATGCGCTACCCACACACACACACACACACACACACACACACACACACACACACACACACACACACACACACACACACACACACACACACACACACACACTCTCTCTCTCTCTCTCTCTCGCTCGCTCGCTGGGCACGGAAACAGAAGCCTGTTTGTTAAGTAATAACTTGTTGTGGCTGGAATGGAATGTGTAACACTTAAATGTTAAATCGTTACTTTAATGAGTCTGAACTGGCGGAATAAATAGCAGGTTTCTCCTGTTTGCATCCCTTTTGAATAAAGACCAAAGGCGCGCATGCGTAAAGGCATCTCAGACCCGTGCCAATCTTTATATCTTCAACCTGGGACCCACTTCCTGTTTTAGTTGGACGTTAGATGGTGTGTGTGTATCAAAGGCATAAGCGCCGCTACCTGCACCCACACTGCTCCACCACCATGTCCTCATACTGTTTGTACACCACGTTGTTGCCAGAGTCTATGTAGAGGATGCTGATGGGGCTGAGCTTGGTGGGGACGCAGCAGCTGGGCGGGGTGCTGTTGGGGTCCATGGAGTTCATGAGCGTCTGTATGATGGCGTGGTTGGTGGGCTCCAGGTGCGACCGGAGGGGGAAGTCGCACACCCCTTCGCAGTGATACGCCTCGTAATCCAGAGGCGCGATGATCCAGTCGTCCCATCCGAGCTCTTTGAAGTTCACATGCAGCGCCTTTTTGCTGCATCTAGACTTGGATTTCTTCCCGTGTCGCTTCCCGTGTCGGTTGCTCAGCGCCGTCCGCCGCCGTCGCCGAGGTCCCTCTCCTCGGACTCCCCTCGGCGCCGGCCGGCCCTCCCTCGCCGCCTTCACCACCACCGACTCCGGCTCGGGCTCCTCCTCCTCGACGACGGACCTCCTCGACTTGATCTTCTCCTTCATCTCGTTGAACAGGTTCTCCCTCTTCTTGGAGCGGGTGTAGACCACCAGGATGGCCTTGTCCTGCTGGGACCGGCTTCTCCTGTCCAGCCCCAGCTGCCTCAGGTCCACCTCGGTGTCCGACTTGCCGAGAGTGACCCTCAGCTGGAGGCAGAGCTGATGCTGCAGCTGTTGGTGGGGATGACGGCTGTGGTGATGCAGGAGATGCTGCTGCTGCTGCTGTAGGCTTTTGAACATGTCCCACACGTCCAAAACCTCCCAGCCGGACTTGGTGGCGTCCAAAGGGTCCAGCGACCTGGAGTCCAGCAGTCTGTCCGACCGACAGGGGTACAGCTGGACGTCGTAGAGGCCAGTCGTCTGCGGGGAAGTCTGCAAATCCCCGGGCGCTCTCCTAAATATCCTTAATTCCGCCCCGACCAGCTCCTCTTTGTCTGAAAGGGTTGAGACATCAAACAGATACTTTTGTCTTCGCAGAGGAGAGTGCAAAAGATCGTCTGCAAGGATAAAAGAAGAAAATAATTGCAGTCAGATTCACTTAGCGTGTACAGTGTTCAGAGGGATGGAGGGAGAGAGGGAGGGAGAGAGGGAGGGAGGGGGCCTGCATTCTCCCACAGAGGCCTTCTCTCTCTCTCTCTCTCTCTCTCTCTCTCTCTCTCTCTCTCTCTCTCTCTCTCTCTCTCAACTAAACAGCTGACGTTATAAGTTTTAATAAGTCCTAAACACAGAATATAAAACGTCTCGGCCATTGCGCTTCAATTCTATTGCACACATCGATTTCATTTCGTCAAATCAACCAAAATGTCTTCAAACATCATATGATCTACTTGGTTCAACTCGCTTATCAAGCCAGTAGTGTTATATAAAGGCATATCCCCCATATCCCCTCATTTTCAGATCCCACAAATTCCTCTTCTTCTACTTCTACGCATTTTTAAATGACACTTTGATGAATAACTGCGCGCAGAGGAAGCTGTTATCTCCGCAGGTTTCAAAAACTCACGCAACGTTTCTAAATGGCGCATTAACCACCAGATCAGTTGTCCAGTTTCAATTCTGGCAGTAATAATAACATTTTATTCAAAGTCTTTTTTTTCATAGTTTACTTGGTGACAGATTCATTATTCATTTTCAGCCTCAAATAGGAGAAACACTTGTAATGTATTAAATCTGTAAATCAACTCGGAGCACCACTGCAGACCAAGGAGGCCTCCAAAGACTTTATCAAACCTGAGACACAACAGAATCAGTGACTCGTGTCTGTGATTTATAAAGATTATATATATTTATACTGTATATTCGATCACACCGGATTGAAGCTCGTATATGAACCTGTTTTTCAAGTTTGATAGTAAACTGTGTGATTGTGGATGAATCTGACTGAACACCGACTCTTTCATTTAGTCTCATATCAACAAAATGAAGAACGGTGCGAGTTAAAATTCTCAAATTTTCGAGGCAGTTTTATTTCAGTGAATCTCCCTCTAAAAATAATGCCACAAGCGCGGATGTGTAGATCCAGAAATGTAATATTTCAAAATAAAATGTATATTTATCGTTGCCAAATGAATTAAGAATGAATCTGAAGAGGCAATGAAGATATTTTCCCCAGTTACTGAAATTGTAATGCAGATGTACACACTTACACTGGCGTGTTGATGTGGACACGTGTTACGTTTGAGGACTTAAACGCGCGTCGAAAAAGAACGAAGACACGATTCAACTCGGCCTGCGGTGTAATTTGTGAAAGTTATTCTTATGGACACACACACACACACACACACACCCTCCACCCAGCCCCCCCAACCCGAACCCTGCGGAGTGAACCAGTAAACGCAGATTGGAACCTGGTGCTCCTCTCGCTTACTTTACTCGTATGGTCTGAATTAGCTTTTTCCTTTTCTTTTTCTTTTTTTTTTAATAAGATCTCAAACAAATCGAATACAAGGTCACCAAATAATTAACAGTTCTCAATTCCCATCTTCCTCATTAAAGCACTTCCCCTCTTACATTTCATCTCATCTTGCCAATAATAACATTCTTTTGAAAAAAACGCGTCTGGACTCACGCTGTTGAAATTACATCAGATATTACGACGGTGAAAAAAATTAAAATCATTAAATTGCAAAATGGTGATTTTTTTTCTTTTCTTCCATGACGTGTAGTTACATTCTGGGTGGTGAATGATTAAAGTAAAGCACAACCCGGACACTTTGTATTGCTTGGTTATAAATAACAACATCCGGGCACTTTTGGTTGACCTTGTTGGTTGCATTTCAGCGAATACAAAACATGTTTTTGTCATCTATTGGGGAACGAGAGAGAGAGAGAGAGAGAGAGAGAGAGAGAGAGAGAGAGAGAGAGAGAGAGAGAGAGAGAGAGAGAGAGAGAGAGAGAGGCCTGCACCATCTGCGCTTTAATGAGTCAACCCAACTGCCAAAGTAATTTTCAGAATCCTCTCCTTCTTTTCTGATCTTTTCTTTCTGATCTGACTCTCTCAAACATCCCTTTTGTTCTTTAAATGCAAATTAAATTAACCTACAAAACCTCGACACCCACATGCAGATAAATAATCTCTCTGATGGACTTTAGACGCAAAAACAAGTGACTTTACGCATCAAAAGTTGCTCCCCTCCTCGGTGTATTCCATTCCTGATGGAGGCGATGTGAGGCAGCGGATAGTCTGAGCTGAGGTTCACTCTACAGGTTAATGCAATACAACGCGTATGGGATGCTGGGAGGAATCCCCCAAAGAAACGAGGCGCTGGGCTGAGAAGGGGACGTGAAGAAAAATAATTTTCCGTAATTAAAGTGGCGGTCGCTAAGGGAGGTTACGCAGCAAACTACGCAACGGAGGAGGCGCGCTCTGTCCCTCTCTCTTTCCTCCCTCTCTCTCTCTCTCTCTCTCTCTCTCTCTCTCTCTCTCTCTCTCTTTTCTTCCCCCCTCGCTTCGATTTTTTGGTGACGTGCCATCGTGGCCGAGCAAAGGGTCATTAAGGGAGAATGGACAGTGTTTGATATGTTATGACATGAACATTAAATTAGATCACCGAGTTCAAATACTCCAATCAGCGGTTCGATGCCAAGGAGGTCCAGCTCGGGGTCACAGCAACGACACATCACATCAAAATCACAGGAGAAAGTGAAGCGTTTTCCTATCAAATCAACTCAACGCTGCAAAAACAAAATATCCACCGGAAGGAGCCATTCACGCTTACATTCACTCTTTTAAATGTATTGTTTAGTGAAATTATAGGCCTGTCAGGAGTTATATGCTCTCTTTTTTAACCGTGTCAAATCTAAAAAATAAATTATAATAAAACTGGTTCTTTTCTGAGAGAGTGAGGAGATCACGATTTTGACTCAAAGGGGGTGAATCGTAACATTTAACCAAGCAAATGCTGGATTGACTTCATTTATAAGACGTATATATTTTCTTTAGTTGAGGTTTCAGTTTGAGAGTTTGAGAGTTGGTGGCTGATGGAGATGAAGATAGGAGGAGATCATGTCAACAAAGATAGCTCTTATTTCTCTTGCAAAGATTAACTCGGCTGATGTCTCCCTGTATGTGTATATATGTGTGTGTGTGTGTGTGTGTGTGTGTGTGAGAGAGAGAGAGAGAGAGAGAGAGAGAGAGAGAGAGAGAGAGAGAGAGAGAGAGAGAGAGAGAGAGAGATGTGTGTGTGTGTGTTTGGGTTTATCGGAGTGTGTTTGTCCTCGCAGTCTCCAGACAAATCACTTGGTTACACATGTTAAACTGACCCAAACACCTGCTTCTCACACCGGCCCGGTCTGTCCCCCCCAGACACCCCAGCACCCACCCACCCACCCCCAATCTGCCTTTGTCAGCACTATGTGAGCACACTGAGGGAAAACGTATTTAAATACGTGCCAGATAGTGATCCAAATCATCCACAATTTCACCTTGTGTAGTAAAAATTAAACAACCGTAAAGTGTTTTAATATCCTCATTGGAGATGAAGGTTTGCTGTGTATTGACACGGCAGTTGGGAGCAGACTAGTGTGTGTTGCAGTGCGCTGACAGTGATTTACAGCCTTCATTTAGAGCGCCTCAATTACTGTTTTACTGTCGTGTTAGCCAGGGGTTAATTTAAGTGTAATATAACTTCATACTTGGCAAAGATGACGCGCTGCTCAAGTATAAGGACGTAATCCTTGCAGGTTCCAACATCGATCAGCTTTACTTTAAGACTTCTGGGATAGTTTGTGCGCGTAAAAAAATAACGTTTATCCGGTGCGTAAAAGTACCAATCGATCATTTTAAATCCTGCGGGGAAACATTTTAAAGTACAGTTATAGGTGAGATTGTTGAATAAAAACGGTGCCAAAGCAAAGTAATGAAAGATAAAGTGCAAGTTTAAGCTGATGGAAGTGGCATCAAAGTGAAACCAACCTGTTCCTCTGTCCACAAAACTTGTTATGGTGTTGGCAGATTTAGACGAGCGGAAAAAACTCGCGTTTAGTCCGAGTTTCTCAGCAGCCGAGTAGGTCCTGTAAATAGAGAGCATGTACTCGTGGGGCACAACCGCGTCCTTTAGATCGTCTCTGTGATGACTGGGAACAGGATGAGAAGACGCGAAGATGTCTTTGAGAGTTTTGCTTGACCTTTGTCCGCTCTGATGAGACCCTGACGGGACCCTGGATCCTCTGTTCCTCCTCGGCGCGGAGGGAGAGATGATAGCAGCTGAGTGGAAACACGGTATATTCCCAAGGAAAACAAGGAGCAGGCCCAGATACAACGTTACGACTCGGGATGCGTCCATGGCTGGAGAGTCACCGGGGTGATGTAACTCTTGATCCCCCCCAGATGCGGCGAAGTTGTTCCCGGCTTGCAGTGCGCGTCAGGGTCGTTGTGCTGCTGCTGCTGCTGCTGCTGTTGCCACTGCTGCTGCTGCTGCTGCTGGAGACTTTGCGCTCCCCGAGTCTCACCAGGAGAAATGCGTGCTGCGCTCTGGACTTCACACAAGAGCGGAGACTGTTGGGCCGAGAGAAACACGCCCACATGGCCGCTCGGTGCAGGGCTTCACACACCATTTCATGTCACGGACACACACACTCTAGACCCAACTGACCGCTGTAAGATACACAGCTCGGCAATCCATGTGGGGAGGTTTGTGTTATATAAGTAGTGCTGAAATGTTCCTAATAAATTACATGATATCTCGTTTTTCTTGTTTAGTGACTCAAACTGTGTTGTGAATTAATGAAACTACCACTAATTCTGTCCTCCTCCTCCTCCTTTAAGCCACAAGTTTGGACACATTGGAGACATTTGTAACCATCACGTTTACAGATGTGTCCTTGACCCCTGCCACTGCAGGGTTTAGAATTACAGCATGTTCATGAACAAAGTACAGTTGTCAGAAAAGGCGTAAATATATATAATCAGCTTAGGAAGTCTTTGACATGCTGAAACCCCTAAAGGAGAGTCAATTTGATTTGATTACATGTTATGTAGAGAGGAAGGGCAATGGGCAATGGAACACACACCAGCAAACACGTGGATAGTGGGTTTTTCCATGATGTAATAAGCATTTAACTGATATATATACTGTAAATTGCATAAAACATAGGCTAGACAACAAAAGATAACATTATAGCGATGGATTTGTATTCAGCTCTTTTGGGTAGAAGAATACAGAAATCCCTCTTCAGAAGCTGCAGGGCTGAATAACCTGCAGGCTGAAACCTCATGTGGAGGTGCGAACACAACTGACCCCACTCAGCCTCGACATCCGTACCAACCGAACGTATTACAAATGATTCTAGTGACCTCTAGTGGTCTTTATTAGTAAATGCAAGTAAATTTGTGGCGCACTGAGGAGTTGACGAGCTGCTCCACTGATACAACCTGTGGAAGAATAGACTCAATAAAGAAAATGTATGAAGTAGAGATTATTTTTGTTGTTTTGTTTCTCAAAGAGAGCTCGAATACAAGCTTTCTTCTGAAATCTAAGTATTTCTGGTAATGATGGGAGTATTGATATTGTGATTGCAGTGTAGGAAGCCACTATGTCAGTCTAATAGTACAGCTTGTGAAACCACTGGTACCAAATGTCACAGCTGAGGGTCTCAGGCCTTCATGGGTTTTATGAATGTCAGCACAGTTGACAGAGTTACATTGCTTACTACATACATGTGCTCACTATGGGTGGTGCTTGGACGATCAGAGTCCACTGGTTGTTTTCTCAGCTCTGTCCATCATAGCCTCTCATACCATAGAGTAGATGGTATGAGAGGCTATGATTCGTGTATAGGTGCACCCTGGTGCCTTGTGCTGGGGATCAGGTCAAACGTGCATACACTGCTGAGAAACTCACTCCCTCATGGCCACCAACACAGTACACAAAGCTACTGAGGAAAGCTGCTCCCTGGTCAGAGCAAGGTGCCTCCTCGGTGTTGGGGGCATTGACCCAGCGGTTAGTGTGGACATGGTACGTCTCAGCGGTATTTGTAGCAACAACTTCTTTGATCTGGCCTCCAATGGCCAAAGGGATGCTAGCAGGCAGGCGTGGACGGGCCAGCGGTTGATGTATATCATGGGAGGAGACACACCATTATTGAGCTTTGATCGAGTTCTGGCGCTCTGTGTCGCTCATCACCATCTTGTTGAGTATTCAAGGGTCATTAAGGTCAGACGGACCTGAAGAGAGACGAGAGGACAGATGTTAGAAACTAAGTAGAAAAGACACATATCAGCAGATTGACATCAGCATGTTATACTGTATGTTCAGTGCGTGTAAAATACAAAAACAATGCATTAATGAGTATACTGATATCATTTAACCATAAAGCTAATTTTATAAACTCAAAAAGCTTCATCTGTATGCTGTTGACTCCACTGCAATAGAAATCACACTTGAACACCAAATGTAATATAAAACACACAACTGACTAATTTGATTCAGCGTTGATTTGATTAAGTGTTGATATTAAAATCTTTGATTTATTCATGTTCAAATTTGAATAGAATATGTAATTACCATATCAATAAGTGGGCACCAGTGAATGTTTTGTTGTGTCCTTATTTCCATACTGCAACATTAGGGCTCTCAGCGATGTGGATCATTTTCAATTTACCTGTAAATGTGCAATCATAAACCATACCATAAGTGTATTTCCCTGCGTTTTCCCTATTGGGCTATACATTTGACTTGACACTAAATGTCTCAGTCCTATATAAAGCTACCAAAAACATGCTCAAAGTGTTAAAAAATGTTGTAATGTAACTAAGTGGTTTGTTTGAACTTTAATGGAAATATAGTGTCTACACCACAGTGCAGTACAGCACAGTGCGATTGAGGTCATCTCCCCCTGTTTATACCTGCCACGCAATGAGACAGTAACTACTTTTCTCCAGTAGATGACGCCAGTGGTCCGAAGTCTGCTCCTCGTCTGTAACACGACGATATTTTGCTTCTCCCAGAATGCTGTGTGTTTTTCTCAGGAATCCAATTTGTTCCATGTGTAGCTCATGATCACCTCATATCAACGAGGCAGATGAAAACACTGGAATATAGGACAACATGTCTGTTATCTATGGGGGCAAACACTGTCAATCAGTCGGATGACTCCCCCACTGATGCAGCTTCTTGCAAACGCTGCAATGTTGTTGTTTTACAATTACAATTAGGAGGGAGAACAATATTTATTTTTATAATTATATATTTTTTTCAATAATTATCTAGCAAATCATCACTCGCTTGTTTTTGATATAATTGTAATATCATAAAACATAAATGATGGAGAGTGCATAATAAGTCTGCTGATTTCAGCACCATGGAGAGCCGACAGTCATTTACTCTATTTGACATCACATGTTGCATGATTTTAGCTGGTGTCAATATGAATATTGAATATAGTCCGCAGGAAGATACAATATGATCCTCCAGGTTTATAAGCGCTGCTGGGAAAAAGGTTTTGAACAATTACATCCTGGGAAAACATTTTGACAATTTATATAAACGTCATAAAAAGGTATTTTATATATTTAAATGTTCTTACTCTCTCTGGATCGTGGTTATGGAAGACATAATGCACGGGAATTGAATAATTCCCACGTTAATTGAACACATCACGCCTGATTTTCGCTTCCATAACACACAGTCCATATATGCAATATATGCAATCTTCTGCACTTTCCCCATCCGTGTCCTCATGGAGAGTCAGTCCATGGTTAAGTAATGCCTTGAGCGTTATGTAACACACTTGGGATGGCGGTGGTGTCGTGCGTGTGTTGTCAGAGCTCTCGGGTTCTCGTCCAATCACGTGTGTTCTCCTCCTGCTCCCTGTTCTCCTCCTCCCGACATCCAAAACAAGCGGAGCGCAGCCTGCTGCTTCTCCACATCCAGGAGCTCCGTCACGCAGAGGAACGACCCTTTGTGCTTCACCGATCCGTGCGCATCTTCCCGAGTCTGGAGGAACCACCATCAGACATCCAGGCAAGAATTTATTTTCCACCATTATGAAGGAGATAATCCGCTCATCACGTTCATTTAGTTTAGCATGTGCGTGTTTTTCTTTAAGAATGGAAGCAGGTGTGCTGTGGAATTATTGTTGTTTACAAGTTGAGCAATGTGTTGTGTCAGTACGTTGTGATCAGATGGTTGCGCACATCAAAATCTTTGCGATGAGGTTCAAATCTGGATTCATCAGGTTCGGATTTTGATGTTGTCATCGCCACGATTCATATGCAACACTTTTTTATTCAACAGCTTTTAGAGCCTCCAGCCACACATTTTGCGATATAAAAACAAAAACAAAACTCCATTTTATTGTGTGAGCTGTAATATAAGCAATTGGAAGGCAGTGGGGGTCAAATGTGTGTAATCATTGGTCTATTGATTCATTAGAATAGAAAATCATGAAGATCCAAATCAGTGATAAGTCTGAAGCTATGGAAACAAAGGGAGGCATGTGTACATATAGATAAACACAGGAAATAGGAAGCTTCTCAATGTATATATTGTGGAACTGGAAAATAAATGAAACATGTCTCATATATGTTTTTTTTAAATCATACAAAATTGATTTTTGAATATTAGTCTACAGTAGTCATGTATGGGTTTTGTCATGCTGTGTTGCCCTTACTGTGCTGTGCTTACTGGAAGTAGTATTACTCAGAAATGACCAATCACGCAATCATGATGGTGTCCATTGTTTAAGAGTGATGCTCTCAAAACTAATGTGAATTAAAAAGCAATACTGGTCTTAATCAAATGACTGTGGAATGATAATGAACCACCAAGTGCTGTGTTACACAGAGGGAAATTTAATCTTTCCATTTCCAATTATTCCAGCTGATAAATGGACCAGATGGGCAGGGATGTTCGGTTAAAGCCGTGCTCTCATTAGAACTGTACAATAGTCTGTGGATTAGAAATTCATTAGCGTGTGTCAAATGACGCCATTGCAGAATTAAAAGTTCCCATCTCAATAATAAACTCATCATTGCATCCTAGGCTAAATGTCAAATGGCTTCACATTATTCCAGATGTGCAAACATTAGAGAGGAGAACAGGATGGATTAAGAGTCAGCCACTCTGTGCAGACCATCTGGATAAAGGAAATAACGCTTGGGAGTGGAGGTTTTACTCTCGCCCACATACAGCTTCTATCCTTTCTCTGGCCAAACAAGACTCACTTTCCTAATTAATGTACTTTCTGAATGAGCAACCCCCCCCACCCCACACACACACACACACGCACACACACACACAGCCACCACTACCTCTCTCCCGCTGCCTCACCATAGTATTATGGATCAGTTATGCTGACAGTTTGGCTCCTTCTTGTGTCTAAGAGAGCTGAAAATTCTGTGTGTGCGACTTAGATAATACTTAGCCTGTCACTAGGCAGTCAGCGATCCCTGAAGCAAAACAATCTGCATGGGAGACCAAACGGAAAGCATAAGATAGGAGCCAACAAAATACACTTAAAGCAGAAGGGAGAAAGGGGCAATATTGTTGACGTAGGTATCGACAGGTAGCCGAGCAACTTGGATGTATGAGCAAGATGGTCTGTATCTCTAACACACTGATACAGAATTGTATCAAATCATTTCTGGCAATGACCCATTTAATCCCTTTCTGTTCGCGTCAGTCACGTCTGTTCAATAAAACATTAAAGCCTTCCAATTTTACATTTTTTCCATGTAAGAAGCAGTCATTAGTATTCATATGGATACTATGTGGAGTGAAGCAGACAAGGAACATTAAAGATTACATTTAAGTCTTGTCATTTTATCATATTACTCCTAATCACAAAAGGTCTCTGACCCACATATTTTGGGGAAATTTTAACTCATGTCTACCATCCATTTGTATTTAGTTTGGATTATTATAGTACATTTGTAAATTACAATCATATGAGTGTATAATTATATTTAAATGTTTCATATGGATATACAAGGTGAAGCTGTTCATTCACAGTGAGAGAAACTAACATTGTGTCCTTGTGATGCAGTGGTGCAGTAACAGCCTCTCATCACCTCAGCACACTCAACGCTGTTGTCAAAGTGAAGGACAGCATCTCACGATGAGCAATGGAAGCCTTCACTGTACGCAGATTTAATTGTGCCCTATCTAGTCGCTATTCATGCAGTGTTTTTCCTCTGTTGCTAAGACGGTTGCTAGGGCATCCGAGGCTGTTGCTCCGCTCTGCCTGTGCCCGATGGATATAGAGAATGCCAGTCCAGCAGACAGCTTTGCATTGCTTTGATGTTACCGTGTACTGTGGATGCAGAGAAGTGAGCCGGTGCAACACAATTTATAAACCGAACAGAGCTCAGATGCATGTCAGAGTCCCACAGTGTGAGGTGGTAGTTTGATTCCCAGGAGTCGCTGTTCTATAATTGCAATTCTCTCTGACCCCCTGCTGTTTAAAGGAAGAGGAGCTTGGAACTTGACTATAATACTAGGTCATCGAACGTTGATGTCATACAATTATACCAGAGTGATACTGTTGATGCAGGGTTGACTGGATGAGGGCCGGGATGATCTTTGATGATCTGGCAACCCAGATTACTTTGATCTGGGTTGCCAGCCCAACTTTAAAGCAGGTATCATCTGGATGACGGTAAAGAAAACAGGCTCAGATTCATTGATGCGGCAGCAAAACACAGGCAATTACATCAGTCCCATGTACATGTATGTATTTACGTAACTGACCCCTTTAAGCATTCAACAGGCGAGAGTATGTGAAGAGATTGCATAAGGTTCATTCAAGCATAAGAGAAAATTTGAATTATTTAGTTTTAAGCATCAATAAAATATCTGGTTCCCTTGTTTGTACTGTATGTCCATGTACCAAACATGAAATAGAATGTCTGGGAAAAGTTCTCTTCCAGCTTTTTAATTCCATTGGTTTCAAACTTTTGCACCCCTTTATCTATTATAGTTCAGTGATAGCGGCATTTTGTTGATTTTGGCTGGCAGCCCCACACTTTTGGCACAGGCGACCAATAAGGTGGTGGTGTTGCATCATTTTCTATTTTCACTACGTTTTGCCACCTTTATTTTATTTTGATTTGGTTGTTGATGATGACACACGAATCACACCATTTTAAATGTGATAAACAGGAATAATCTTATAATGAATTCAGTCTGATGGCCCTCGTTGGCTCTGTGCTCACTGTGCCGTCTGTACCAGGCAGAGTGTGTGTATCTGTGTGTGCAGTCGTGGTGGTTTGCGGGGTGGGGAGACTTCAGACAGAGTGAGCCTTGTTTGTTAAGGGTTTAAGTGCCACGTCGAGGCGCAGCAACAGACACACTCCACGGAAAAATGACTAACCTGTGTTCTTTCCCTTTTCCCGTTTATCCATCAGGGGTAAACACTGAGTGAAGCACAATGGGACCGTTCCAGGAGTACGAGGTGTGCTAAGCTTCTTTGCTTATATCAGTTGCTTAATATCAGAGGCAAAGTATATCAATATTCAGAGTTTGAAAGCCTTAGAGGCGAGTAAACTCAGATATCAAACTCTAGAACGAGCTTGCAGCTTTGACAGATGTTGTTTGAACAGGAGAAGAAGTCACCAGAGAAGGGAAGCCCACGCAGCCGCATCCCACGTCTGGTCCTCCATCCTTTTCGACCCAAAGAGAAAGGATCGCCAATGTCCGATTCACCTTTGTCAGAGGAGGAGGGGAAGGAGTGCGACATCAGCTCTGACCACTCCAAAAGAACCATCAGCACCAACAGCTTTTGCTCTGGTAAGAAATCAATCTCTGTGTTCACGATAAAAGGCAAAGGAAGATTTATTTTGTTTTTGTCTTCAACACCTTTTTCACTTTCCCCAGAGCCTTAATAAAATGGAATTCGGATTACAATGTAACTATTCTATGAACAATCAATCCTACAATTTGGTGCAAGACTGTATTCTATTGGTTCCTTCCAGGTCTGACAGAAATTCCATATGGACCAAAAGAAAATGAAAAGAAGTGAAAACAGTAATTCACCATTTCACATTGAATGAAATGTTTTTAAATCTAAAAACACAACTGGCAGATTATATGCCAAACTGCAAGAACTGTTTGTGTTTGTTCAGTGTTTGTGTGTGTGAGAGAGTGTGTGTATGTGAACATGATTTGTACAACACAACCACTTCCAAACACTTACTTACACACAACTACTGATGAAAGTGGTTGTTGCCATTGTGAAACAGCCTTTGTTAAAGCAGCTGTGTTATCTCTCCGATAACACCAGGCTGAACCTTGACCTTTTGACTGACTGTATGTGTTTGTTGCCTGCCATGCACTTGCACCTTAGTTGCGCAGGAGGACTATTTTCTTGGACAAAATGTTCCTGTTTTTCCATACTTTACGGAATAAAATTGTATCTTTGCCTTGTTATATTGTTTTGAGCAATTTGGCGACCAATCAAGGATAAATCATAAAGATATCTGTCTGAACGCACCAGCGGGGTAAGTCTGGCCCACTTACAGGTGCCCAGAGTGTTTTGGATTGTTTTGTTTTATTAACCATACACCTTAGCTTACACATAGCTCCACTGTCTGTATGCCTGTCTATGATAGATGACACTGGCTGCCCCACTAGTCAGTCTGTGTCCCCCTCCAAAACCCCGTCAGGCTCAGAGCAGAGTTCCCACGGCTCGCCAGTGCTCCCAGAGCGCAAGACCAAAGTGAAGAGGGTGAGGGTGATGGCTGAGTGGAGCGCCGAACCGAGACCAGCACCGAGGCACAAGAGGGTGCTGAGGTCTGCCATGAAACACAGAGGTGACGTACTGATGCAATCAATATGTGTCCCATATTTACAGCCTCACTTCAAGTCTGGATAATGAACACAATAATAATAGGGAAAGTAAAATCTGAAATTGTTCTGGGATCAACAAAATCTGAAATTCTTACTTTAGTTCTATGCATTTACAGTCAGATTTTAAACTGTATATGAATGTACAAATGTGTGTACACTGGGTGCTTATTCGCAGATTATAGACTGATTTATGTGCAGCATATGCATGTGAACTCTGGATGTCAATGACTCCCTGAAGACCAAAGTACAATGACTTTGTTAAGATGTCAACAACTAACAGATTCCCAGACATATTCAGTTGAACAAACAATGGCTGAGTAGCAGCTGTTGGGTAAAGAACAGAGCAATGACTTGTCTTGTGTGCATCTGTACTGTGTTTACATATGAGACAGTACTTCAATGTTGATCCCAGAAAACAATTATATGCCTCTCTTTTAATCTGCTCAAATGAAAACAAACAATCTGCTTATTAGGAGAAGGAGGAGGAGGAGGTGAAGGAGCTGATTGGTTAAGGGAAAGTTTCAGCAGCTCAGCCAATTAGGCTGATTAGCAGGGGTTTACTTCACTGGTTGAATGTGCACAGACTCACTCTCACAACGCTGTGCAGGGTCACGTAGTTTTGAATTTTTATTTGTCACAGTCACTGGTACAATGGTTTTGTGTGAAGGCAAGAGGTGCTGCTCAGGTACGTGAACTGGAATTTCAATTCAGTGCAGCTCTGCAGTATCTGACAATTCATTAAAGGGAGGGGGAGCTTCCAGGCCTCTGTGTCGTGCTGAAGCATTGTGTTTTCTGTCCGGTTTATTTCCATATTTGGTTGCTTTGTTTTGTAATTTATGCCAAGGCTTGCACACAATTATTATCTTATTGGCTGTTCATGCATTTCTTCATGCATGCAGACTGTAGGCAGCAGTTCGTCCAACAGCTTTCGTATGAGAGGTACCAGTTTGGTTAGACAGAAAGTGTAATGTGATAGTCCCACTTGATTCTACATGTGCTCCTATCAAGGACGAGAGTGCTGAGATGCTAGAAAGTGCTTATTAGATCGATTGGCAGTACAAATGTTGCAAAAGGAATCTATGGGATGGAAGGACATGAATCATAAATGAGGCCATGTGTGAGACCATGATGTGCAGTTTGTTGTAAAGGTTTGAAGTGACAGCTTGGTAACACACTAATGTGTTTTCTTGCAGCTAGTGAAACAGACTTCAGCTCTTTCAGCAGCACAGGGAGCCTAAAGACCAGGGAGAGCCTCACTTCCATCTCTGTTGGAAAGAAGGCTCCTTCACGCAGGTAGAGTGGATCAGGACACTGTATTTGAGAGCATTCGTTGCGTGTCCAATATGTTGTAATAGAATTGTATATGTAGTGTTTTTAAAAAATGTTTTCTTGGCATCAGGCCCTTCCCAATATTCAAACCAGCTGGGAGCCCAACAGCCAACCGTGATGCAGAGCTCTATGCTCCTTACCAGTCCCGTCCCAGAGCCGCCTCCTCAGCCACCACCGCCAGCAGCAACAACAACAGCAGCAGCAGCAGCAACTCCAGCCCCACCACCAGGTACTAACATGGCTTTCATGTGATATGTAAAGCTTAATCCTTTTTACTGGAGGGCTGCGATTTAAAATTTTAGGAACAGAAAAACAAAAACATCATGATTGGTACGCCCATGTAATTTCTTTAAATAATCCTCCCAAATCTGACCCACTCTGATCCACTCTCAATCTGACAGAGAAGAGATTTTGGAGATTGAGAGATTTGGACTTTGGCACAGGCAGTATGCAGTTAAACATCAGTGAGTGAGTGGATGGGAGGGGGAGGGGAGGATTAAACTCGGGCTGTTATCATTTCCTCTCTCACATCAGACTGGGATTATGTCAGTTATGGTTAGGATTAATGAGGATATAATAAAGCAAATGTCTAAACATGGCATCCAGACAGTGTCTCTGCTGACTCGTGTCCATTCAGGTTGATGTGATGGAGACAAAAGCATCCAGAATATTCCATTATGACCAAACATCTCAACTCTTTTCTGTTATATTCATGCTGCAGCACATCATATTGTGCTTGCACAACGCATCATAAACTCCATTGTTGTCACTTTAAGACAATCTCATTGCTCCGTCATAGCCCTTCTGCCTGGCTGGGTGTCATGTGATGCCTTTCCCCTCGTGAGCTCCCTTCTGCTGGGTTGTTTCTATTTCTGGCAGGGATGCGGAACACTCACTTCAAAGCCTCAAGTATCCCAGGTTGCTAGGATATTGTGCAAGTGGAAGAGAGGGGCCTGCTGTTTTGCATGCCGACCAAATCCACCCACTTATCCCCAAATGAAAAACATCAATTCTTTTTATCGGTTCTCTTTGGAGGAGCACGATTAATCACTGATCACAGGACTTTGAGGAATATACGGAGAGCATTTGAATTCTAATGCAACTAGCCTCTAGATTATTTTCTCCCCTTACTGAGCAGTGTCTGTCCTTGCTGACTCTACATGTATTTACATAACCCAGCATTTTAAGGTTTTGTCTCTAGTCTGCAAACCCGTAATCCTGTGTCAGACACTAATTCCAGGCTTCACAGAGCATCTGCCATGACAGCACTCTCTCAACCAGATTGCCTTGGGATGAGTTTTACGTTTGTCATGACATTGCCTCTTTCTGTAGTTGCTTCAAAGTGGCAAGCTGGGGACTTGACAGATAATCTTAAATCCTGTTTCCGCAAATCGGCTCATTTCATTTCTCTCCACCAGGAGAACACGCCTGGGCCGTTATCACTCCTGTGGCGACAACCATGGTATCAAACCCCCAAACCCAGAGCAGTATCTCACCCCTCTGCAGCAGAAGGAAGTGGCCATCCGACACCTGAAGACCAAAATGGTGTGGTCTGAGAACAGAGTTCATGACAGGTTGGTTAAGATTTTGCAGTGAAGTAGTTTAGGTTATGTGACTGTAGCTTTACTTTGTTGTACCAGGAAAAAAGTTTGAATGCAAGCCCTTCTGATCTGACTGAAGTAGGTTCTGTCATCCAATAACTTGGGACCTTTCCTCCCTCTTATCAGAGAGGCTGAGATTGAGGAGCTTAAAACCCAGCTGAGCAGGATGAGGGAGGACTGGATCGAGGAAGAATGTCACCGGGTGGAGACTCAGCTGTCTCTCAAAGAAGCTCGCAAAGAGATCAAGCAGCTGCGCCAGGTGGTGGAAACCATGAAGAGCAGCCTGATGGAGAAAGACAAGGGAATACAGAAGTACTTCAATGACATCAACATCCAGAACCGGAAATTGGAATCCCTGCTTCAAAGCATGGAGCTCGCTCAGAGTGGTGCCAACCTCCAAGATGAACCCACTTTGGACTTCATCTGTGACGGCCCTGATGGTGGCGGGAAGAAACTGGTGGGGGAGGAAGAGGGGGGAATTGAGCTGGGGGACCAGGCGGCAGAGGAGATGGCGGACAGTGGGCTGCTAGTAAACGATGAGATGGCCAACAGAGCGGATATTTTGGAGCAGGTCTTCATGTCCACAGCTGTGGATTTCAGTCAGGACTCCAATGGCAACCTGAGGGTTGGAGCAGAGCTTGAGCCTGGGGTATCTGCACTGCTGGAGGAAGAACAATTGCTGTCTAAATCTGCCACAGCCCCACCCAGTCTATCAAATATCATTTCATCCACCATCACCATCTCCTCAAGCACCCTATGCCATTCGGAGCAGCCCATCGCAGAAGATAAGGGGGTTCAGACCGACGTGATGTGTATGTCTCCAGTCTTTCAAGCCCTGCTGTTTCAGCTACTGAAGCTCTATGGCGGAACAGTGGAGGAAGCGGCTCTCTCTGCCTCCAGCAGTCTCCTGGGACTCCCAAATCTGTCAGCGTCCACCAACTCATCCTTCACCACTGAAAACATAACTGACTGGACACCTATGCTACCCAGCGCGGCCAGCCCTGCTTCTTCAGTGAGCCCCGACATCTCCACAGATTCAGGGATGTGCTGCTCGGTGCCCTCAGAGAGCCGACAGTTCATGGAGGAGCTGAACTTCGGTATCTGCGAGGAGGACCCTTGCACGTCACCAGGATTGGAGGTGGTTGAGAAACGTTACTGGAGCAACAGCTTCCTGGTGGATCTGGTTGCAGTGGCAGCTCCTGTGTTGCCTACGGTGGCCTGGCTGTACTCGCGGCATGGCGTGGATGGAAGCGCTCCGGTATATAACATTGCTGCTCTTATCAGGGGCTGTTGCATCATGGGATTGCACTCTCTTCGTCACGTCACCCACAGGCCCAATGCGTAATGGCTTCCAACTCGCATGCACTTGCCTAACTTTGTACTAAAAGCACTTAAGCATCTTTCTCAAAAGTATTTACGAGATTACTTTAATTTCTTCACTTGATTAAAACATTGCAGTTATTCTGATTCCGCACTTTTACTTTGCACTGTAGTTACCATGAGGTGAAGCATAATGGTGACCTGGAACAAATTATTTATAAAGAGGGTTATATATGTATTTATTTGTGTAATAAGCTGATCATCTGGGTAGATGATTGTGTTATTGTCCTGTCACTAATTGTAGTGTTATCTTGATGCTTGTATCTATGAGAGTTTAGCAGGTGAACGATTGAATGTTTAAGTTTGATTCTGTATGTTTAAGTTCTGATTGGTGATGGGTTCATCGATTTGAGTTTTTGTTCACAAAACGACTTTAAACCTTCAGCCAAAGCTTTACTGTGTATTCACCGTTATTGTTTTGTGAAAATGTGTTCTTTTCCCTCCCTGGAAGTAGAGCTTTATTCATCCGTCATGTATTTGTTCATAGAAATAAGTTTGCTTCAAAATGACACTCGTCATGTGCCTGAGCTATGTGCAATACTGGTGGTTTACACGTTCTTGTACCATTATTAAAGCATGATAATACTGGCAACACGTGGACTGTTGACATTTGTGATGGGGTTAGACTGAAAGTTTCAAAATGACAGTTTGATGTGTTGGACTATTCAAGCTGCTGTTGAATATTAATATAGCTCTAAAAAGGGAAATCTGGACTAACCTCAAGTGCTTATTGAGCGGTCTTTCCATGGCAGTGCATCTTACATGAAGGCTTTCTCGGGTTGAATTTTCAGACGTCCGTTGGGTTTTGGAGCAGACGATGTGAGTGCATTAGACCAACTTTAAAAGGCTCTCTGAAGCTGTAAAATGCTGCACTCTTAAACCAATAGAAATTGGGTCAGTGCCACAGCAGCTGTATGTCCAGCTACTCTCTCAATCCAACGGTTTTCTTCAGTCGTGATGTAACAGTTACCAATGTTCACTGAGCCCTTGCGAAAATAATTAATTCCCACTCTGCCATATGGAAATCTAGACCCCAAATTGCATAACCATGACCTCAGTTCATTAAAGCATCAACAGATAAATGAGTCATCAGAGATGCTGTAATTCCCACTATCCGGTCTGACTTCAGTTAGTGGAAGGTTGCTTAAGACATTAACCCAGCAGAGAGCCTACTAGATGTTATATCACCATAGATCATTGCAAGCCTTCTGTGACGATCTGTAGCAAGACATGTTTTGTCAGTGGGACAACCTCAGATGGGATTGGCAGTGTTGACATGGAGGTAGGATGAGTAATAACAACCGCTGGTCACGTGTTTGGTAATATAAAAGGTACCAAATGTGTACATTGCAACTAGTTAATCCATAATAAGGTTGATGTTGAAATCTTCATAATCAGATGAATCATGGAGGTATGAATCAAACAAAATCTTTATTAAAAACCTGTGTAGAACTAATACAGCAGGTGTGTGTACATATCCAATGACCCAAACCTTCTGAATTGAGCTTGTGGAATTATGACTTCAAAGTCAACAAAGTCTGAAGACTTGCATCTTCTGCTCAATCATGACAGTTGTTATAACTCAAGGTTACAGATGGAAAAATGTCCCAGGGATTTGTTTTTGGAAAAATCAGATGTGCAAAACATAAACCATATTTTTTTGCTAAGAGAACATGCAGCTCTTCCAAAATGATTAGAGTTGGCAAAACAGCATTTCCAAAGCAAATACAAATCCATGAGCAATTGTTTAATTCCCTTCAAATAAAACCCTCCTTCAGTTAAATTCTTCACTAGTATCACCATACAAGCATTGCACTGCTTACCCACATCCCTGTCAGCATGGACCACAAGCCACAGATGAAGACATATTCTCTCCATCGGCCAATGCTTCCATGACAGGTTTGCCTCTGGGCACTGGCAGCAGTCTTTCAAACACTGACTAGTAATTCCATTCAAATTATGCGTAACAGGCTGTGCAGTCAAAATCAAATTCTGCTGCAAGCTCTCCAGTTTTTATCCATTTCTTTGGCCAAGATAACCAAGACGTGATCCACCCCACCTCCACCAAAAATAGGTCAATGCAGTGACAAAATTTGGGGAAAGGGCTTAATTCAGTAGAAAGTTGACGAAGTGGAATAGCAGATCAATATCAATGAGATGTTTTTAGGGCCCTTTCTTCATTCTCGTGTCTTCATTAGACGCAGTTTTCCAGTGTAATTGGGGCAAGACAGCACAAGTAGACAAAATGGAATATTAAGCGACAGCCATTAGAAACGAACTGTGTTTTGGAATAACAAATATAAAAAGGGATTCGAACAAATAAAGGGATGTCACTGATATTCAGCGATGCTTAAAATTAATTACACGCCTTTGTCCTTTGATATTATAAATATGACAAAGAAAAGGAATTGTACTCTCAATTAGAGAGCCGACAGAGAACAGATATCAGTTTACTTACAGTGCTTCCTTGGAAGAAATAGAAAAGATTGCTAAACCAGAATCTATACTGTTTGCCATCTGATCATCTTGTTGTTTCAGTCTACTCTAATATGACCTGGATTGTAGAAATACTAGTTTCAGTTAAAAGCCATAATGACAGAGCCACATGAATGGTTATTATGCCAGGTGGTTTTATCTGCCCTCAAGTATTTGGCGTTTCACTCTGCTGTGGCTGAAAAATGATACTAAAATGGCTGCTGGTGGAAACAAGGTGGAGTAGGAGGGAGGAGGGGTTCGTTCACTATCAGATAAGTAGTTTAGGGTGAAAATCCATTTGGTTTGATGACTTTAGGGTGGAGCGGTGATTGGGTCAGTGTCCCCCCCCCTTATTCCTTAGGCTCAAAACTGAGCATTCCTCAAATGTTACGAAAGCTTGACAGCCATCTTCTGCTGATCCTTCTTCATGATTCTCTGGGCATCTTTCTCCATCTTCTTCCGTTGCTGCTCCATGGAGCGCTTCTCTCTCTCCGCCAGCTTCTGTTGTCTGATAAGCAAACGCATTATTAAAAGCTATGTCATTGCAGCATCGAAAAGCTACGTCTTGCTGAAAAAACATGTTGTTCCCTCTCTACTATTATACTAGCTTACACTGCCACTTGCTGGCTGTAAAGTGTACCTACATCCTTCAAATAAAACTTTATATAGTAAGGACATCATGCATGACTAATAATACCATATAAGTTCTGCATGATGAATCTGGTGAATAAAGAGCATATGTAACAACAAGTATGACAAGCTTGAGCAACACACAACACAAATTAAACTAACACTATAACAATAGCTGAGTGAACAGAGGAATGCAGCTTGGGTTTCTCCGGTGTGGTTAACTGTGAAAGCTTAACCATTTACTGCTAATATGCAGCGCTCTAATAAATTTGTCCTGACTTGTTCTCAAGATAAAGCAGCCTAATGTTTCGACGTCTATTTCTGTCTTTCTCCAAAAATGCCCTTCCTGCCAACAGGAATGCATATCAGGCCCTGGCTTGTTGATGTTCTGCAAACACAATTGCTTAGCTGTGTGCTGACTGGACATGAAGTTTCATGCAATTCTTTCAGACTGGGTTGATGCTCAATTAAAGCTTCTTAACTTTTTTTCCGTATTTTAAACAGGCACTAATGCATTCTTGGCGTATTACCTGAGCACCTCCTCTGCCTCCCACGCAGCATCAGACTCGTCCTCCCAGGCATTTGTGTCCGCCTGCCAGTTGACCATTTCACCCAGCTCAGCCTGCACAATAAAGGATAATGTTCAATAATATCCTTGATCTTGAATTAAGTCAGAAAGCAGATTACATTACATTACATTACATTACGAGCATTTGGCAGACGCTTTTATCCAAAGCGACTTACATTACATTACCACCCTACGCAGAGGAGGGAGCAATTGAGGGTTCGGTGCCTTGCTCAGGGGCACCTTGGCAGGGACTAGAACCGACAACTCTCCAGTTCCCAAGCGGAAGCTCTACCCACTGAGCTACTGCCTCCCCCAGATGAGTAGAGAAGTACACCTCACATTAGTATAATGTAGTATCTCTTCAACAGGGAGTTCTTTTGGATCTCCACTTGTCCCTACTGTATGTCCTTACTTACGTAGCGTTGTCATGGTGGCAGCACTTTGTGTCTCCGCCAACCAAGCATAATACACTCGGATGATCGATACGCCGAACGTGTTTCTATTGTTATGCGGCCGATTTCTATTTTCTGTTTACTTAACAGTCACATATGAGTAAGCTGAATGCCAAACTATGTTCTTACTCAGGACACAGAGACCCATGAGAGAGAGAGAAAGAGAGATGGGGGAAGGGGAGGGAGAGAGAGTGTGTGTGTGTGTGTGTGCTTGGGTGTTTTAACTGAGATTTGATTCAGATTGCAAGTTTTAGTTATTCTTGTGTTACTCAAATTGCACAAATTTTGTAAAATAATTGTATATTAACATCATTACAATAAATATAATACAATTATTTATATTAATATCTATTTAAGAGGATTTTATGTTGGGCTGCTAAACTTGAGGTTGCACAATTATTTCTTCTGAAAGTGACTTGAATATCACATTGCCTCATGTATTATTGTTGTTGTTGAATGCAGATTGCGCTCGATCACTTTTATTTGAATTGAATAAGCAATATGTTGGATTGTAAAACGGAGATTATCAGTCAAAAACATGGCTATTATTTGTGGAATAATGCATCACATAATCTTTGTTACATTTGTTTGTTTTAAAGAGAAGATGTTGGAAGAAAATATTAATTAATATTAATGAGATAACTTTGATATTTAATTTGGGGGAAATAATTGCTATAATAATTAAAAAATATAATCTATAGATTAATCGACTAATCGCAAAAATATTCTGTAGATTAATCGTTAAAAAAATAATCGTTAGGTGCAGCCCTAGTTAAATCAACTCTGGGTGTGCCTGTAACTGAGACTCACTGATGGTGGACTAAAGGACATCATATCCTGAGAGGCTGCCAGTCTGCTGGAGAAACCTGCTGAGCCATCAGGTAACAGGTAGTTCAGCGGCTCCCTTTTCTTCAGCAATATCTGCAAAATGGAATCCCCGGAGAACACTTTAACCAAAGCACTTGACAATTGCAATTCACACAAATTACAATTCCATGACAGGCAGATTAATATGCTTTTACAAAAGGTATTTGATTATTTGTGTGTACATTATATCAGACACTTTAATAATTGATTTGTATTTCTTTTTATTCTAACAGGTTTCTCAAGTTAACTTTTACCAGCAAATGGTGAGAACAGGAGCAGCCCAGTCCACCTGCTGGTACTCCATGGTAACAGGACATGGCTGGACTCTTCCTGATGTCTATATTTAATCCAAATGTTGTAAACATTTTCAAAATACCAATGAGACTATTACCTAAGATCAACTAGGGTTGGTAAACTTTGACGTGACGCACTGTTGCCATACCTTTTGTGTTTTCCTGATTGTGGGCGCCATGTCTTTGAAATAGTCAGGCTCTTCCTCTACCTCGTCGGATTGAGGTGGAACGTTTCCATTGCCACCTTCAATCTTAATACTTGTTGGGGCTTCTTCATCCCAGCAGCTCCATTCTTCAATCTCAGGCTGTGGAGACACAACGGCAACATGCAAGTCAAGTCAGGTCAGTGGAGACACAATCAAAGAAAAGGACATACTGAGAAAAATCCTCTCATTTAATTAATTTAAATAAATAAAATAAAATAATATTTTATTAACTTCACTTATCAATAGAGCTGTATTTATCAATCTGGAGTTTAATGGAGTGATTCATTCTTTAGATTGTCTTGCAAAAATAGATTAATGCACACTCTGACCTGTTTTGGTACAGATGAGGAAAAATCCACTGTTGTTGGCAGAGTGATTTGATCACCGCTGAGTTTACGCCCCCTTCCAGTCCTGCAACGTCACACAAAACAATGTCAAAATAAAAGCAATTTAAAACAAAAATTAAGATAAAATGTTTTGGTTTAATTACGATAATATTACAATGGCATTTAATGACACTACAAGGATTCCAAGACAAACAGACTTGCTTACCTGCATATCAATCGTTTAAAGAAGGAGAGCAAACTGGCTAGACATGTGCAGATCTTGAAAAGGCGAAACTGAGTGATGGCCATTATGAAAAAGAGCTGTTTCAAAAAAGAGATGAGAAAGGAGGGACACATTTGTATTTTGTACCAATTACATCGGCACAATGTGGATTAAAAACAAGAGCAATAGTGTAGCACGACAGCAGCTATTGTCCATAGCCATATATGAACATAATACACAACACAAAACGACAATTTAGGATATTCGATATGCCGAATTAACCAATAAGATGTTTTCAGTCTATTTAGTCTAGTTTCATCTATTTTAGACTTAAAATAGATGCATTCGCTTCATGGGCAGATTTTCTCATGGAGTTTGTCATCTCTAGATAAGACAGATACCGAGGGACTCATTTAAATGTCAAATTCAACAGAATAAAAAGCGATACAATGAATCTTTTCACATTTTAGCTGTCATGCACGCCTTTCAAACGAAAATAAATACTCACTTTGAAAGAGGTCAGTACACAGTATGAGGAGCAGCTGCTTTCTTCTGCTGAGGCACCAGAAACCAGTTCATTTATTTAGCTAATCGTAGCTCACTAGCTTAGCCCACAGATAAACAGAACATTTCTCAATCCTTTCGATTCAATGTCTTCCTAAGACGAACCATTGGTCAGTAACTAGTTATAGCGTTGTCATGTCAAAAACGCAGGTGGAACAGCTGCACACTCCAGCGTGGCTTCATGACAAAACCCCTTAAAGCTGTGTCGTTGCACATCACTGTCCCGTGGCTGCCATCTTTGCGCTGGGAGGAACAGGAACAGGGAAGTATCCTGTGTGTGAATTTTTTTTTCATAGGTTAGCAAGGGGGATTATTCATGTGAGTGGTCAGTCGCCATCACGTGACACCGAGACGTAATATTGAACGGTTTTGTGAACATGGTTGTGTATTTGTAAATTCTGGCTACACATCTCTTTCCACAACCATTAACTTAGCACTCAAAATTTAAAGTCACGCCTCATGAATATTCATTACCTAACCCACTGTTCACCTACAAAAGGTGTTTAGTATCATCCCCAATGGTTTCGTATAACAATTTTACAGCTTCTTAGCTCAATGCACCTAAACAGTGCCCTCTACAGGCAATTTTAAGTAATCGGCCAATGAGAAGCCATGTTCATCTTGTCACGTGGTGTCGGTACAAACTATCCAATCAACGCATGACTTGGGGGGAAGTGGCGAATTTGAAAACTGGCAGTTGAGTGCGAGCCTTGCCGTTTCCTACAAGTAAAAGGGGCTTAATTTGGGACATCTTAAACAAGGTGAGATGTCTTAAAATAATGCTTACGTTTTCTGTTGTCTGTGCTGCCTTTGAATATGTTTGAATTTTCATCAGCTACAAAGCTAGCTTGATGACTGACGTCAGTCGTATAGTCAACTAGCTTCGCTCGCTAATGCTAACACGAAATGTAAACATGAATGGTATACTGTTCCGAGATTTCAATTGGATTTATCCGCGAGGATTCGCTATTCTTGCGGTTTTTAATGGACCACGGTTTAACGATCCCTATTATGTTTATCAAACATTGTTGTGGCCAATCACTGCTCATCTAAAATACGCAGCATAAACATTAAGCTCAACACGAATTACCACGACAGATCGAATCAGCATCCATGTATCGTTAATCATAATACTTACCGACCATCATATCTTATAAAAGAAGAACAGAAGTTTACATAGAATTAATTTTATATAAACATGTCACTCCAACACCCTCTATTTCGTTAAATATTCATATCCACATTGCAAACTGAATCCATTTATGCAGTCTATTTAAACACGTTAATTTTTATAAAGCAGCTCGTGTTAGTGTTCGTATGTTACATTTAGTATACTTATAATGCAATTGAATTGTCAGTGACCTGCAAGGACATCCGAAGGTGTGTGCACCAGCAGTCTACATTTACACAAGTATTGAGTAGTATTGAGTGTTGTTTTTGTTTTGAAGGGGATTTGGTGTGATCATATATACAGACATGACAAGGCACATAATATCGAGGTTAACAGTTATGTTGTGTCTTCATCTCAGTTCCAAATATGGAGGATGAGGAGCACACAGACAGAAAGCAGCAACTTGCCATGCTTTATCAAAAGCTCAACAAAATCAAAAAGTATCTTAATGAAGGTAAGGGCATGCTGAATTGTGAACTATATATTTATATTTGTTTATAAAACATAAAGTGATAGTAATGCCTCACACTTATTACAGATGACACAGACAATATTAACCAGGTCATCGGCTCAAACTCGCCGGATGCATGTCTTTCATATCTGATGGAAATGGAAAAGAAAGGAGACCCTCAAGTGAATCGTAACCACCTCACCAGGCTTGTTGACTTTTATACCAGAGTATTTTCTAATATGCCACTGGGAAAGCATTGTCAGAATGAAAGCTATGCCAGGATGTTGGTCAGATTTGCACAACTCAAAGCGTAAGTTACTACTTTTTTTGTTAAAAACCATTGTGCATGTCACTGTCTTATTTCCAAATGTATTATTCAGTTTGGTAGACATACAATGGTTGAAAGTGAAGACTTTTCTCAGCCTGTGATGTTATGAAGATGACAATAATTATTAATATATTGCAATTGTCGTATTTGATGAAGTAACTTTCGACATTTTTTAAAGGACAGATGAGAAATAAAATTATTTTTTTTCCTTTTTCCCTTTTATTAGACTTCAAGATGTTAATGAGGCGGAGGCCAACTTTAATGTTGCAAGATCTCACAGCCACAGTTTTGCATTTGTCCATGTCGCTCATGCACAGTTTGAGCATTCCCAAGGTACAGAGATGTGCTTTGCTGTTATCTTCTTCAATCTAAATATGAAAAGTATTTAGTCATTTTATGAGGTGTCACAGTGTCTGCTATTTTATCTTACCAGGCAACACAAAGAGAGGCATTTACATTTTGCAGAGTGCTATTGAACATGGTGCCAAACCAAAGGAGCTGCTGGAGGCTGCATTGCAGAGAATGCAAATGGGGGCCACACAATTCCTCTCTTTAGAGGATAAGGAAAATGTACCAGGTCTGTATTTATTGATGACTGACTAACGTGTAGATTTAAATGTCACAGAAGCTATTGTGATATAACTCAATGTTATCGTTATATTTCATAACATAACATGTTAGTAATCTGCCTTTCCGGCTGAATTAACTATATTTTCTTTTCAACAGCGTTGCCTAACAGTAACTTGCACAGTTCTGTCAAAAAAGGCCTGGAATTACAAAAAGTCAGCAGGATATCAGATGGGACAGCTGACTTGCAACTCTCCAGTATTTTCGGTTCAGGGTAAGAATAAGAGCAGGTTCTAATTTTTAATCAAGCATCTGTGTCTTTAAGAATCATACATTTTTAGAATGTTCTTTCTTCTGTGGCCCTTAGGACAGAGTCCCGTGGTGGATCATCAGAAGACAAGCTACCAGGCTGGAGGTCTGGACCTCAACACAAGAGAGCAGTTGGCATGGTGAGAATATATCCTCCTTCACCCCACCCCCTGGCACATATTCAAAGGAAGCAGAAAGCTGTTTACCACTTAGTTGGAGTTTTTAAGTTGTGTTCTCACTTGTTTTCCAGCCAGGAAGAGTTTCCATCGTTCCCTTCTCTATCCCTGAAAAAGATGATGATGATGATGATGATGATAGTAGTGATGGGAAGCCCTCAAAGAAAACTGCATTAGTGCCTGGTACTTTGTCCAGGTAATTATGCAGCAGATAAGGTCTTTATAAGAATGTCTTCAGTCGTCAGATTTGCATTTGTACATGCGCGTCCAGTGACATTTTGTACACAATACTAATGTATTGCACCTCATGTTTGGGAATGTGATCATACTTACATATCATATTTTGAATGTTCTTGTGACTTTTACATTTTGTTTCAGGCAAACATCTGGCTCAAGCACTAGGAAAATGACTGTGCCATCCTCCACCAAGAGAAACGCAGCTGACAGAGATTTTGTTGGTTTTCAAGTGCGTGAAATACATTTTTAACACTTTTGTTTTTAATGAAGGTTTTTTTTCCCTGCAACATATTAAGTAATTCTTTTTTTGACATTGCTGTGTCTCCAGCCACTGACTGTCAGCCCAGAGCCTCACCCTTGGGAGGACCAGGCAGCTGTGGACTCCACTACCACACTCCTTCACTGTTCTAGAATGGAAGGTACAGTATCACACTATTTTGACAGCATTGTGTAGATGCATCGTATGTCATCCAAAGTTGAGGTTAGACAAAAATTCACATTTCTGATCACCATTTTTTTCTTCGCAGATATAACTTGCAGTTTTGACCAGGTCCTAAAACTAAATTCCCCTGAGTCATGTTGGACGTATCTGATGGACCTGGAGAAAAGAGGCAACCCTCACACAGACGTCAACCTTCTCAATAAGCTCAAGAGCTGTTATTCTAAAGTCTTCGCAAAGCTTCCATTAAGAGAATACAGCAAGAACGAGACGTATGCCAGAATACTCGTCAGATATGCAGAACTTAAGGGGTGAGTGTGGATGGAAATGCTGTACACTGTATCTACATTACACTCAACATTTTGTGGTGTGTGTTCGCCTGTTCGCACGCGCAACTTCATGTCAATAAGTGAACGGTTAAACTGATCTTTATGCCGTGAAATGGCATGAATGTTTTACAAGTACAAAGTCTTTCAAATATGTATATTTTACGGAGAGATTTGAGTTAATGTATCTCCACATTCATTTAGAATAGTCACAGGACAATATCTGAGAATTTTGTAATGGCACTTAGGAAAAAAATATATAGAGAGGATAAAGAATGAAATTGAATTATATTGGTGCAGTTGTTGTCCAGTCAAATACCGTGAAAGTTCATTGTTGTAACCCATGTTGATTTTTAAATTACTGTCACTTACTGATTAGAGTATCTACATCTGTTTTCCTTTCAAAGAATCGAGGACCCAGATGAAGCACTGGACTACTTCATAGTCGCAAGATCAAATTGCAAAGGCTTCGCCTTCGTCCATATAGCAAACGCCCAGTTTGAGGTCTCTCAAGGTACCAATGCCTCAGTTGTATGCCCCCTGATCTTCCCCATACTTTATCAGTATATTGGACTCAAAACTGGATCTGCAGCTTTTATGTAAAATGCATTTAAACTGTTTTCTCAACATTTAAGGTAATACAATCAAAGCTTCTTCAATTCTGGCCAAAGCCCAGGCATTAAATGCCAGGCCAGCTGATCTGCTTGAGGAGGCAGTATGCAACCTTAAAGCTGGGCAAAAGCAGCTGTTGGCCGCCAAGCGAGAAGAACATCTACCAGGTAGCATTTCATTGACAGCAATTTGTTGTGAAGGTTGGTGCATTGAGAAGGACATGGACTGTATTTTGTTCTCATTCTCACCATCTTATAGATATGCAAAGCAATGGTCCATCTAGTGTGGGACATGAAAGATTGCATATTCCTGCCCCGCTACCTGTGATTCAGCCAGTGGAACAGCCAAAACCTGCCAACAAGGAGCTGTTATCAGCGTGGAGGGTGCCAGCTCTTGTCGGCCGGCATGTTTCTCCAGAGGTCTGATAACATTGTCATTATCATTTACTAGTTATGCTTCCATCCAATGGTCAATAGAGTTTCAAGCTAAATTGGGCAATTTGAGTCTGTGGTCTCCTTCACTGGTTAACTATTAATAATAATGCTCTTTCAGACATCTTATTCAGTTTCAGTCCCAAAACATACATCAGTGGTCACACTCACTCACTCTTCACAGGATAAACGTGCAACACCTCCTGATCCAAGACCTGTTCCCCGTCTGGTGGAGCCGGTGCCCACTCCATCTTTCCATCTTCCATCCAGAAGGAACCCATCTACAATCTGTCAAACACCAAACAACTACAAAACCCCCTGTGCTAGCAGGTAATATGTTGTTATAATTTGTTTTCACTCATCGAAATTTCAAATGCACGTTTATCGTTTCATTTATTATGTCTTAAATACATTCAATTGCGCTGTTTAAACTCAAGACGGGAACAATTTCAAATCTTCAATAGAATATTCAATACTGCTTAGGTTTTTTTTTTATAATGTTCTTTTTTGCAAAAGGTTATTTTATTTTGAAAAGTGTAGAAAAAGGATGTTTAAAGGTCTTGATGAGATCTTACTTGATGAAACGGATGACGTTTATATTCTGATTTCACCGTATTCCAAACGAAAAGGGGGCCCCATCAGAATATTACAGATTTTGCCGTGTAAACACGTTTTTAGAACTTTCCCTCTGTTTTTCCTTTCCTTCCTTTTTCCTTCCTCCTTCCCTCAGCTTTGTCACTCCTGTTGCAAAACAAGGCCCTCTGCTGGCTTCCTCTGCAGTCACAGCACACAGAGCTGGACCCACTCAGCAGCCCTGCACACCTTTACACCAAGTTTCATGTTCCCAAACCCCACAGGTACTTCATGTTGGTTGCTTTTAAAACTCTGTTCTACCTCAATGTGGGTTTTTTTTGGTTGTTTGTTTCAATTACTACATTGCCCACAATCTCAAGCTGCCTTTTAGTTAGTCAGATAATTTAGCGGTCTTCCTTGCATGTATGTTGTATTATTTATATTTATTTTCATATTCTTGGATATAACAGAAGTTATCATTCAGTTAGTCTTAATGAACAGATGAAGAAAATAAAGCATTGTTTGGTGCTCTGACCTACTTTGGAATACAGTTGACAGTCTTAACATAATAAAAGCAGCTTATGACTAAACTGGGATATATCTTTATTGCAATTCTGCTGTAGGGGTCTTTTATGGCATTGTCAAACGAATCCATAACCATTAAAGACAAGCAGTTCTATATCCTGAAGATGATTGGACGTGGTGGATCAAGCAAGGTAAAGCATTGACAATATTAGATTGAAGCAAAACAATTGTATTCTGTTCAAACATTGTTTGAATTTGCTGTTTACTGTCATGACCTTTTTGCTGTTTGTTTGCTGACAGTTGGTTTCTCTGATGTTTCAGGTATACCAAGTACTTGATCACAAAAAGCAGCTTTTTGCTGTGAAATATGTTGATCTAGACGAGGCCGATGCTCAGACAGTGGAAAGTTACAAAAATGAGATTCAACATCTGAATCATTTGCAGCAGTACAGCGACCAGATCATCAAGCTGTATGACTAGTGAGTACATGGTGTAGGAAAAGAAATCAATCCATACATACATAAAGTGAACTTTAACAGTTTTTTTTGCCTCTTTCATGGAACTTTGGTGTATTTTAGAAGTAGATGCAAATATATTATGAAAAATTGGAATGGTGAAAATTGTAAATTTAACTTATATAATGCAACATAACGGAAGAATGTAAAAATATTGCAGAGAATATTGCATCTACTGAGAGGAAGATTTACTTTTGATTTCTGTTCACAATGCTCTGATAGTAGCTGCATGCATTGTGTGTTTGCAGTGAAATAACAGATAACTACATCTACATGCTGATGGAGTGTGGAAGCTTGGACTTAAACACTTGGTTGCGAAACCGCAAGACTGTGAACCCACTGGACAGGAAGTTCTACTGGAGGAACATGCTGGAGGCTGTCCAAACCATCCACAAACACGGTTGTCTTTCCATGGCTCTTACTATTGTTATCACAGAGGCTCACTAACTGGCATGCTAATGTGACCTTATTTATAATATTTATAATTAATCAACTGGGGTTATTTGTGTGAGTGCAGGAATTGTCCACAGTGACTTGAAGCCAGCAAACTTTGTCATCGTGAATGCTTCGTTGAAGTTGATTGACTTTGGCATTGCAAACCGGATCCAACCAGATGTAACGAGCATCATGAAGGATTCACAAGTAAGGTTGATGTTGAATAGTATTTGTATTATTTTTGCTCAGCACGTTGAATATCTTGTGTGTAGCATTAACAGGCCTCCTGAGTGATTGGATCATAACACGGCAGTTCAAAATGTTATGGTCAGCAACACTGCCTCCATTTTGCTAAATAATCAATGCTGTTTCTCCAGTCTATGTATATTATAGAAGTAGATTAATGAAAATATACCTGATTGAGCAGACCCAACCAGCAGAAAACAAACAGCTAAGAAGAAGCTTCAGTAGTAACACACTGTCTGGATACTTGGAGATGACAAACAAGCAATAGAGGTTGGGTTGGGTTAGATTGGGCTGGTGTTGTGTGTGCAAGTGAATACAGCCACACAAACACACCAAACTGGTCTAGCAGGACTCACAGCAGTGGAGACTATTTCAGGATGGATCTCTGTAATAAAAAGGGCACTTGGGACTACAGCAAAAGTAAAACCAAAGAAACGTTGACTACATAGAGGCAATTACAATAACATGACGCTGGAGGGTTTAAAAACTTTTCTTGTGCAGCTTAAAATATTATTAAAGAAAATAACTTCCATCAGAGAGTTTCAGTTGCATTTTGTTCATTGAAAAGTAATTAATTTGCCTTAAAATTAAACCAGTCCAAATGTGATGTGCATGTGCATAATATATTGTTTGCCATATACAGGTAGGGACCCTCAACTACATGCCCCCTGAAGCCATCAAAGACACTTCATCTCAGTCAGGAAAAGCACGTTCAAAGGTACTCACTCTTGTGCAATTCAAAAAATCTGCCCAGAGACTTGTGGTTCAAGAATACTGATCAAATACTTTTTGCTGTGTGTGATGTGCTCCCCAGATCAGTCCCAAAGGCGATGTGTGGTCCCTCGGCTGTATCTTGTACTACATGACTTATGGGAAAACTCCATTCCAAAGCATCACCAATCAGATCACCAAGCTGCATGCCATCATTGATCCTTCTCATAGGATTGAATTCCCTGATATTTCAGAGAAGGACTTGCTGGATGTGTTGAAGGTGAGCGATCATTATGGTTCTATGACAGATGCACAAGATCCTTGCTGATAAGATTTATATAAATTCATCCTATTTTCTTTCTTACTTTGCCAGAGATGCTTGGTACGGAACCCCAGAGAACGCATCTCTATTGCTGAGCTTCTGCACCATCCGTACTTGCAGCTACAGCCGCAAGCAACATCCATGCCAGGTATACTACATTACAAGTCCCAGCAGTAGCAAGTTTACATTGTAACACTCAGTTGGGAGGGCTGACTTAGCTGATTGCCAAATGATGGAGTTGTGCTTGATTCTCTTTCAGAACCCCCATGTAACGGCGATCTCAAGAAAATCTTAACTGACCTTGCAGCCCTCAAGTCTCCAAATAGCATCATCCGAGCTGCTAATGTAGGTTTTACCCGGGTGATTGATTGATGAACCCTTCATTTCATGGCAGCTAATTCCACTTTCTGCCATTTACAGAACTTGGCAAGACTGTGCAGCAGCGGCCGGAGATTGGATGTTGCAGAGTGTGCAAAGTCTACAACTTGACCAACCTGAAGGAAGTTGTTTTTTTCCCTCCTATTTTTTGTATAGATATACATATATTTTCGTCATCCCTTCAGTGCAGTAACAGTTTTTTTTAATTACGAAGTAGAACCAACAAGTTGACTGTATATTTGTATATTTCCTATCTTCATTGCTTCAGTTATTCTTTTTCCCTCTCATAATAAATGTAAGCAAGTAGCCTCAAAGTATTCTGTGGAGGTGTTTTTGTTCAAATTGACATAAAGGACAGGCAAATTAAGGTGAAGAGAAGTTTAAGATCCCACTCACTCCCTGCTGTGTTATAGTTGAAATGGAAATTTTAATCATCCCAGTGAAATTTTAACTTGTCACTCTGTCTTATCCACTATTCTTTTTTCTTTCTACAAAACTCCCCCATGTGTGATAAATAAAGGTTCTTATCTCCTTAGTGACAAAGACATGAAAACCCTAAAGCCAATTTCTCACTGTATCCTGTAATTTCTCCATTGTAACAGCACATACTCCTGACAAAATAAAAAATACTGGTAATGTTTGGCGGTGGCTGCTCACTAAAGAATGACCTCTTAATATCGCGCGATTACGTAGCCTTTCAGCATTTTTTTGCGAATCAATGAAACATGTCATCTGTTATTGGCGCATGCGCATTGGTTGTACCCACCCTCCTGCTTGACCAATCACAGCCCGTATATGCACATGATACGATGACGCGAAAGAGAAAACGAAGATCTCCCACTCGGTACTTTTTTTTCTTAGCCTAACCTGCGTCACGAGTCAGGGTTAGGGTCTTGGGCAGTTCGTCAGTCCTTTTGGGATATCTTGCTTTTCATAGATGATCTTCACTTTTTGATTCATCTTGCCCTTCCTGGTCCGTCATAACAACAGACATGGCTGCCTCTGCACGGTTTCTTGTCCGAGGTGCTAACTCGAAACTTTCCGTCGCCGGCGTGTGCTCCCGGCCTCGCAGTTCTTTGAGGGGAACTCTGCTGAAATTATCACCGAGCTGCGGCCCCCACGCCAACCTGCTACGAAGACATGTGGCGCACTTCACCTTCCAGCCCGACCCCGTTACCACTCAATATGGTGAGGCGGACAGTTAGCCTGCCGTGCTAACTTTAGCTACGGTTAACACTAATAGACTATCACCGCATCAAGGTGATGACCTGGTCAGGATGATGGACTCGTGTCCCAGTAAATGACCACAGCATCCGCACATTGTATAGTTTACTCTGACTGCAGGTGACCGTCATCAGTTGATTGTTGGAGTGGGACAGTAGTGCCAGAACATCAGACAAATAAGATGAGATTTCGATTGCATTACACAATAGGTTCCACTTCTGAACAACACCACCAAAAAGGAAAATCACTGTCAAACCGCACGCGTTTATATGCGCTATACTGACACTGACAGAGTTTTAAAAGTACTTGTAAGGAAACTATATCAGAATAAAAGTTTCTATCTTAAAAATAAATCATTTTCAGAGATTTGTTTTGTTTCTCTGCAGAAAATTCCACAGTCATCTGGCACTCCACCTGGGTGCGTCAAGTGCCACCCATGGTACATGAACCACAGTTTGAGAATCACTATACTACAGTAAATCTTAGCAACCACACATTTGTCCTCCCCTCCCTCAGCTAGCTCCAAAAAGGCAATAGTGCATTAGTATCGCTTGTTTATTTTCCTTTTGAAAATGCAATTATATTGTTTATATTGCTGTACTCTCTGTCAAATCCAATAGCTCTGATTACAAGATATGTTTAATTAGATATACTTTCTGTTTCAACTTAAACCTTTAGGTCCAACCCAGAAGATGAACTTGTTCCAGTCTGTTACAAGTGCCTTGGACAACACCCTTGCCAATGACCCAACAGCAGGTAAAAGATTACATAAGTGCATATACTGTATAGATAAATAACTTGTATGTGTCAATACATCTCCTATGGAAAGACCTGTGATGTCAGACACTCCTAGCACGCAATCTTTAATTTTGTGTAGTAGCGATGAAAGACCTTGAGTTTAAATTCGCGCCATGCAGAGGCTTAGATCATATTCAAACTCAGATTTCTTACGGTTTGAGCTATGTTGAATTTGGAAAGACTTTTATTGTTGTAGCTCATTGTATATGTCTGTGTGAGAATACATTCCTTGGCGCCACACCTTTGAAAACCGTTCAAGGACAGCATTTTTCTTTTAACGACTTAGAAGTGCATGCCGGTAAATATCCATGTAACATCCCATGGTTTGTGCCATATAATCATTATCATATATATATATATTATTCCTTACATGATAACTGACTGTGTTGTTTCTTTGATTTGCAGTCATTTTTGGGGAGGATGTGGCTTTCGGAGGAGTATTCCGGTGTACTGTGGGCCTGAGAGACAAATACGGTAAGCAGCCAGGTTCCCCCCTCTCTGTGTTAAAGCACCAGCACAGCAGAATCATCTGCTTCTTACCACTAGGTTGCAGCAGAGCACTTTAAGACCTTTTTAATGGCTTCATCTGCAGGCTCATATTACTGCTCACTGTTCACCTAGAGGACCACAAGGATCTGTTTCCACTTATTGATCCGCTGCAGTTCACCAGTCATCTTTAACCAAATTACTGCAAAATCCACTGATTAGATTGTGGCACTGACATAGGTGGATGTTCCCAGCCAGTAATATCATTAGTATTTGGTTTCTGTTTTCAGTAAAATATCCCAGGCATATATGTTTTTTTCTATGTTCCTGCTCTGTCAGATGAACCCGTGGTGACTCATAACTTCGATACAAAGATCTGCACTGATTGGCTGACTGCATATAAAGCCATAAATAAACTGTTGCAGTGTTTCGCTCAACCATAGCCTGCTGCCAATCTGCTAGATGGGATTTTTTTTTTTTTTATGTACCTGCATTGTAAACGTGGATTAGAATTGACCTCAACAAAATGTGCACATTAATCTGAACTCCCAGTGGCAGTAACAATATTTTTTGAATCTGTTTCACTGCTGCCAGTCTAAGCGTGTATGAACACTACTTCAGTCTGCAAAGTTATTCAACACATTGCCTCAGTTCATCAGTGTACAGTCCAAACCACACAATTGAACCCTCGGCCGTAAAAGCCCAGCACAAAATTAGGAAGCGCAGAAACGAACATTGTGGAACATTTGTCTATGCCAAAGGGACCCTTTTATGTTTTCCAACAAGTTGGCACAATGTCAGTAAACGTGGGGTTTGGATGACACAAGTCCCAAGGAGAAGAATGCCAGTGTGGCTTTGTGATACTCCTTTCTTTCATCATCATGATTGAGTAAATGTTGACCGCAGCAGGATAGAAAACAAGCAGGATCAAAGGATTTAGATCAAATTGAAATTAAGCCTGAAAGTTGTGCAGAATGATGAATCACTTCACATAGTGTTTTTTTGTGTGCTGTCACTGTACGATAGAATGAATTTGTAGCCGTCTTGTCTTAATGTTCATGTGGAACACAGTACATTAGAGCATTTATAATGATGTTGTTAAGAGCCCAGACATAAATCCTGCAGTTGTGAAGCTCATAATGTGGAGTTTTTGTCACCATTGTGTTATGAATTCAATCACGGTTGGAAATAATCTTATTTGAATTATGCCATCAGTGACCCCAATTTTGGAGCATTTCAAAAGAACATGGAGCATATAACAACGTACTGACTGATCAGAATAAGAATTCATTATCGAAAAAGCAGAAAAAGATCACAAAGAGCGCATCATAGACTCGGGTCCTGTTTTTTATTCACTCAAATGGAGCTGAAATATTAGAAACATACTGGGACCTCTGTTTTCACATCAAATAAAGGCTTTTCATTACATCAGAAGAAAATAACCAGAGTGCATGTATTTATAAGCCCTCTGCACTGCTCCTTCTCCTTTGTTTTCTAGGAATGAGCAAAATCATTTTTCTGCCGTTCATGTTCAGAGCCAGAAAATGCAGAGAAAGCTGCTGGCAACGTGAATAGAATAATACATAAAAAGTGTTTGTGATTCATTAAACTGTTGAATTCATGCATAATGTGCATTACATTCCAGTTTTTCTGTTTTAAAGGGGCTGTTTTCCTAAGATTTTGGGCGCAATAATGTAAAATATAGGGTTTTGTTGTTTTTTAAAGGTGTTGTGTTGCGCTACAATATTACATAACAAATTATACCGTTGTGTCCCAGCCCTCTCCCTCTATGGTTTAATGCTTCAGAGCATAAATTGAAACATGATTTCATGTGGCAAAAAGACGATTATGCCCTGGTCTCCCTTGGTTTAATCATTCAAGCGCACTGCATCACTTGCTACGCCCCATTCAGTTATGTCACAGCATTTGCTTTCCAGTTCAGTTGTCAAAGCCAAAACACCTGCTGTGACTTCAATTATTGCGGTGTGGCCACAATGCCACGCATACTTTAGAGTTTAAATCCATACAAGGAAATACATCTGTGGTTTGCTCTACTTTGTACAGACACATACAAAGAAAAAAAGCTCAGGCAGTTTGGTTCTGTATGCGATAGTTAGATAAATAAACCTTTATGGGAACAAACACATGAGAAGAACTCCAGGTCCAGGCGGATGTACTCCAGAGCAGAGTTAGTGGCTTTGCAAGCTTACTGTACTCGCAGACGTGAATACAAGTTTTCAGGTCTACCAATGGCAGCTGACATTAACTGGGAGCTATGTTGCCATGGCAATTTTAGCTCTGCTCCAAAACTGGTCTGAGCAGGTTAGTCGAGGGATACTTAAGGGATGGAAACTTAGATGGGCGCCGCCCTTTCAGCCGAAATGTCCTGAGAAAGACATTTAGAAGATCCAGTAGACTTCGGTGCTGGTTTCGTGAGGGCCTCTCTCTCTCTCTCTCGGTGCCTAAATCCCCTCGCTTTTCCTGATTAATTCTTCTGTGGAAAATATTGTGTCTTGTTGGAGAGAAAAGCCGATTTCAACATACACTGACAATTCTTTACTTGACCACAGAATAATAATAATTGCCCCGTACAAACACAGTATGTTACACACCTACCCCCCCTCTGTACCCTCTCCATTATTAGGCACTCATTCTCATCCTGTCCACTTTGTTCCTGTTTGCTGTCGCATTATGAGCACAACTATACATCTATACCAAACCAATTTGGATGCCAATTCATGCCACTTGGATTGCCACTGAAACATTTATAAGATTTAAGGTGTGTGCCCTATTTGTTAGTAATTTAACAATGCAAAAAATGTTGTCTGTTCTTTAATTGTCAGTTGTCAGAAGCCCAGAAAAATTGCCTCGGCTACACTGCAGTCCTATAGGGCAAATGTGTTTGTCTGGTATGAAAATTTTGCCAAATATTAAGAAATAAAAAACGTTTCCCTTCATTTTAAGATGTCAGGTAACGCGTGACAACAATTCCCTGACAAATATTGCTTTTGAACATAATCCAGCCAATTTCTCTTGTGTTGTGTTGATAAAAGAATTATTCTTTGGTGCCCAGTGTGCCTTGTGGGGTTATCAGGTGACTTGCGTTCATTATGCTGCGGTAATCTCTTCATGCTACAACCTTATCATTTTACTTATTAGCACTCCTGCCGTATTTGGCTTTGCCTTTTCATTTTGGTTGACGTCAGACGTGTTGACCTTCAGAAAGGGATCATTATTTTCCATCTCATCCTCGACGGTGACGAACACAAAGCTGTTTTCATCCCTCTCACTGATGAAAGGGATGGTGCTCACCTTTGCCACCCGCAGCCATTACACAGATCAGTGCTTTAATGCAGTATAGCACAGGCTCTATATGAATGGGCTTTTTACAGAACTGATGCATTCACCTCAGAAATGGAGCTCTTCCTCCACTGGGTAGTCGCTCCATCTGAGAACATAGCGCCTGTGTGCTCCGACTGCCTCTCGTCCTCATTATGTTTCTACTATTTCAATGAAAGTAGCATTAGTGTCAGACAGCATTGACTTATAATGGTCCCCAAACGCAGACAGTGAACTTAATAAGATTTATGCTTGCGTTGCCATCATCTCTGCTATTTTAACTTACTTGTTGTTGTTTTCTCATTGACACTCATACCATTGATGAAACACAGAAGCACCCGCTAATTTATTGTCATATTCCCATGAAATTCAAATTTGCGGTTAGCTTCAGTCTCAGGCACTAAATTTTGATTACTTGATTGTTCATTCCTAGTAGGACTTTGCAGCGCTGTGGCTGTTAATTGAGCTTTGCGAGCATGAAAGCAGGGCACACAAGGGCAGAGTTTAACTGCTCAGATACACGTCCCAGCAAAACAGAGAAGGACTCAATTGGCAACTGCACAAAGATGAGAGCAAAAATAACATTCGCAACCCAAATTTAGAATCCCACTCTTGCGGCTCTTGGACAGATTATAGGGCAGAGGATGGAAAAATTTTCTGTTTCTTCTGTTTTTACACTTGAGGGGGTTGAGAGCATTACAGGCATCGGGTAGCTACAACTAAGGAGGAGTCATCCCCCTGTCTCTCCACTTACTTTAGCACCGTATGGCATTTTGCGCTCTCATCGCTCAAGTGCACTGTGTGGGTGTTTCTCTCTTATCAGATGAAACCTATCATTTCTCTGCTGCCTTCGCACAAATGCAATCAGTGGACACTGCAAAACGGCACAAAAAAGAAAATCAATGAGTCTCTCCTCATTTCTTGCCTGGATAGTAACAAATAGTTTTGCGTGGGAATGACAAAGTGCTTCTTAACCATTTCTTCTATTTCCTTCCCTCATTCACTGTCTCCCCAGGGAAGGACAGAGTCTTCAACACTCCCCTCTGTGAGCAAGGGATTGTGGGATTTGGCATCGGTGTAGCTGTTGCTGGTGCCACAGCCATTGCTGAGATCCAGTTTGCTGACTACATCTACCCTGCTTTTGACCAGGTTGGGGGAAAAAATACCCTGAGCTGAAGAAACCGTTGACACAAAAATGCTACTAAGTGGTTATATTGCAAACTAATGGAGATCTCATTAGTGGTTTTTGGATTGTTCTGACCACTGTAGGAGCCCATGCAATTTCATTTTTACTGGGTTCTGGACTTAGCACATCCTAGAGAAACCATAACAACAAAAGCAAGTACAAGTTGAATTGCAAAGTAATAGTGAGGCCTCTGAGTGAAATCATTCAGCATTCAGTACACACTACACATCAGTCTGGCAGCCATTTATGCTTGCAATGTTGCTAATTTTGTGTCTCAATTTCTGTGTTGTTTGCATATTATTTTCCTGATTTTTCTTAGAAAGTCCTTAAATGAAACTAAATGTTCCCCTCTGTCTAACGTAGAAAAGTCTGCTCAACACAAGAAAAACCCCTCCTTCCATTTATTCCTGCTCTGATTGTTTCCTGAGGAAGATGAATGTGTCCATAACAGGCTGACCAGAACATTGTCCAGCACTGCTATTTTCGAAGGCATACACATTGACACCATTGTCTCTCTGTGTATACTCAACCTCTGAATACTATATTAAGGCAACACAAAACAGATTATGTTATTATAACAGGGGTTTCTTTTAGACTCCCTTGGTGTTGCTGCAACACTAGATTTAATCTGGTGTCGGGCCTCGAGTTGGCTCCTTCTCTTATTTAGTTCTCACTTAGAATGCGGCCAAATTGACAAAAGCAAAACAAAACCAAATGAGTTTGAGAGTGGAAATCTTGCAACACCTTTTTGGAGCAAGACCAGGGTCAGAAATTGTTAAAGGAAGTAAAAAAGAACGCAGACACATAAACTGACTTGTCTGTTTGAAATAATACAGCATTGTAATCAAGTTAAGAGAATAACAGAGACAGCGGTT
This sequence comes from Genypterus blacodes, assembly GCF_046128005.1. Lineage (NCBI taxonomy): Eukaryota > Metazoa > Chordata > Actinopteri > Ophidiiformes > Ophidiidae > Genypterus > Genypterus blacodes. Next base: position 1,246,202 of record NW_027466864.1, on the reverse strand, counting down.
TGGCGCTTGAAATCCTGCTCCAATATCCACCAGCATCAACTGCACTCATTTTATTAGATTTTGCAGAAAAATATATACATTTCATTCTGCTCAATCAATTCATTTGAGTTATCCTCTGTTATTTTTATGACTCACTTAAGACTTTGTTGGTCTGCTGGTTCTAACTGTCATTTTGCTCAACTAAAAATTACTATTTGTAATAACAGAAGATCAGTAAAGCCTTGTCTTTAATCTCGTTATACTATTCCCAAGTATAATAAAGTGAATCACGCTGGTCTATTTCCAGATTGTTAACGAAGCAGCCAAGTACCGCTATCGTTCTGGCAACTTGTTTGACTGTGGAAACCTCACCATTCGGGCTCCGTGGGGGTGTGTTGGCCACGGATCACTTTACCACTCGCAGAGCCCTGAAGCCTTCTTCGCCCACTGCCCCGGCATCAAGGTTAGTCACCAGTTCCTACACCCCATCTGCGAATTAAAATGAAAATCCCCCTCTTGAAAAAGTGACAGCCTTGTTTTGTTTTTGTGGCATATGGTGTTTTAGTTCAATCTGGTAATCTGTCTTATTTGAAGCGATGATCACTCTGACTTTTTGTCTGTTGTTGATTTTACACTGGATCCCCGGTGGTTTATATCCTTTGAAGTTTGTACTGAAAGACACAAACTTGACACTAATAGATCGTGCTTTTTTCTAAATTGGAGGGTTTAATGACATTAGTTTGTCATTATTCTAATGCTCTTTGGCTCTCTCTCCATCCCTGGATCACTTCTCATTGTGAAACTCTGAATGAAGTATTTTTGTGGATTCACAAAGTTTGGTTTTTGACAGGAGATAAAATTAATAAAGATTATGATAAATGATGGAGGTCACAGCATCACAACTCACTTCACAACAATCTGGAAAAACCTGAAGGATGCAAGAGGATGGATTGGGCTGATAACATAAGTAAAGAGGAATTTGCACTTCAATTACTTGAGAACAAATTGTAATTATTAAAATGAACTCGAATGTGATCTCATTCCATTGGCAGGGTTTCTGACATGTTTTGTGATCAGCAACAAACACACTGAATGATCTAAAGGATAGTTCTGGCTTTGTTTCAATCTGGGTTGCCTTTTGCAGCTTCCCAAACTCAGCTGTGCTACGTCACATATGATCAGGATGCCAGGAGTGCTGTTTCCCAGTGCACACACACGGGTCAAACCAGCAATCTCCCAGCAGTAAATTCCCAAACGCAGGTGCAACACGTCCTTTCGGAGAGTGTCCGCCTCTTGCTGTCTTTTCCTTCCTCATCCGTCTCTCTCAGTTGTTCACCTATGTTGGTGATTCTTTCTAATTCAATGGAATCAGAGAAGAATATGCAGTGAGCAGAAATGTTCTTTAAGGTTGGAGCAGTGATTTCTTTTCAATATGTTGATATTGGAAATGAGCTTCTTTGCTCCCTCCTTCCCTAGGGGAGAAAGAAGGAAAGAAATGCATACAAATAATCTGTGCCAGCATAAATGAAGTCATTACTTACAGCACCAGACAGTAATATGGGATGTTCTGTCAGTGTCAGTCTTAAAGACAGAAATGAAATATTATAAATTGAATATCATTTTATTATGATGGCCTGCCTTGAACCATCAAATAGCCTGTTCTTTCCTCTGATCATTTAGTGATCAGTGCTGAAAAAACACAGCCTCCAAAGTTTTGCATGCCTAGTCTCAAACATTACCCAGGAGACCTTTTAAACATCTTAAAGACCACCTGTGCCTACCATTCCCCCCCCCCTAGAATCATACCAGATGCTTTTTGATGGATGGTTGTTGAAGCGTTTTTGCGGTCTGCGTCTAACATGAGGTAATGGGATAATTGTTTATAGCTGAGCAGAAGCTAGATAAATGAGGAAACGGGTGACAAGGGAGTTTTGGTGATGGAAAAGGATCAAACCATTTCTTAGTCTAGGTTTTTACGGTGGCGACGATCTGTGCCTGCCTGACATTTTTGTAGTAAAAATACTCCCAAGATGTGGTGTTTACATTTTTTTCATTGCCAGTATCTTAATTCTCCTCCATCGTCTGAAACGTCAGTGAATACATATTACACATACATACTAAAACCAAAGAAAAGGCTTCCTACTGTAAAACCACTTTTTCTATCAGTAAAGATGCACACCACACGTTCTTAAGGCCATGTAGATGTGTGCCGCACTCGCTTTCCGTCAGGGCTCACAGATACAAATCATTACTGCTCATTGTGGGATTGTTGCATTATTGAAAAGGTCTGATATCACAGTTATAACCCTACTCTCCTTCTTCTCGAGCACACACACACACACACACACACACACACACACACACACACACACACACACACACACACACACACACACACACACACACACACACACACTCATCATCTTGAAAGTCACACGTGGCAGAATGTCTCATGTGCCGCACAGGCTGGGAATGATTGCTTGGTTTGCTTATTGGTAAATAACTGAAAGCAGTAAATGCATAATTCATCTCATTTCGCCTCGAATACCGTAACTGGAATTGAGTTTTAAGCATTGCTAGAAAACCTATCTCTCCTGTTTACAACTGTCTGAAGTACTCTTCTGCCGCCAGCCTTTAAGGTGCCATGTATCACATCACCTTGATTTTCACTTTTACTTTCCAAACTCCATTTAAGCCTCTTTCTTGGCTTCAAATTGAATTCATGTTGTACCAATACGTATAAAGCTCTACGTGTCTTTGCTTCATCCTGTGCCAATGAGCGTTTCCATCTCTTAAATGTGCAATTATCTGCCTGTTTTTCTTTTTAAAAACCTCATACATGCATGTGTTTGTTTTCAACCCATTTCACAGGTTTATATCTAATCTGTTATGAATTGTAACCACTGCTGCTCTGTCTTGGGGTTTACATCAATGCATTCTGTGTTTCTCAGATTGTAATTCCTCGTGGTCCAGTGCAGGCCAAGGGGCTTCTCCTCTCATGTATTGCTGACAAGAACCCCTGCATATTCTTCGAGCCCAAGATACTCTACAGAGCAGCAGGTAAGCAGCACCATGTGCAGATGGAGTTGTGTAATCAAACATGTAAAGAGTGTTTGTTTTGCTCATGCGTCCGCCGCCATATTCATCCTCCTCCAGCGTCCCGCCTGTCTGCCCCTCTCTCTCTCCTTATTGAAAACAAATGTGTTCCTTTTTGGACACGTGAGCAAGACAAACAAACAATAGGACTTTCCGCAAACAATGTGAGTGAGTTCAAGTGTAAAGCAGGCCATCGACATAGGCTGTGTAAAGTGTTGACAGTGTCTTGTTGCATCCGCTCACCCCTCCCCTCTCTGTCTGGACCTCCTCTGCGGGAACACTGGGTTTTCAGGGCAACATGGTTAATCTCAAGTTCAGCAGCACGGTTACGGGCAGGGCGCCAAACAAGACTGTCTAGCAAGGTTTCTATCCAGTTTAAACACCTCGTGGCAGATAATGAATAATGTTGGTATCATGATAAATGTGACTTCCGTGGTCAAGAAGGCGTTGGAGGTTGGATAGATTTATTTTGACGCCATTATAATGATGAAAGACTGAACTAGACAAAATTGGCACCACCTGCCTCGAAGCACAGATAACAAAATAGAAAGGAAGATAATCAGTGCACGCCAACCTTGATTATTATTGATCTTTTTAATACCTTAATAAATAGCCATGTTTGTTTGCCTTGTTGCCGTCTTGATGTGGATTTTGGTTTATTAAGCCTCTCAGGGAGTAATGAAATAGTAAACCACTAATGTCCTTATTTATGTACAAAAGGTCTTGCTCTCAGTGTTGTTTTTATCGTTTTCCTTGATGGACTAAAGCCAAATATAATACTACATTTTTATGTGCCTGCTACAAGATATGGTTGAGTAAATCATGTCGGTGTGAAACATGTTTACCAGAGTTGTACACAGTCCTGCTTCCTTAAAAGGCTTTTGATATGATCTTGCGTGCATAAATGTAAAATGGGGCTTTGTTTCCAGTGTTGCATTTACCTTTGGTTTGGTTTCGCAAACCACAACATATCAACAAAACCAGCTCGCATGCCAGGTCCATATACCTCTAAAAGAGTCTCTGCCTGGATTTTTGAACTTGTGTTTTTCTTTGAGGTAGTCCATCTTTGCTTGCAGGAGAAGATGAAGACCGCACATCTGTCTCACTGAGGTCATCTTGTTTTGTGGGACCTGAGATTACAGTTAAAGTAAATCATAACCTAGTTTTTCTAATTAAACTTGGGACAAACTGCAAAATGCCATCACTCTACTGAAATGACCCATTTTTTCCTTGCCATCTGAAACTCTAAATCAGAAGGCGCATATGATTTGCTTGAGACTTTGATGTTGTTGAAACAGCAGCAATCCTTTTTCAGCGTATTGAAGGCTTGAACGGCTGGAAGTCATTTAGGTTTTCCCAGAAAGGTCTCAAACCCCACATCTCCCCAGAGTGTAATTATGTTAGCTAATTGCAATTTAAGAGTTCACGTACTCCCCATGGAAGAAATGCTTTCAACCGTTCCCCCAAAATTAGGGGGCATTTGAGGTGAACACTTATTTATCACAACAGTCCTTTGGCGCTATTTTTTTACAGTATATACCTGTAGTATGGTAAGTACAGAGTGAATAATTGAATATAAGTGACAATGACCCACAGAGATTCATGCATTCTCCATACTGCAAGGGATGCTCTTTGAGCTGGTAGGATTAGATGGCTAACATGAAGACATTTAAGAACAAATCTTTTCTCTCCAGGCCAGGCTCCAACGCTTTTAAAAATATCCTGCATGGTTTGGAGCTAAAGGCAAAACGGTGAAGGACATCCAGATTTAAGCTGAAAATACTATATTTTGTTTTTGGACCTTTTGGTACAAATATTAATAGGTTGCATGTATGGAAGTGATGCCAGTTTGAGTTCATGATAAGTTTTTGCATAATGAATCCCATGACTGTGCTTTTGGTTTCCAAGGCGATATTAAGTATTATTCAAACCGTATACTTACAATCCCTTTGTTTTGGGCTTTGGTTCAAAGTGAGACTGGCTCAGAGCCCCTTATTTGGACTAATGTCCCATTTATGCAGGCCCCATTCTGAATCATATCCCTTCCCAACACTGTTTTATTGTCAAAATTGATCAGAGTCACAGGCTTGGAGCTGGCAATTGCTGTCATTAGATCATACATTCGATTTCGCTGATAAAAACACGCGCAACATCTGGGAAGAGATGAGGTCCTGAAATTTGGGTGTTTTTTTTCCTGACATTTCATTTACTCCATGATTGAGAAGTACAAACAGTTTTGTAGTTTAAATTGAAAACACAGGCTGCATTGCGAATGATGATTGAATGGGTTCAGAATTGAACCTTGCTGGTTTATTATGTGAGCCTTCATGTAAGGAGTGGTAACACTGATGTAATATTCATTCGTATTGTGCTTGTGTATGTGTTTTTGCAGTCGAGCAGGTTCCTGTGGAGTCCTACACCATCCCACTCTCGCAGGCCGAGATCCTACAGGAGGGAAGTGACCTCACCTTGGTTGCCTGGGGGACGCAGGTAGGCGACCCCGAACATCGTCGTCAGATCCTCAGCGTGTCACCCGTGTTGTTTTTTAGTTGTCATGTATTTTTCCATGGCCAAAGGAAAAAGAATCAGGTCTCATCCTCTAAATGATGCTTAAAGCCTCAGAAGGCAGCCAGTGGATTAACGTTTTAAGTCTATAAAGCCCCAGCAGGGTATCTTAGCCAGCGGTCTGAAACTGTATCCTCCTAGACATCTTTACAACATCAAGTCTGTTGTGTGCTCCCCACAACATTTCACATCTACTGCATGCTCTTCATTGTTCCCTTTCTTTTTATTTCTATTTTTTCTTCTGCAGCTTGGTATGAAGGTGTCTGTAACCCACCAGGAGTCATCCCCATCTTTGATTGTGCCTTGCCACTTTAACAGGCTTATCCAGTCCTTAATGTACCTGTAGCATGAGGGGGGCTTTGAAGGAAAACGTCCCCATCAAAGCTGGTATTATTTTCAAAGGGTGCAGGCTGGTGACAGAACAAAGCGGATCCTGTAAAGTATTGGAAACCATGGCTTTTCTTTTTAAAATGCCACTCTTCATTCCCATCTCATTACACCTTTCATTCATCAGCCCTGTGCAGATGAAAGTAAAGAAAAGGCTCGGACAGAATGGAGTCAACGGAGCAGTGTACAGTCCTGACAGACACAAGTTTCTAATGACTCAGTCAGGCTTTTGTCTTTTGATACCACTATGAATATGTACTGCCTCAGAAAGATCCTTATCTTGTCTTAAGGTAATGACATTAAGCAATGAATGCTTACAATTATTGAGCTTATTTGTTAGGGTGAGGCCAGAGGCGACTGACAACAACCCCTCCAGCTGTGAGGATTCAGATTTATCACAGCGGTTGTCATCTGGAAGCAGCCAAAAGGCCCTCCCACTAAACACCGACTCCCACAACTTGAGTACTTTATTATTTTAACAGTGATTTAAAAGAGCCAACGTGCGTGCTGAGTTCTTAAAATTGCTTTCAGCTTTCTGTTGTACACACAAGAAGCTGTGAAATGCTTTGCTCTGCCAGGTACAAAGGAATGAAGAGAAATGTTCAATGATTTATTTTTGACTGAATGTCACAAATATTGATATTTGCCCACCTCATACAACATGTGCACAGCAGATTACTTTAAATAGGTGACATGTGATTGTGGTTTGTGATTATTACAGAATACGCTGAAGGGCTGTACCCAACTAAACAACTTGATGTAAACAGAGAAGGAAAGAATTAGCAAAAATAAGTCTTATTCAAAACAGTTTTGGACATTGCAGTGTTGTTTTTGCTAACTAATCTCAAAGTAACTGACTTAATCTGTTACTAATACGATGTTGCGGAGATGATCGATTGCTTTGCTATGTTTACATTATTCTACATTCTATTTCATGATTATTTATGTTCATTGGGCAGGCATGAGGTTTTTTTTTTTTTGAGGAATATTGCCACAGTATCCAGAAGTGATATTGTGGTTTACATGTGTATTTTATTTCCAGTGTTGATATATGAAATCTGAAATTCAAAAGCTGGGTCATTGCGTTTTAATGTATGTTTCCAATGTTTTGCTTTCAGGTCCACGTAATGAAAGAGGTGGCTGACATGGCTCAGGAGAAGCTCGGAGTTTCCTGCGAGGTCATCGATCTGCAGACCATCCTGCCCTGGGATACCGAAACTATTTGCAAGGTGCCACAGACACGCATGCATATAAATGCAAATCCACAACATATTCACATTTCCATTCTCTAATCTGAATACTAATTGTTTTTCGAGGCAGTAATCTACCTCCTGTGCAATACTAAACAAAAAATGATGTGCATCGTCGTTTGCATATTTCCAAACCCATTATGCAGTATATACAGCACATACTGTATATTGGGTTCAACGTCACAAAGGTTAAGGGAAGAGCAATGCTCCTGTGTGAGTTCTCTGAATACTGCATCATCCAATCTAAACATTTATTTGACACTGTTATGCATCTGCACAAATCAAGTTGCTATCTATGAGATGTGTTCTCCTAGAGTAACTTGTGGTGAAGATCTGGTATGAAAAGAGGTCTTGGCTATTGTCCACTCCAACTTTGTTTAGATTTGTGCAGTGTGGTACAAAGACAATGTTCCTCTTGACCGTGTGGTTCTCTTTGGTGCATTATAAACAGGATTCCTTCCACTGTTGGTAAGATCTGACTCCGAGCCTCACAGAAGCCATGCCGTTGACCAATTTGAATTTGCTTTCCAGCAGGGATTCGATCATTCTGTATTTTTTAAATAGGCGATGGCTCTCAAAAAGGACAGATTTGGCAATATTGGTGTAGAAACAGGCAGCAGATGCAAGATTCTTTCCCCGTCACCAGGGGCAATGCACACCACAAGCACACCAACTGTCTGTAGACTAAACCACCAGGATACCAGCTGGAGAAAGTCTGAACGCCTCTTTGGAAATTAAAACCAAAGTCTGTGTCAAGGCAGACCTCAAGCGTCTTGTCAGTGGGAGGCTGCTTTTGAAATGGCTCTTGAATATGTCACATGCTGACAACAGATTTTTGCAAAATCACCAGCTATCTTTAATTTGCATATTTATTATCAAGTTTTCATGGTCCTTTGGAAAAAATTCTGATTAAAACCAACAGTTAAGGGGCAGGATGAGACTGGGGTGTGAGGGTAGTAATTTAATAGGGAGTCAATCGCAAACTGGAACCGTTTGCGTAGACTGCACAACAGGACTTCCAACTTGAAGCGAGCCGTCGTCAGTGATGGATGATTTGTTGAAATACGCAGTTCGTCAAGTGGATTTGGTGAGCCCTCCCCATTTGGTTTTAAGTGCTGAAACATTTAAGCAATGGCCATGAAATTGTCTCGGGCCTTCCTGTGCTACTTAGTTGGTCTGTTACCAGGCCTGCCACCCCGGGCTTGTCAACTGAATTTTTCCTCGTTTCCTCCACCCAAAGGCCCCCTTGAACATCTGTCAACTGCACAGCCAGAATTCTAACACACATGGATTTCTGTTTCCCTTCTGATTGTGTTCCAATAATGCTACATTCCATAATATTAGGCATTTGTTTATGATTGTATTCCATAGCATAGCATTTTCATCTATCAAAACGGTTTTCTTCTTTCGATTATTATCACACAGACCAATTCCTAGAAATGAGATGCACAGCAAGAACGTTTCTTTGATCTTTTAATCAATCTTGTGCGCTCAGCCAAACATTTTGATGTGCAACATTTAGAATGAAAACAAATGTGGCTCCACAGTTCCATTACTTATTACATAAGACTTGTCAGCACAGCACAAAGGCACTGTGTGTGTTTTTTCTTCCCCTGAGTGGGTTGGAATGGTGAGAAGCCGGGGTATTGAATCGGAGGACAATAGAATACAGTAAAGAGGCCTGGTCCTTGATGCGTAAAAGGTGTTGCTGGTTAGAGTTGGGCAATAAGTCTCTATTCTCATCCGATAGCCATTGAATCTGATAATCTGCTGCCCTTTAACAGAATTAGCTTCAGAGACACACATGCAATTGAAAATGACACAGCAAAAACAAAGGACAGTTGCTGCGATTCAGGCTCTAATTATTTTAGACTGCTTTGATTGATTTATTTTTCCATCTGGCATCATCTCAGCAAAATGTGAGGAACAATATTTGTTTCTCACGTGACTGTGTGTGGTTTTGAGTCTTTTGTGGCAGCAATAAAACAGTTGGTGTGAGCTACAAATCATCACATAAACGCTTAACTGTTCACTTACCTAGATACTTACTATTTTGCAAGCAGCTTATCCATAATGTTAACTTCTTTTGCTGTGTACAGAGGGAAATCTTCACCCGAATACACATCTTTATTCTGTTTTTCTCAAAGAGGCACAGCTTAGATCAGAAGTGATGAACTGGCAGTGAAGGAGTCTTGGCTTGCACCAACACTCATCAAGTTCACTGTGTTCCTCCTGTAGCTTTGCAAGCCTGACACGAACATATGACTATGGTGCATAGACATAAATGTCCAAACAAAGGGGAGTATTGGTAGTAGGCACTTTGTGAACCTGTTGACACGCAGACATTTTAATAGTGAGCGAGCCAAGCTTAGGTTTATTTTCTATTTAGCTTTTATTGTTGTAATAAATGTAAAACTCTTCAATCTGAAATCACAATGTCGCAGAAAGAAAGTGCTGAAAATGGTTGCTCTTGTTGAGCGGCCAAAAATCATCTTAAAATTGGCAGGGGCTTAGGCAATCAGCTAGCATGTCCTCATTCCTTAATAGTTGATATGATTGACAGTCAGCACAGACCTATTTTCACCCAACTGTACATTCTCAAATTTCCTCAATGTGTCCTGAAAAGATTAGCAGTGGCTTATTTTTGCAACAGTGGATGGAATGGAAACAAATGTCATGGTAATAATGAGAAGCTCCTTCATGCCCTCATAAACCCTGCATAGTGATGCCATGACTGGGTGCTATATGTTCAGTATGTACTGGCATCTAGGGTGACCCAAAGATATAAAGCTTTGATGCATGAAATACTTAGGAACTCTGAAGGATTTGTATTGTCAGTGACATTGAATCACGGAATATACTTAATACAGTATTTCTATGATTGCAATGTTAAGTACAAAAGAAATGGTAAAGTGTCAGTTTAGCACTTTTGTAAAAGCTGCCAGACAAATACATTTTGGGGCCAGAGGTATTCTAGGCTGTAGAGAGGATGTAGCAAAGTCATTTAGTCAACTTCATAATTCAAAAGATTGCACACATGGTGTCCTGCTTTTCCGGCGTGCACACGTCTTGCTAAAGCCGGCCTTTTGGACCGCTTATTAACTCAGCCAGATGCGGCAACTGTGAAGACGGTGAGACAGACCCCAGACACACATCCGGCTGTTTGCAGCCAATTAAACTTTCTCACGTCCTTTGTCAGTCACATTTACCGCAGTTGTATTTTTGAGATGCGACTGCTTTGCATCTGGTTTATGTAGTCTGCTTGTTTTAAGTATTGGTTTTCTCAAATAAGAATGTTGAAGAATCTTCTTGCATGAGAGTTCATTAAAGCAAAATTTGGAGGACCCTGCCATCTCTCTGTTTCCTGAGATCTGATCTGTTCTGGCAGCCACTAGTTAAGCTTGGTTATAGAAATTGTCAGCAAACAAAGGGACAACACAGATTATGGTCAGAAATTGCTGCAAGAGTACAAAAGAGATGATTATTTTATTTTGTCCCACTGTCATGAGCAATCCAGTAAACGTAAGAGACACTTAAAGGATAAGCAAAATGGCTAGTTTAGCCTTGCCAGACCCATGGCTGAGATGATATGATGTGTCTCCTTGTCTTGTTTGGTGAAAATATATATGTGTGACTTGGGTGTATAAAGAGCACACACTGTACGCTAACAGTTGATTCCCTCACTGGGCGAGCTGCATCATCCCCTGTTGTTCTACTGTATTTCAGGTGGTCTTTAAGCAATAATTTCGGAGCATTCGAACGTGGCTACACATTTGTTTGACTTGGCTCTGAAAGAGCTCGTCTGCAGTATAAAACATCTCCGCTCCTGTGTTTGTATTAGTACATCGTTTGTGATTCAGCCTCATTCTCAGGTTTTCCAGACTCCAGATCCGGCCAACCAAGAATCAAGAGTTTGCCAGGGCTTGTTCATTATTGAGTCATTGGTTCTTAAAGTGTGATTAGAGATGGCACTTACCACAACACCTCATGCAGGTCCTGTTAGGCAGCAACCCTGGCACCCATATTTGGGAACGCACAATGGAAACTTCAAGCTTTTTGTGCTTTTGTTACAAACCACATAAGGTCTTTCTTGTTTTCATTTTCCCATTTAACGATCCATATTTTACTGCGCTATATGTGTGCCAAAATTCTTGTTGTTGAGCTTTACAGTAGAGTTAATGTAAAGCAAAATTTACTTCCCCTGGCTCATCAGTGAGTGCAAAAAGTCAACTTTAAATGTCACATGGGACTGGGTTCTGACATGAGGATATTTTTACAATACGCGTGTCCCCACCAAAGCAGTGACCTTATGGTATAAGCAGTCAAGTGTAATAATACACACCAACGCCAGTAGGGCGCAGAGTTTCTTTTAATTAGTGTACCGTCACCAGTTGTTCATTGAGCCAAGTTGATTCCAACTCATCTGTCCAGACACAGAGTAAGTTGTTGTTAATAAACCAAGACTAACTAAAACAAAAGTGTACATAATGAAGGTATATAGTGGTGTAGTGACATCGTCTTTCAGCTTGAAGTGTTTGTGAAAGATGTCTTGATTTTGTGTACTGGTGGTGATGAAACAGTTTCCAGAACTGTTGAGGCTCGGGTTTCCGAATTGAAATCTCTCCGACAAAAACAAATTCCCTGCATTCAGTATGGGTTTTATTGTGACAAACGTATAACTGTAAGATATTGTAGTTCACCGTTATTTCTTAAGTGAGTGTGAGATCATTAAATACTTGATGTTCAGGCTGTTGGTATCCCATATATTCATGCAGAAGTCACAGCATCAAGCTCACATCATTTTGCCTTCAGAAACCTTTTTTCCAACAAGACTTGGCACCCTTGAGTGTTGCAGTGCGGTGCTTCCTTTTGATAAAGTGTCAGCTCAGCGTAAGCCCAGATAACAGGAAGTGAAGTTGGAGTGAGGCCAATGTTTTACCTTGCTTTATTTATTTACTTTATTTGGCCTTTTAGAAGGTGTATAGGTTCCAATCTGAGGGGCTGAAAATGAACTATGATAGTATTGAAGGTTCCAATTTTACTTTCATCTTGATAATTAACACACAAAAACAACCTACATTAGAAATCAATTAATACTAGAAACTAGAAACTAGAAAGTCCTTATGACCAAAATTCCATTAGCATCCATCATTAAGCTTCATGTTTGAAACTGCTGCCTTGCCAACAAATTAAGCAGAATTACCTATAGAATGTGACATGTTAAAACACTTAACTCATTTGAAATATTAAGTATTATATCAAAACTTAAATTGCAATCATTTTGAAACGACAACTTGATATTCTGATCCAAGTAGGAATATCTGGAGCAGTGCATGGTATTATAATATCGAGTGTGTCCATGGTATTGATGCTCACCATTTTCTTCAACTGTCTTGTCTTAACTGTAAGTAAATCCTCTCTGTTAATAAATGTGTGCTTTGGCTTGTGCTCCAGCCTGCTCCAGTCTTTGTCAGGGTAGTGCTGTGTTGGATCTCAGCCCTCCTAGTGATGCAACCAGTTTGGATGAACCTGGTCAACCCTCGCAACACATGCTGGAGGAGTCATTTAGGGACTTGCAGCGCACAAGTGCACGAATATCTTAAAACAAACGGCATTTGCACTCAGGTCTCAGTTTATGAGGTGCACCAGTACCATATAAAGCACTGCAGTACAATAGATTTGCTATAAATGAACCAGTTTGTGTAAGTTATAATGTTCATTTTTTTATTGACAATCTCTATGAGCGCCCACATGTGTGCGAGGGAGGCTTCACGCCCGTCACTCAAGGAAAATTGATTGATGTTGCGGTCACTTGCAATGGAAGGGTTAGATGGATCCCTAAATTACGAGGGAGCAGATGAGATGGGAATGTGTGTGTGCCCAAATGGGTGCAGAAGGAGGAATGTGAGGCACAAGTATCTGTTGTGTGCCACTGTGATTCTTGGAAGTGATGCAGGTTGCAGCATCTGAGTGTTCCGAGTACTCCTGTGTGTGTTGACACACTACACAGATAAAGCCTCCCTATCACAGCTCTGCCTACCTCTCACTGTCTCTAAGTGCTCCTACGCCATAATGTGTGTCCAAGTCAAAGACGGCAGGTAAATATGGTACGTGGAAGCAGCTGGGCGTTGAGGGCAAGACATGGCACACTCGGATATGTTTGTTTGACATGCACCGAGGTGGAAAAAGACGAGACAAAAAGGCAAATAGACTCGGGGTGCAACAGTGTTGTGCAACAGTCCTGCTCTTGTCTAATAGCTGTGGCTGTTGTTGTTTTTAATACAACCTACCATAATTATATGGCGTGGATAATTGTCATTTTGAAGTAGCCTGTAAAGATCTTGCAGACAGTCGGGTGATGGAACACCCAGCATTGTCACAACGTCTCATGGAAATGAAAACATAGATATTCATGACGTTTGTAAAATAGTATTTTCTTTCACATATGAAAACAGAATAAGAGGAAGAGCCATTATTCGTCACTCTCAACTCTCCAGTGATTTCAGTGTTATTTGGAAAACTTAGTATTAAATTGGCAGTGTGTTATGATTCTATTTCTGAGTGAACTTTTAATCTTGTGATCCATTTTCTTATAGTCTTAAGAATCTGCCAGGCGCTTGGTATGTTTCCCCGAATTTGATTCGGGTTATCCTGCCACATCTGGCAGTTGCATTGTTAATAACTTTATAATACATACCAAGAGCTTTGTTCAGTTCACATGAGACCTTGAGCTAAGTTAAAGAAAATGATAATGATGATGAGGATGATGTCAGCTTATTAACTGTGCCACAAGTTGAAACATTTGGGTTTTCTGGGGTGGTCAATGGAAAAAAAAAACTGATTTTAAATATTGTTTGTTCTCAAGCCAGAAAAAAAGTGACAAAGTTGTGTTTTTACAAGAGCTGGACACAATCCCACAGCTTCTTTGTCATGAACTTCTCATAGTAACCTTGTTCTCTCAGTGGGGCTTGAAGGAAAGTGTTTTAGCTACAATCACGTTGACTTATGAAAACACGTGGAACCCGTCCAACAAAACCAGGACTCTGAAAGGCCATGTGGAAATGTGTTGCAGCAAGTCTGCTGGCTTACACAGATGCAGGTATGCTTACTTAATGCTGATTGAGTTTTCTACAAGGATGTTCACACGCAAAAGGCAAAGCTCAGCGTGGCACAGCGGCAGGTTTAACTCCTGCTTTCATTCTACTGACGATGCTGAAACACAACCTCCGTACTTGTTTACTGAATTTGCTCAACCACCAGACCTCATCCGTCTTCAAACAGGGACAGGTCTCAGATCACTTCAAAGAAAGGCAAACAACCAGTTAATCAGGACCCCACATTATCTCAGCACCATCGCTGTACGTTCCAAGTCATTGATTATTCCGTTCTAGCGCAATCCCATACTTTTTTATGAGCAAATTATTTGTGCCAGCATAGCCATGTATATTGGTTCCATCACAGTTTGCTATGTGATTCAGTGTGTGTGTGTTTTACACCATTATTTTATGCAGCACGGTTAATGTGAGCCACGTAGTTTGCTTAAATGTTTCTGTTCCATTTTCCATTTCAGACTTCTATGACTTGATGGGTGCAGTAAATTTATAGGAGATAGTGGCAGGGAATGGAAAGGATCAAAGGATGCTGTCTTTTCTGATATTAATTCCTGTTGAGATGAGATTAATTCAGTTAAGGACTACTAACCATCCACAGATGTACATGTGTGCTATCCTGTGGCGATTGTATTGTGTGACAACTGCTTTTGAAGTTGGTCATAGTGTACTAAACCTTTGCCGTTTTGAATGGAAATTTCATATTTATAGGTAGGATATAGATGTAGAACATTATTTTACTGTCAAGTTGTAAAACCAGAAGATTTTTTAGCAGGAAAAGAATATTCTAGTCTCTGGGTACAGCAGATGTAAATGCAGTAGTGTGTTAATAAAGTAGCTGCAGGTTCAGCCCGTGTTGTGTGGTGATAGTTTGTGAAATAGATTTTATTGAAATGGGAATGTCAAGGACATTTTCTTTGATCCTAGATAGAAAACACACATTGCAGAGCAGTATCCTTGC
Organism: Genypterus blacodes; assembly: GCF_046128005.1. Lineage (NCBI taxonomy): Eukaryota > Metazoa > Chordata > Actinopteri > Ophidiiformes > Ophidiidae > Genypterus > Genypterus blacodes. The sequence goes on along the minus strand of NW_027466864.1, from coordinate 1,230,855 downwards.
TCTGTTAACACCTGGCCAGATTTCACACCCGGTGCTCTGACTTTATCTGTGTCTGTGGTCTGGACCTGAGCCAAGAATGGTGCAGGCAGCCTGCTTGCGATTAGCGCGCAGACAGACAAGGATCATGCTGTGTTTCCCTCACAACCCAGGTTTCTCAGCCTGTATCTGCTTACTGGCCTACCACAATGGCCCTAATATCTTTGGCACACTGTCATCGCACACTGGAAAGAATCAAAGTCGAACAAAATGGCACAGGAAGACGGTGGCCAGAGGTTTGGGCCCCACTGCCTGGATTCTTATTATTGTAGCCCTCGTCTGTAATTACAATGTTAACACTGGGCGCTGTGGACTGCACCAGCAGGACTTTGTGGACAAAAAGAAAGCATGTGGAGTGAGAAGGAGCTGGGGAAGGACTGGAAACGGGAGGCGGGAGTTGGGGGGTTATGCATGCACTTTGGCCGATGCGCGCGTGTGTCATAACTCTGTCATGTGTCGTACTGGGGCAGTGTTGCGGCAGTTATATCAGTGGAAAATTACTCATCGTTGTTTTTCAGCGGTTGATCCAGCTCCTCTGTCGCTCCCCTACTGTCGCCGGTGCAGAATATTGCGTATTCCAGCACTGCAGAAAGAATGAGCTCCTCAGTTGCCACATTTTGATGGATTGTCCAGATTAGGACAGTGTGTCACACTTTGAGGTCGATCAAACAATTCTGTCATTAACTGCACATTTTTCAGGTGTATTTTCTCCCATCTAAGTCTCTCCTCCTGTCTCCTCCACCTCCCTATCTGTCATCAATCACACTACTTGCCCAGTCTTTCTCCTCGCTTGAACTTGCTTCCATTGCTTTCAAAGCATCGGAACACTTAGCAGTCACTCACTGCAAAAATACAGCCCTACATTTGTCAAATCTACACAAACACGTGCTACTTCTGCAGAGAGACACAATGATTTGTGTATGAAAGGAACAGATTTCAGCATGCAGTGTCACACATCCTGCTCCGATAGACATCAAACTTGTGATCAGTGCACATTACTGAGAATTATGGCAAAAGTCATGAGGAAGGGAAATCTTCTTTTTATACTTTTATTCTTCTGCACATCGAATGCAGGTTAAACAACAATTTGACACCAGAGGGGAGTGAGTTGTATTATCACACCCAGCCGGATATTTCAGTTCAACCGCACCTAATTAGAGAAGCTGGATTCACTTATCCGGGAAAGCTTCACGCTCCCGTGTTCATCGAGAGGAATCGGACATATATTGCCAGTTTGAAACCATGATCAATTATGATCAGCCTATCGGACACTAATTATTGGTGTCTGAAGAATTTAAAAGCATTCATATGAGCTAAAAGCAATACCACAAAATCTGAAAAACTCTTGGCTAGAGGTGGCACACAAATGAAATGGATAAGTACCATATTTAACTGCTCACAGCCTATTATTAATTCTGCATTTCAGTGGTGATTAAATGATGGTCAACACAATAATGGTGAGGAAGCAACAATTTTACTGTTACAGTGATTTGTTTCCATTTCACTTGGCTAATAAAACACAAGCCATGTTCATTTAGAAATGGGCTTTTCTCTTTCGATCATTATTACTTCCTTTTCCCTGTGACTGTGTGTCCTTCTCACTCCCCTCTTAACCTGGGGTTTGCTGCAGTTAGAGTTTGTGGCTCTCGTTTCTTTGTCTGTTGCCATCACCGCCGATGCCCTCGATCCACTTCCTCTCTATTTCCCGAGTAAACCTAAGTTGCTACCGCCTGATTCACGCCGATTAATCATACATATGAATAACAGAAAATGACTCTCTGAAACTGCAAACTAAGTGGAGCCAAGCCTGACATCTCCATAAGGTCCTCCCGGTGTCAACCAAAAGCTGAGCAATGCAGGATTACACGGGAAACTACATTTTGGCTTCAATTTAGATTCTCCGTAAGCCTTGAACGCATCATTTCTAAGTATTGATTGGAGCCATGTGTATGAGTAAAAACGTACGAAAACAGCCAGCGACAATTCTTGTTATTTAGTCTTCTCTCTGTAATATTCATCATCTCATCGTGATGGACATTTTTGACGATTGCCACTTTTCCACATACCTCTGCCAGACCTACCTGTGTACGGTCTTAGCATCGGTGATGGTGGCCATTTTTTAACCTACTAATCAGCTCCAGTTATTCTATGCTGAGGTGTATTCATTTACTTTACTTTCAGATGCTTCGTACTGCACCAAGCATACTCCTTTTTGCAGCACTGTGTGATATTGAATGTTTTTCTCTATTTTAACATGTTTCACATTTCCCAGTCCATTTACTCCAAATTCTGTATACTCTATTTTATGTGATACAGGCAATCCTACTGGGTTCTATTTACAGGAAATACTGTGAAGTCATATCCACAGAAACCGTCCTCCATCATGTTATTCTCACTTTTATAGTGCCTGTGAAGAAACATTGATTATTTTGTCTCTGTCTGCGCTCATGCATGTGAAATGTTCAGTCAGTTGATGTCAAATGATTTAAGTTGTAGTTGCAGCCGTGTACATGTGCGGGCATGTGTGCGTGTGTGTGCACATACTTATGCTTAGTTGGTCCATTGTGGTTGCAGGGAAGAAAGGTAGAGGGTGTATATGTGTGTCAGGGTGTAATTGAGTTGAATTGGTTTTAATGGCTCTTTATGGGATGTTGAGTTATTTCTGTCTGAGGTCTCCCGTGGCGTCCTGGCTTCTCTGGAGGATGTCTTGGCCCTCCGCCCAGTGAGCCTGTTCTACTCCACTTAGGCTCTTTCATTCCTGTGCCGTCTCGTCCCCTCTCTCACTCTGGTTCTCACTCTCACTCTCGCCTTCCTCCCTCGCTCTGTCGTGAGAGAGCGAGTGATTGTATGGCTCTGAAAGAGTGAGGGAATGTTTGTGTTTCCTCCCTCCATGCTTCCCTCCCAGCGCTATGATTTAACAGGCCTTTGGTTCACCGAGCACTCACCCCTCTCTGCTAATCGCTGAGCGCCACTTTAAAGTAGGCGAGCTTCGTCTCAACTCTCATTTGTCACGGAGATCGCATGGTAGCGCATGAGTTAAGACCCTGCAGTGGCCACACAATTACAGGGTCGGCGAAAGAGAGCAATGCCAGTGGGTCCAGCGGCAAAGATGACTCCTAACTGGCGGCACAAACTAAACTTTCTTTTCCTGTTGCATTTTGATGAATGGCCTGAGGGAAGACGACTAGTGCTAAATGGAAAGCAGGGAGTCGCTCACAGTCCACTCTAGTTCATACGTCTGTGTGTGTTTTAAGTTTCGACGTGCATACTGAACAAGCACTTCACTTTTTTTTGTCATCACTGCCATTCTTGGCTTATTATGCATTTCTGCAGCAGTCGAGCCACAGCCCTGTTTAGCTGCAAGTATGGACTCTTTTATTTACTCACTGCCTGGCTCCATTTTCTGTCCACTGTCCTGATAGTTGCCTTCTTTATGGCTTTGTAACTCTTCTTCCCTGATTTTCGGCATGTGTGCCTTTGCCGTCGCTCTCACACAGGCCTCACTTTCATGCGAAAATACCACAACAGCATCAACAGCAGGAAGTAACTACCTGTGAAAGTGGCTTCCTGCAGTCATCATAAAACTCAAATTCTGGCTTGAATAAGCAACTTTTGAAAAGATCCATCTGTCTGCACATGTGGCTTTGTGGTGTGTGTATGCACACATGCTTCCCGGGCCTCCATCTGTTAGTGAATGTATGTGCAAGTATGTACACCGTGGAAGAGTGACAGCTCTGACCTTATTCTCTGAGGGCATGCCAGTGTGTTGGCCTCCAGCCTGTAAGCGGTCAGGCCCCATAGTTGGAAGAGCTCAGAGTGAGTGCATAGTCATGAAAGGAGATGAAGATAAATGGATGATTTTGATGGAGGGAGGCAGGGAGAGCGGAATGGTTGAGCGAAAGAGAAAAATGGGTGACGGGGATACGATGACAGAGAGAATGGGCTACATGGACGTCCAAAAGAGTTGGGGATAGTAGAAAAGAGAGCTTGATGGAGGGAGAGTTGGATGGAAGTAGCCAGGATAGGAGTGAGGGTGGGAGGGTGAAGCTCCGTGCTGCTCATTAGGTTTGGGTGTGTATGGGAATGGCAGTAAACATGACATTTCCCTTGCAGCCAGTGGAACGACCTCGCCGTCTAATGACAGCTCTGCGACACAATGAGTAGTAAAAGCTGCAGCCACCAGAGCTGTCACCCAGCCCAGTCCAGCTACCACCAACCACCAACCAGGAACCCTCCTTCTCCCCGAGAGCCAGGAAACAGAATTTATCAAGCCAAGCGCCGCACTGAAAGTTAGATTGCTGATCCAGACACTGTATTGCTAGTCCACAATAGCATTCAGCCATGTTTTGATTCGTGGTGACCCGATATATTCCAATCCATTTTGGGCTCAGTCTAAAGTTATTGCGGATGCTGGCCAGGAGTTTCAGTATAGTCCACATATTTCCTTAATGCATAGAAGATGTTGGAATCTCATTGCCGTATGGATGATTGGCGTATGGACATTGCATGATCTGGTCAATATTGCGAGCAGTATCTATCTGATCTTATTGGTAAAATGTCCCATTCTGGAGAGGAGATACAGGACTGTTGTAGCCCGCACTTAAGTCAAGCAAGCCACAGGGTGTGTGTAGTCGATTTGTCATCTAATTATTGTTGGGGAAAGTGTTATTAGTAAGCAAACGGTGCGTGTATTTATAGCCCGGCTTCCTCATTGATTGGAGGGTTTCTGCTCTCTGCACTCTCTGCTAGATGATGCAGGGAAACGTTCAGTCAACACTGAAGCCTGACTAAGGCCAAAAATAATGTGCAGTGCAGCAGTTAAATCATAGATAAAGATCACAAAAAAAGAAATGTAGCAAACATCACAGGTCAAAAATACAGTCACACATTTTCTCAACCTCTTCCAGAGTTGTAAGATTTATTTTTTACCCTGGTTCTGTTTGTCACCACACATTACCCCTGGCCTTTGTTTTACAGTGAAATTTCCCTTTAAACCTAACTGCAGTATTTGAATTGACCCTGTCTGACCAGTAGAGTCCGCAAGTAGCAAGTCCCCTTTACCTCCTCCTTCATTCTCTCCATTGTTTCTGTCAACCTCGTTATTTGTGTGCAGGCTAACGTTTGGTTTTTTTAACACTCATGGTGACAGGATTCTCTTCGATTCCCGTCTCCCGACTCGCTGTGTAATAAGCTCACCATGCACGAGTCTCTGCAGAAAAACTGTAACAAAAAGCACCCCTGCCAGCACGCCTTGAGGTTATACTCCAAGATTTATGGCATGTTTGTTTGTCCTTTCCTCACTCAGAGCATATAATTTGCCCCTTTGGATTTGACTGACTGATCATCTTCATATGCATATGCACTTCCTGTGGCTTCACCACTGTTTTACTGTAACAGCTTTGCTGCCATTCTGAGCCCTTAGTGACATGAAAGGCTGAATGTCACAGGCAAATAAAAGAACTGAATAACTTTTGAGAAAAGGTCAAACCACGGGATGAGAGTAGATTTAGGCTGTGTCGCCTGAAAAACCCTTCCAAAGCCGGAAGCAACTGGGTTAAAGGTTACAACCACAATTACTATGAGCAACTTACTTTGCTGTCAGTCTCCTGTCAGAGATGAAAAAAGCCTGTGAGTGCCTGTGTGTTCATTTTGGTCTCCTGAAATTCTGTCCCACGATATTGTAAAAACAGTGGCAGGCTCCTTTTGTATCAAAAGCATCCAAAGAATGCCAGCAGGTGTGATAATGAGTCTGCTCTCTTAGTTGCTTTTCTCCGCACAGGGAGCTAAAGCTGATGTCCTAGTAGTGTAAACTGAAAGTTATGTTAACACATTCCATCTGTTTGTAGGTTCTGTGCGTGATAAGAAATGGGTTCAGCGTCGGGTGGATTACAAGGTTGGGTAGCAACACTGTTTATTCATCAAACCTGTACGAGTCATTGGTCTAAGACAAACCTAACGGTAACATGTCATATCTAGATATCGCCTGACTCAACTCCTCGTCTGACACCCCCTCCCCCCCATCCAGCCTGCCAGCTGTTGTTATTAATTTCCAGCGTTGTTATTAACTTCCACATTCCTGAAGACAGTGTAATATAACGTCACCGTTACAAAATATTCTAGGTCAGCCAATAATACAATGTCTTCTAGTCAATTGTTAGTGTTTCAGACTCGCACGGTGGTGATTGGACTCAGCCTGCATTACTTGTGTGTGTGGGTGTGTGATGGTGCTACATTTAGTTTGTGCTTCATAGCCAAACCGAGGGACCTCAGCAATGTAAACATTTGCCTGTTTAGCGTCGGCATGAAGTCCAGAGCGATGCTGTGTTTGATACTATGTGGTCCTGTCGGGTTGCAAATATGCCAGGACTAATTCTTAGTGTCGTATGGATATGTGCTGCTTATTTTCGTGGGGGTTGTTTAGTTTCCTTAGCTGTGATATTTGTTTTGTGGCTTTGAAGGATGGGGGGAAGGGGGGGTTGATATTTACCCTCCATGTTTAAATAAAGAGTGCATTGAGCAGTCTGGTTATTACAGCGGAAAATCCCCATGCGTTCCAAAACCTGAACTAGGGATTCCACTCCACTTTCATAGATTAACCTGGATAAATATTGTTTAAATCCCTGTTTAAACTCTGACACAAAGCATGAAAACGCAACAAGGCTTATCGGGTTTGACTACGAAAGACTTGTATTAAAGTAGTTGTAATGATGATAAGTTGTATGTTACAATTATAAGAAATAGAGCAGAAAAAACTGGTTTGCTGCAGTTGCAAAGAACGGAACAGACATAGCCTTGGTCTGGACAAGTGGCAAGTGGATGAGATTATAGTATAGTATTGGGTTTTATGCTGCGGTAGATAACGGGTGGAGCAGAGGCATCCGTCTGCACTAATGTCAGGTTACAGAAAACCCAAATGCAAATGCCTGGGAGGCTGAGACCTCTAATGTCCATGATTGTCCGCTGGCCCTGCGTACCAGCCTCCAGCTCATAGTGTTGTCACATCCATTTTATACATGCACACACACATTGACGGCCTACGCACAGATATGGCATTCCGCAGCATAGGAGTATGTGAACCGCCCTTACTTGGTAACACCGAGTCCCAGCTCTCGTGTGTGTTTGTGGGTATGTGTGTGTGTGTGTGTGTGTCCTCACCAGTCGCACCTCCTGTAGTAGCTGTCACCTCTACAGTCTGTCTCTCTGCACACACCAAAGCACAGATGTGTCCAGTTTGATAAAAACCTGTCACTGCGTCTTTAAGCCACCGCCTATAATCTCAGACTCCTTGTAAATGTCACAAATACGTTCACATTTATTTTGGAAGCATTATCATTTCTGACACCGTCCAATCAGTCACACTCGTCTCCGAAACGTTGGTTGATGTAAGAATATTTCCCCCAGTTTTGAGTTTTCAGAGCTCCAGCTGCTTTAACTTTGTGAATGAATCACATCGTTAAAAAGAAATGTTGCTCCATCTTTATTTAATCTGAGCCTGTCTGTGTTTTTCAGTCGGTGGTGAAAACTGGACGTCTGCTCATCAGTCACGAGGCACCAATCACTGGAGGGTTTGCTGCTGAAATTAGCTCTACAGTGCAGGTGAGTGTGTGCATTCTGTGTATCCATGACTCTGCTTATGTGTGTGTGTTAATGTGGCTACATCACCCGACGTTTTATCTGTTTAATTATTTTGCAATACATTGTTGTAGGAGTAGCTTAAAGAGAAAAGAATAATTATATGTCGAAGCAGCTTCATTTTTAAACTGTTATCTATAAAGCTTCGCAGATGTTTGGTTTGGATCAGTTGGACTTTTATTTCTCCCATTGGGATGTTTCATTTGGGCCGGGCTCAACACAACAATCGCACTCAGCTGTGCACCGAAACAACTGCATCTAGACCATCATACTGTGTCATAAATGGACTGAACCAACTACTAATCTATGAATCGAGCCAGAAGAACAGAGGGCAAGATGCACACGGTTAACATTAACTAGGATTGTATGCCAGTTCTGTAGTCGGATCAATGTTATTTTGCCATTTTACAATGATTCACCTCCTGTTTTGGTTGTGTTGTACCTCATTTCCAATGCGCTGAGCGAATGTTTTTTTCATGTGGCTTTAGTTTCCTTATTTTGCATCGTTTGCAATTGTTTCTGTGTGAAAGCACCTGGAACTCAGAGGAAATGCACTTTGGGAGCAATTCAGTCCCCGATTCCAAACAAAGTAAGCAAACTGCACTTCTGTAAACACCCATAAAAGTGCATTCATCTGTGATGGTTCACAGAGAATGTCTTACCCATGTAGGGCTTATGGAGTATTGCTGGTTGCTGGCAAATCCGTAAGGCCTGGACACTGTAAATAAGGCATGCCAGACATGGTTGATGAGAAAACCTGAGCTAACAAAGATCAATGTCTAAATAAAAAATGTCTTCCCCCTGCTTTGATCCCAATTAGGTCTATATTTGGCTAATAAGACAATTGTCCTTCAGTATGTGGGGTGTTCTCTCCCTTTGAGGTTCTAGGAAATGCCCCCTCAATGAGCAATTTGTTTCAAGAATGACAGCAACTTTCCGCCTCTGACGCACCTACTGAAATGTCATGGGGCTAATTTTGTGTATGTGTTACCTCGAGTGCTTTATCAGTCAATGCGTGTGAGCTCATTAGATGAAGCTGTAAAACAGTCGACCCTCTCCTGGCTCACCGTCACTCAGATGTTATTCTCTTCCCCTTTCAGGAAGGCCTTTAAAAGGCCAGTGAGTCACCCTCTTCATTTTCATGTTTCCATGTTTTCACATTGTGTGAGGATGATGTAAGTTGTTGGTGTGTTCACTGATTGCCACGATCTGCAGTTTTTACCTCAGGGAGTGGGATGTTTTTTGCTGGAAAGAATCCTTGGGAATTGTCTTTTGAATTGTTTTGTTTTGAAAGGATGCAACTTTGACTTGCAGGCCTCTCTCATTGTCTGGAACACGTTTGGCCTCGGATAGGATTTAAAGCTCAAAACTCTGGAAAGAGAGTTTAACTTAAAAAAAACTTAAAGTGTTCGCCTGCTAAATGTCTGACATAGCTTTTTTTTATATATTCTATGATTCTGTCCTGGAATATTGAGTCAGTTAATGGCACATTGTCCTCCACCTCAGGGTAGGACATGCTCTTCAAATGGCTAGGTAACCCAGGAAACATTATACTGTGCTTCCCTCCTTCCAGATGGCAGTGAGGTCACAACCACTGTGACTCACTGGGAAATAATGGGGATGTGGCCAACGTTCTGCTTTGATAATAGGATGGAACAAAAAAGCTGCTTAAAAGTACATTATTACCAGAAAGCTGCTGAGCCGTAGGTTTTATGTCATTACCAGCAAGCACAAATGTTAACGGTCCCAAAATGTATAACACTTCCATGTTTGCAAGTGTATCTGTGTGCTGTACCTCTCCAGGGCTCCAAAATAGAAAATGGTTGTCAGTAAAGCTGCTGTTCTTCGGCTACTGTCATGTGGGAGTAATGTTTAAACTTTTGTCTATTATTTCTGGAGAGTGTGTCTTAAATTTTGCGACTATCAGACATAACCTATGCACCTCAGGGCCTCTGTCCATAAAAATCTGTTTGTGGATTACATTTCCCGTTTTTGTATCAAAGACGGCAGGGAGTTTGCTTAGGGCTTGGCAACCTCCCACCATCGTGACCTGGTTGGAGTTCTCATGGTCTGAATAATGTGCAAGTGAAGTGAAATACTAAAGACATTGTTTTCATGGACCTCAGGGATGCACAGACAGCAGTGGTGACTCATGACTCTTAAATCTTAAAGCTGAAATCTCTAGACGTGCCAATATCTTATTCACTTCCACAGAAACACATCCTCTTGCCAATCTGCTTCGTTGTAGGGATCAGTTCTGCCTGAGCAATGACATAATGCATTAAAGTGACTTTTAAAATGGTGTATATTAAGTGAACTCTTGCGTATTTAAACTTCCCACCCTTGCAAACATCTGCAACTCACATGCCCCAACTACAAAACGCTTAACTAACAGTGGTAGTTTTGTAGCTACAACTGTCATCTTACAAAGTATTTTTACTGGCAGTTTCTCCTTCATTATCCCTCTGAAACTACACAACCGTGGATCACATGGCAGTCAGTCAATGATATGTCTTTGTCTCTACAGGGGTCTCATCTGTGAGGTCCTTTTGGATTGTCTGATTCGAGTCCCAATGCTAGGGCTTGCCATTATTTGTGTGTAACTTAAATCGAGGAGATTCCAATAACCAGTTTACAACCATGAACCTCTCACTGAGTTGTGGTGCTGTTCTGGGACATTGTTCAAAGACAAGTGAATCCATTTTGGCGCAGTTGGTGTTGGTTGAGGATGAAGTCTTGTGTGGGTTCTGCCGCAAATGCCTTCTGAATCAGAACCAGAGCGCTGGCTGTCTCTCACGCTCGTCTGTTTGGGAGGCAGAGTAGGACCAAGGCCCGGGGCGCTGTGCCCCACTGTAAAACGCATGGCTGTAACCCTGTCTCTCTCCATCAACGGATGCAGTAAATCAAGCCTTCAAAGGACAGTGCCCGTGTCAGAAGGTTTTAACCAACAGAACGCTCTCAACCAAACGGACACAGGTTTCCCTTTGAGTGAGGAGGTTATAGACGTTGTATAGTGATGGTATGCTACTTGTTACATGACTGCCATGCCGCTAGTTTGTTACGATCCAATCCACAAACCGCCGCCATAACAATCTTGCCCATGAATACAGACACACAAACACACTCGATCTGTCTATTGGAACTCACTGCAGTGGACACTGGAGGTCAAAGAAAATAGCGTGTATGGTGATTAAAACAAAAGAGAAACCACTGACTGAGTGGATGCAATTAACAATAACACACGCTAGGGGGCTCCAAAACGGACATAGTAAGTCTTCAGTGATGAAACTGGAATGTGTTTTCTGAACATAAAAAAGCATATGTTCAGCCCCAGAGGCTCAGCTGTACAGACTTTAAGGGTCAAAGGCTCCATATTTGATCTAAACTGCAGGCAGAGGAGCTTGTTGAATAAAAAGTAGTTTCAGTTCTTCGGCCCGTCCTCAGTCGACTTTCAACTGGTTTAGAGGCCCGCCATTGTCTTTCATAGCTGGTAAAACAAGTGATATTGGCACTTTTCTGTGACTGCAACCCCCAATCTGTGGTTGTCGCTGACACACTCTGATTTGTGTACGTCAGGAGTCACACAGGACTGCAAGTTAAAGCCCCCGCTGGGAAGTATTTTAAAATCTGGTCCCGATCCAGGACACAACGTTCTTAGCACTTGCCATGTTGTCATATTTTTATTCTGACATTTCAGTATATTACATATAATGATGCACTTCCCAAAAGATAAACACTGATTTGAATGAAATCTGAGTTGTGTGGCCATTCTCTGTCCAGCTGTGGTAGCAGGGAACCAGACTACTGTACTTTTCTCCCACTTTCAGTAAATGTATTTAGAGGAGATTACAGATCTGATCCAGACAAAAGAGCAAACTCCCAAGCACTGTCTGTCCGGTTGTCTGTCGAAAGGGCAGAGAATAGCTCTTGTGGTTGTAATCTCGACGGCCATGGGTCGTCTCATTGCCACCTCCATCAATACATTGCGATGAAAGGTATTGATTATGTTGGATCTGGGAAGGGAAACCTTTTTTTTCTCTCTCTTCAGTCCTCTGTGGATGTTTTTACAACCGCCCATAAATACAATGCAAGCCTGTACAAAATGCAATCTATCAAAGTTCTGATTGCACTGATCAACAATCAAAGCTATGCAGGCCTGACCAGACAAAACTTCCAGTGAGTATACAGTCCTATGGGCCTCCCACCTGCTGCTCACTTCCATGGGGAGACATCCACATCAAGCTTTGCTCCAGGCCAAGTGTTCAAGTACGCTCTTGTTTGAACAGTCACATTCCCAAGTCCTACATTTGCAGTGAAAGACATTGAGCCCAGTGACAGACATAGGATCTGAGAAGATTGCTAATACTCATTATGTATGGTTAACACATCAATTGACTACGGTTATTAGAGTGAGTACAATCAGTCCCGCTCACATGTACAGTGATTTATACATTCCTGATCTCCCCAAGACGCTCTGAGGTTGTCTTGATGAGCCCATGATGGAGGCTGTTTCATGTTTCTATATTCATTCATCACCCTATTTGCTGGGAGTCCAGCTGCTAAGCAGATACCAACATGAGCACAGAGCATTAAACAGTAGATCTGCTGTCCGGACCTCTCTGGCCCCTCTGGCTCAGTTGATTAACAGTGTATTAGAAAGTATCTCCATTTTTCATCCAATACCTGCATGAACATCTGCTCCAGGAGAGGGACTCGCATAAATAGGACTGCTTTGTATTGTATTGTGCTTTCATTCTCTCTCTCCCTAGTCACTGTCTTACATGTTATTTCCTACTGCATGACTGTGTTTACTGCTTTCCATGCTTTATTGTACTTTTGTATCATGCCACTGGAAATTCCTATTGCACAGCCGACCTTTCGTGGAGGGGGAATTTCTCGTGTGCCTCTCTCCAGGTTTCTTTCCTTTTTTCCTTATACATCATTTCTCTGGAGCTTTTTCCTCGTCGCGGTACCGTGTTTTCAGTTTAGTGGGATATTTACTAAGAACATTAGAACACTCTTAAATGCGTATGCACACACACATTTATGGATGCAGCATTTCTCTCATTTTATAAGCACAAATCCCCGGCACATCATATTGGTAAATATGAACAAATGTCTTTCTGATTACAGTTTGTAAATGATCAGTTAATCTGGCCCTCAAACTGTTGCAGCATCATGCCGTGCTGTACTGTGCTGTGTGTAACGGCTCTGTGAAGTTATTAACCCGCCACTCAAAAACAGGGAAGCAAAAAAAGAAAAGTGGGATTGTGCACTGATCAAGTTTGACAATATTAAATGGACTGCATGGACTTGTTATCATTCCAATTCAGCTTTGCCACCGCTGATGACTGTGATCTGTAACATATCCACACAAACCATCTAAAGGGCTTTCTTCCCAGCATGGTTGGTATTGGGGATATGTCATCATTATAAAGGATGTCCCAACCCGAATGTGCTGCTGCTCATCTCAGCACTGTATCAAGCTTACAAATGTGCTCCCCCTTCACTTGACTGTTCAGTGTGTCTCATTAACGGTTAACCTTAGGACTTCACTGACACATTCCAGGCAACCTGTCATGAGATGCTACAGTCATCACCTCCATGGCTCCACTGATTATCCCTACCATCATCAGCAGCAGCAGCCTCATCTTTCAACTTTCTCTCAAGTGTTTGGGTTTGCAGAGTTGCTGTCACATCTGAAGTCTCTCTCTCTCTCTCTCTCTCTCTCTCTCTGCCCCTCTCTCTCTCTCTGCCCCCCCCCCCCTCTCTCTCTCTCTCTCTCTCTCTCTCTCTCTCTCTCTCTCTCTCTCTCTCTCTCTCTCTCTCTCTCTCTCTCTCTCTCTCTCTCTCTCTCTCTCTCTCTGGGCTCATGTTCATGGATTATAGATTAATTTTCAACCTGACAGGAGCAATTAAAATGTTATTTAGCTGTAATTATTCTCTCTGCAGCTGAAATGAATAAAAGGCAGTTAAACATGGCCAGTAAATGATTTACAGTTATCAGTGTGAACAAGGCAGACTTTACAAAGCCTCACAACTTGGCTTCATATCTTTAAGGAAATAAAAAGTATTGATGTCTTAAAAATAACCAAGTTGGACGCTCATGTCAATAGATATCCCCCCGTCTGTGGCAGAATGTTCCTGGCCCCCTCAGCTGGCTATTTTTCTCAGTTAGCTGGTTCCTTTAAGACATAAACAGGGTTATTATGTTTTTACTGGTATTGGATGCTTGTACATTCATAATTTCTCCTCCGACAGCCTTTTGAAATTGATAAATGCGTCCCTAGACCTGCATTTACAGCCTGCAAACGCAGCTGCTAACTCTCCAAAGCTCACAGGCTCACAGATCAGCAAGATTAGACTTTTTGCTTTTCATGTACATGGATACCAGTTTAGTTTTTATCCTGTCACTGCCAGCAAATCCAAATTCTTTTGTTCTTCTTTTGTTTTAGTTGCTTGAGTTGTTTGCCGGTCTCTGTCGTCTGAAAGGAGGGTACTTCAGGTCCCTGTCACTAATAAGTGCATGCGTCCAAGTGTGTTCATCTAACTCAACAGGGGTTTTGTCCCATGTGGAGTGTTTTGGCCAGCTTCATTCTGCTCAGACTCCATGGGAAGAGGTTAGAAGCCAATAGAGAGGCCCGAGCGATGGCTTGTTTTGCACGCTGGGCCAAATTGCCTAAGCACCGGCCAGCTCTGTGGAGCCTGAATGAGACATTTTGGTTTGTGCAAGTCAGATATGGTAATAAAAAATAATTTCATGCGATGGCTGTGGCTCTATTCACAAATCAACACTTGTCTTTGGCGAGTAGTTATCTAGTCTGCAGTAGCATCCATGATGTAGACCAGCACACAGTATTGGCCTTGATGTATGTGAAACTTTTGTTTTTGCAGGAGGAGTGCTTCCTTAACCTGGAAGCTCCCATCAGCCGGGTCTGTGGCTATGATACTCCCTTCCCTCACATCTTTGAACCCTTCTACATCCCAGACAAGTGGAAGTGTTTTGAGGCGATCAAGAAGATGATCAACTACTGAACTCCCCCAGGTAGTGAACACCAGCAGCTGCATGATAACCTTTGGGATTTATTTCCGTGGTGAAGATATGAAAAGATGGCTTGGCTTTAACCTGTTGACAACACATGAACAAGCTCACATGTGATCTGACATGCTAAATAGAAAAAATGAACCTCTTTGAGATTTGTTCTGTCTGATTGGCTCATTGCATTTTGTTTTTTGTTCTTCAAATTTAGATTAAATGATTTTTAAGGAGTCTCTGCTTACCTACATGTCCCCAAATCCCTATTTCTGCTCCACATTTCTTATGTTCCTTTGCTTTCGCTCCCATTTTTCTACTGTTCAAATTTCAGAATGTGTAGTAGTATTTACTATAAATACTGAACAATTCACAAATTTATTTATAAAGGTTCCAATATTGAATATGAAAAAGATGAGCCCTTGGTTTTGGCAATGCGATGCAAAAAAGTTTCCTAAGGCTTGAGCAATAGTTAAAAAAACACTGCAAACACTTTGGCGCTACATTGCACATTCATGGAGCTCTTGTATCATCATCCTCATTGAGCAGGCAGTGATAGATTGTCGGCAGCAACTTCCACAACTCACCCCAAATGTATCGCCAACTTTTGTTCAAAGAAGTGATGAGAGTAAATTCTACCTGACAGGCCTTCAATGGGATCTGTGGGTGTAGGCGTGTGTGTGTGGACATCGGTCTGCGACCAGCTCCAAATATGACTTAAGCATTCGGAATCCTCTGATTCTGATTTGGGTTCACTCAGACTCGTTTCCTTTAGAGCTGCTGACTTGTGATGGAGTCACCAAAGGTTCCTTTCGGTGCCAAGAGTTAACAGGGCATGAATGACATGGACATGCCCTATTTACTTTGGAAAGCCAGTGCTGCCATCTCATACACGAGATTATTATCTTTCATTGCTTGGAGAAGTGACGTTTAATATCCTGCGAGATGTCACGAGTTGCCGGTCTGTTTGAATCCCTTTTTTAATTCATAGTGTCATTTTGAGCAGGTGCCAATAACAATAAGCCTGCGCTAATAAGGAGAGATCAACCTTTAAAAAGACACTTAATTGAATCCAAAGAATGTCCCCTCTTATCCTCACTGTCTCTCTCTCTGGTTTTTCTTCATCCAACTCCTCTTTTCACTCATCAGCCCATCTGCTGTGCACAGCCAAGGTATTCGCTTTGACTTACTGAACCTTTTTCTCCTCCTCCAGGGCCAAACTTCTGGTAGCCCCGAACTCCATGCTCCCTCCTTCCCTTCCCGTCATCATTTATTCAATGGAGAGTCGCCAGGAATAGACACTTTGTTGACCATCCAATTGGGAAGGAGTATCCAGATGGGCTCCATGTCCCTCTGTAGTAGCCAGCTAATGGACTGATACTCTGCTTTAGAGAACTTTATTCTGTTTCAAGGGGAAAATGACAACCGTGACTACAACTACATCCTTTCTTTATGTTGAAAAGTGATTGAGTTCATCTGTCAACAATACACTAAGACACATAATTGAGTTGTCATGAAGATGCGGGTGGATACTATGTGGAAACATAGTCATAATAGGTTGATTTTGTGCTGTTACATTTGATTGAATGTGTCCATAATCTTAATCCAGTTTGTCATGAGCTAACCTTTATTGTGTTGATGTGTTGGGACTGTGGTTTTTAAAGAAAATAAAACATTGACATAGGTGCAAAACAATTGTGTGTGCGTCCTTTCTTTGAATTCATTGTTCAGATTTCACATTTAAAAGGGTAATTTTGGTAGCACATTAGAGTCAAAATGAAAGCTACCTCTCAGACCGGTTTGCCTCAGGTTATGGAATACAAAATACAAAATGTCTTGAGTTTGCTTAATTATCTGGGAATTTGTCAGTGCAGCAATGTGTTTACGACTTGTTTGGTCTCGTCCATCTGTTAATCCCTTTTCCCTCCCTCTGGAAAAACTAAGAAAGTAGTCACATTTAAGCACCATTGTTTCTTTTTTCTTCTGTCAAATTCAAAAAACCTTTTCCATTTCACCAATCCTTTCATGACTTCGAGCTTGTATTCCCTGCTGATTTGCTTATCTAGTTGCTCATCTCTTACCACTTTGGGTTCAGATTTGGAGACTTATGGAATCAATCAGAGTTATTGTGCTACGGCGTGTTTGAGATATCTTGAGAACGACTATTAAAAACTGCCTGTCAAAAGTTGGAGTTTTGCCCATGCCTCCATTAGGAAATGTTGGCAAGAGAGAGCAGTGTCTTCATCTGTGCCACTTTGACAGCGACTGCGTTCAGGGCAAACAAGTACAATGAGGAAAAGACTGTTATATCAAACCTTAGTGGCCCCTAGAGACTGCCCTGTTTGTTTGTTTGTCTGAAAGGACTGCACAGAAGGGAAGACATATACAGTAGTATCTACAGTTTAGACCTTAGAGTAAACTCCAACATAGCAAGTGTAAAATTTGACCTCAGGGACACACTATCAGCAAATTTGGGGATCATCAAAAGTTCATCTTCTGCGGATCATAACCAATTCACAGCACTAAACAATTTCATATCAATCCAGCAGAATGTTGAAGGGTTCAAAGTTGAAAGAGTTCATCCTCTGGGACGCACACGTGTGCGCATCGGTCTACTTGTTAGATGTTGACATTTCTTGTGAAAATTTGAGTGAAATGAGGATGCCAGAAGAAACTTCAGGGAGTGGCCAAAAGTATAAGGAGTCATCCCCTGGGGACCTGGACATTGTTACAGATTTTGTGCAAACCTTGCCGGTAGTTGTAAACATGCTGCTCCGGACCGAAGTGCTGGATGGAGAGACGGATCAGCAGAACTCAACATTCTGAGGCTGCACCACTAGCAGGACAGAGTTCTGATGTTACAGTTATCCTTGTATAGTATATAATCACCCACCCCAAATTTAGTGTGTCTCCTCCTGCTCTGACCACAGGTTTTCCTGAACTCAACTTGTCCCTTAGTCCCTTACAGTGATGTAGTTAAGAAAGCAAGTTGTAGTCACACGGACATCCGAAACAATGCACATCAGAGAAGGAGATGTAACGAGATGACAGTTAAAGGTTAAATCTCGGACTTCCTCCCCTCACAAATCCTACTATTTGTTGCTTGAAGCAAAGGAACATCTGCAATCATGTCAGACTTCAGATATCAGATTACGTTTCGCAGGACTGTACAGGTTTATACAGTATTTACACTCTACTGCACCATTTCACCAATCACAGTCAATGTTGAAGGAATCGCTAAATCCATGAGATCATAGCATTTTTGCTTGAGATATTGCATCCAAGAGGGCTTTATATGAATCTAGAGTTGTAAAGTATAACATGTCCATATGCCAGTGAAACGGCCATTGAGGTTTGTATGCACTACATCATCCTTTCATTATGTTTCTGCTGTTCAGCTTAAGGGCAGACGTGTCCGAATGATGCAGCTGTACAATAAGCATCAGTACACTCCTATATCCAGTGTTCAATGTATTCATGCCAGTTCATTGCCTCTGAGGAGCATGTCAGGACACAGCACCACAGCTCACAGGATACAACAGTCATTTACTCTTGCTTATTTAAACTGCTCACTGACAGCATACAAGGAGGTTTAGACATGTGGGGATAGATGGCTGTGTTGCTTTGGCTAAGTCTAAACACTCATTTTGCAGTTTGCAAGGGGAGCTCTGCAGTTACTAATGAAGTCGTTGGTCATGCTTGTCATGTACAGTATGGATGCATTATGGTCCTCTAGCCTTCGTCACTCAACTTAAGTCCATAGGGGAGAGCGTCATTAGCCTGCTAATAAGATGTCTGCAAGTGGAGTGCATAAGAAGGATAAGGTGGACCAGATGGCCCCATGCCTGGAGGTTTCTGCTTTAAATTTTCTTCCAAAGTGTTGAATTCAAATCATTAGCAGGGTTAAGGAGGATGGTAAGAGCAACTTCAAAGCAGGGGTAATGGGTTCAGAGAGTAGTGTTTCCCCCCGTGGCACAGCCCGGGTCTTAGGAGATCAAATGGAAGGAGGTTATAGAGCGACGTGTCCTGACAGGATGGCTGAAATCCAAATCTGGACACCAGAGAAAGTTTTATCGATTTAAATCTAACACATCTGGAAGATCAAGATGAAATCGTGCACATTTACTTCGTACACACATTTGGCATTTTCTCTGTGTCGTTTGGAAGTTGTTGTTTTTTTGGCGCAAAGACATCAAGATGTGCGCTGTGCTGTCTTGTTTGCTCCTTAACACAACTGTTTCCAATATATCACTTTGTAAACAATTTGCAAAAGTCAGAGGAATGCTTCGGAGGCTTTGTGTGCAGCAGAAGTTGACAGCATCATTGATCCTTTTTAGATACCCAAGAAAAAAGCACTGTGTGAAAACAGACCGGCTTACCACATGTATTTAGAATTGCGGTTTGTAAAAATAAATACATTTGGCACAGTTTTGATAAGGCTGTTTTGTTTAGCACTAACATTAAGCAGACCCCTTTAACAGGAAACGTACAGTCGATCACCATCTGAAATTTCAAAGGGAAAGGCAAATCTCTTCTTGGAATATAAATTTGCCCCCGTGCCAAATTCCTTCTCCCTATTTCTCATAATCACCGAGCACTGCGACTGGTTGTGTTCCTTCAGTCCTTGCCAGTGTAACACCTATCATAAAGTTTGCACGGTTCACAGCACCAGGCAAGCTGCAATCACGGTGCGAGAGCGATCGGGAGACTTGGACGGTATACAGACAATGCAACAAAGCGGACCGAAACACCTCCGCATTATTTGCAAAGCCGTTGTAAACTTCAGAGAGGATTCTCAGCGCTCGGCACCGCAAACCCCGGTCAGAATGTAAAGATAAATTCACGTCTGTCATTTTGGTCAGTGTGAAAGCGGCGCCTTTAACCACGGTGGTGAGGCAGCCCCTCCTTTGGGTGGGGTGGTGAAGATGACCTTTGCTTGGTAGGGAGGCCATAATAGCATCTATCCTGACAGTGTGTCATTACACACTATATTTACATGAAAAGCTACAAAACCTGAGGTGATGGGTCACAATTTGAAGCTATGGGGGGTGAAGATGCCGTAGCTCCTATTCAAATGTAAAAACCAGAGATTAGTGGCGATTATAGAACCGCGTGCTGTATAATGTGGTCTGCTGTGCATTTGAATGGTTGCTGGGTCATGTTTTACAGCACCATTACACTTTTATGGGATCACGAGGAATGTATTCATCCCCGCCGCCATTGGAATTCCTGTTTGATAATCATAATAGGTACAGCATGGGATAGATTATGCTGTGGAATTGTTGTTTTAAAGTAAGTAAGCGCTGTGCGGATTGAAGAATGCACCATGGATTCCAAATTGGTTCAGGATCACTTAAGCTACTTTGCCCTTTCTTGCATTGTAACAATAATTAAATAGATTACACTCCCATTCCCTAAAGCATGTTCATATGCACTGACAGGAAAAACATAACTATTATCTTTTGTTTCTACAAATGAGCAGTGCATCATCATACCCTGTGTGACAGTCAATTTGGCTCAACATATCTGCCGTAGTGGCTGCTGGCATGTTTCCTGTCAGTCATTTCTGATTCCCAGAGCACACGGCGACCACAGCAAACCATCCCTGACATCCTTAAGATACCAATTCTCTGTCCTCCGGCTAAAGGGGAAGTGATTTTGTTTTTCTTTTCTGGTGATGGAGCTGGCCGAGTTGACCCATCTCTCTCTCTCTCTCTCTCTCTCTCTCTCTCTCTCTCTCTCTCTCTCTCTCTCTCTCTCTCTCTCTCTCTCTCTCTCTCTCTCTCTCTCTCTCTCTCTCTCTCTCTCTTCCCAGGGACGCTCTCGGTTGTTGCTTCCTGTTCCTGTCTTTCTCATTCCAGTTCAAATCCAAGCAGGTCAATTGAATTGAGAGGCTCATGGCAATGCAGTGGGAGGAAATACTAACTCAAAACACAATGTACGTTCTATTACATCCTTGCAATGACGATTTTCTTATGAAACTCAAATGCAATTGCGTGTGTTATGATCACGCCGTCAAATTGTGTGAAGATCATGAATGTACTTTATCTGACATCGGAAATGAAACATCTGGAAACCTCTTGAATTTATATTCTGTTATCTATCAGCTGCTCTTGTATACTCAGCTCAGTATCTCCCTTTTGAAATCAGACTTTCCTGTTTGCTGACTAGAATCGCAAGGGACGGATGGAGAACACCGACTGCTCCATTTATTCAAAGTGTCATTACTTCATCAAACATTTACCTGCAAGTTATCACACGTGCACACACACACACACACACACACACACACACACACACACACACACACACACATACACAGGACGGTATGTACACATGCATTAGTGCACCGATAGCGTAAAATCGAACAGAACACACACTGCTTGAGTTTCTAAGCTGCAGTCTGCTGCCTCTTTAAACCCCAACAGAGCAGTAACATTGCAAAGTGCAAAAACAAAAAACACATGTACATCTGCCTGAGGAGCAGACCTCATATACAAACGAGCTGACTATTGGGAATTGCTCTTCATCATCATCATCTCGTTAGTTTTTTCAATCAGGCGAGGTTTGGTTTTAATCCTGCCTGTTGAGGGCTGACAAATGGTTGCTAAGGGGAGCGAGGGGAAGAAAACAGTCTTGGTCGTGTTAGCTCATTTGCTCTGGCTGAAGGCTCGGTGGGGTGTTTAGACACAGAGGGCAGTTCAGTCCCCCCTCATGTAAGTGGTGCTAATTTGTGCGGCAACAGAATCATTTCCAAGCTTAATTGAAGGAACCTGGCGTGTCACGCTCACACACTTTCCCCCCTCACGGCAAACAGGGAGCCTCTCGCTCAAATATGGCCGATGCTTTTCTAGGTGCGCTTGTGTACCGTGGAGGGAGAGAAACACAGTGTTGTCTATGAAAGTGGATACACACAAATGCTTACCATCTGTCCAAACTTGACAGAGATGTAAACGTGGTGTTTGTAAGAACTCCAGCGCTCATTTGATTCTTTAAACCCCAAATGCTTTTGGTGAATCAAACATTTTAGTTATTGGTAAAATGATGTCATGTCATTGTGGTACTGGTTGCAATGGAAACAAGAGTCTGCTCTATATTTGGACAGGCTTTCTTGCCAGATGATCAAATAAAGCTTGTAGATGAGTTGGCAGAAAAAGTTTTGTGTACAGACAAAAAAAACACGTGAGGCCTCTGTGCTCCTCTCTTCACCAACATCAGCCATTGTTCGTGCGTGTTGGAGTTCAACTAAACCATAATATTGTGTCCTTTTTCCAATATTATGGTTGGATTTTCCACAAGATGGGTTCTTTAGAGAATGAAGAAAAGGGATTCTAAAGCTCTGAAGTGTCGTCAGTTTCAAAATAAGGTCATAGTTGGCTGTCTTGACTTTTGCAAAGAGTTGATTGAATTAGGATTACAGATTTGGTTCAAGATCGCTGTGTTAAGGTCAGGCTTTTCAAAAATGGCTTAGTTGTGATGTCTAACCAGAGCAGAGAGCACATGCCTCTGCCAAGGCAGAGTAGTCCTCCAATTATGCCTCCAGCTCTCATTGGTGAACTGACAATCCAACAAACTTTTGAGTCTAACATGTCTAGTTCAAAATGTATTGACAAAATGAAATAGTTGTTGTTATAGCACCATTGATGTTTCTTTTTTTTCCACAGAAGTATTGAGTGCACATGTCCAACAAGTCTGGACACAGTAGACTGATTCATTGATGGAATACAGCAGTTTTTGAAGACTTTGGCAGCCGATTAGAGCAAAATAGTGAAGAAAATCAACAAAGCTGTATTTTTTGGTTGCGTTGGTCCAGACTTTCTATGCATAAAATTAATAACTGACTTAAAATTGTAGGATGAGATACAAAAAATGTTCTTAGAAAGAATTCAAAATGGCCAAAAAAAAGTATTTGGTGCAAATGGGCATTAATGTATTTGAATGAATAGGAATATGACCAAGGTGTCCAAGGAGAAAGGTTCAAAAGTTATAAGCCAAAACATAGAAGTGGATATTACAGCACCACCATCAGGCCAACCAGAACCTGAATATAACGTGTCCTTTCCTGGCCAGTGTTATGGGGCTTCAGAGAAAAGTCTTGCCTCCGGCCCCCAAAAAGTCTATGGCGCCCCTAAAGTATTCATTCTTTCAAGAATGTAGAGTTCCGTTAAGGTTACCGTCTGCTGCATGTGGTGATTTGATGCCGTCTCTGTTCAGCAGCTGGTCAGAGGAAAGTTCACGATAGGTAGGAGAGCATGGATGCACTCGATCAGCCGGATCCTTTATGCTTCATCTGCATCCAAGACTTTGATGTCCATCTGTGATGGCGCTCACGCTGAGAAGGAAACATGTAAACCACTCATATGACTCCTCATGCTTTCATTTCAGCTGCAAGACTCAACATTTATATCTGCAGATGAACAAAGTTGGAGTTTTGTATTCAAGAGCATTCCAGAAGATAACGACTTTCCCCAGGGAAACAGAGCCGTTTCAGACTTTGTAGTTAATCACCTCAGACTTCATCAGTTAAAAAAGAGGGAGTGTGGCAGTTAGATTTGCATCTCAATCAGTTATATTTTTATTATCTTCTGTCAGCAATGAAGAATTACAGCTGTGTTGACAGAATACAGAGATTCGCCACAGAGAACTTGCATTGCATTTTGCTACAATGCTGAAATCACTGCGTTGCTACACAATCCATACATTTACGGCTCATCATCTGACGTAAAGAGAAGCTCCTAAATCAGCTCCTTTGCTTCAGATACTTTTTGATGCTTGCATATTTCCATAGTTCAAACATGGCAGTTAGACTTTGTGGCACAGCTCCTGACTGAAACTCTCATTTTTCAAGCACACTTGTAGACACGGAGTACTTCATCTACTCTTGATTCCCAGATGTGTCAGATGTGCCAGGCGGGCGGTGCTGAAGGATCACAAGGAACGCTATTCTGCAGGGAGGGAAGAAGGGGGGTTCGGCGAGGGGGGGGAAACGTGTGAACAGTAAAACATTTCACCTTCCTGCAGGATGAGTCACAGCTACTTCCATCTAAACTGGGAGCGAGACAGGAGTGTGAGGCACTTGTGAAATGACAGTTTAAGTGATGGCATTTCAGTCACTCTGGACAGAGGTGGAAGAGTAAATTAGATTATTACCCTCCTCCCGTTATACACAGACAGAAATATGAGGAAAAACACTGAACGGTTAAGCTCCATGTGCCGCTGCCAAGATTATTGTTGGATATTTGGTGAAGCAGGGACACAAATACAGTTGCTGCCTTTTCTTTAAGGAGAATACAAATGTTTACAGTTGTATTTTAGTTTGCAATCTCAAGACTGGGAGGTTCTCTTTAGAAATGTGTTATTTCAGTGATTCAGCTGGACAAACTTTTAGTCCCTAGTTTGACTTTGGTATGCTCCTGCTAAGAATCCTTTGGAACTCACTGTGCCAACTTTCCTCAGAGGCGTGTCGTGAATTTGAATCTGGACCTGGTTTGGATGCAAAGGAATTTCACACTGCTTTTCCTTATAATATATCAAAATACAGGAGAGCGTAACATTTCTGCCTTCAGTGAGGGACGGCGAGATAAAAGCACAGCAGAAATAACTCACTTAAAGGGAAACTTCATCCATTCCATCCCTAAAAAAAGGTTTTTCACGGACATCACAGCGGCACAGTGACAATATGTTTCTGCTTCTATTCCTTATATGCTGCCGGATTCATTTGGCAGTTTGGTCAGGTTAGGGTTAATGTTAGTGGAGTTTAAGCCAACTGGGTAGTAGAAAAGTCATAGAATAGTCAACATATTAATATCAAATATAATGTATATTTGATATTTTTGGCAATATTTATTACATTTGCAAGTGGGTTACCAATATCAATAACACATTCCAATATTTAACACTTCCTCTCATGTATGACTTTAATTACTCAGACCTTGATGTTGTTCTTCTCTCACTTCAGCTGTAGTTTACCTGATCTGATGAACCCTTCACCTGCCTCACACAGTAGCTGGCAGGTGGATTGTAAACGCAGTGATTCATTTTCTTTATCAGATTTGGCTTAACCTTGGCAATCTGTGTGTGTGTGTGTGTGTGTGTGTGTGTGTGTGTGCGTGTGCGTGTGTGCGTGTGTGTGTGTGTGTGTGTGCGTGTGTGTGTGCGTGCGTGCGTGTGTGTGGTGATCAGGGAGATTAGAATGAACATGATTCAGACTTGTATTGTGCGATCAAAGCAGCAGTGCAGGTGTAGAATCTGACTTTCATCTCAGGTTGTATTCATTGGACGATAAAAATCATGTAAACATCTTAATAAGACTGACTCTGCAACGTGTATTTGTATTGATGCAAGAGTGAGAGTGAGAGAGAGAGTGTGTGATGGTGTGTGTTTTGCTGGTTATATAGATTTGGGTACATGCGTGCGTGAAACAGATGTGTGTGGTTTATGAGGCTTCCTACTTCGTCTGACACTTCAGAGACTCATGATCGATGACATCACATGAAAAAATTGGTCCTGTGAAAGCAGCTGTAGTGTGTAAAAGCTTTAGTGGCCGCAGAGAGAGGGAGAGAGAGCGAGAGAGAGAGAGAGAGAGAGGGAGAGAGAGAGAGAGAGAGAGAGAGAGAGAGAGAGAGAGAGAGAGAGACTGACCTCCTGTGACACCTGACAGCTTCGTTTAACAGCTCAGCCTCTGAGTCTCCCGCATCTGTTTCTATCATGTCCCCGAGGCCCTGCAGCCATTCGTCACCACATAATTATGTGTCTAAAATATTAATGCAAACGTGACGCGTCTCCCTGTTGCGGTGTGAAGAAATGAGCCAGTTCAATCAAACCTCCAAAACAAGGAGATTTATTGATGAGTATAGTGCCGACGCCTGTTCTGCCATTTAGAATCACTATCAGCTCATTTATAAAGTCACACTCATTGCTTCTAACCAGCTCCATCTATAAATTATAGCACACACACACACACACACACACACACACACACACACAATAAGTCACCTTTCCACTTATATTTGCAATTTTTCCCGTGACGTTCTGTCTAAATGTTTATAATTTTCCACTTGGAAGCTTTGTTTTTGTTTTGGTATATTTAGCCGTCCCTCATCCTGGGTTCGGTGCCCGTTTTACAGACGCTCTCTAATTAGCACAGCAGAAATACATATTTAGAGCTGTGCGGCTTTGGAGACTCTCTCTTTATTTAAGTCAGCAGAGAGAACAATGGAGGAAACAATGGCCGCCTGCAGCAGTCGTGAGCCTCGCTGAGTGACTCACTGCAGAATCAGTACTTCAGCATGTCCATCAGTCACAGACACACACACAGGTCGGTTGGAGATACAGTAGAGTCGCTCGCTCACTAAACAGGAAGCTGATTGTCGCTCTGCAGTTTTGTACAAACCGGGACAGTTGTGGTGAGGATTTATTTGAAGCAGATGGTTTAGACACACTCATTGTCTAAATAATAATAAATCCAAACAGAAATTATTCATATTGTGTGCTGCTTGTAATTAAGACTTCTCCCACAAGGCTGTTTGCCCCATAATCCTTGTTGCCATGGGTGATTTAAGGCACAATTCAACATTTTGGTAGCAAACTTTTAATCTCCCTGTTGCTTTCTGATAAGGGGAAGCTGTGCCTCAATACCTCTGGTTTTGATTTGCGACCTCGGTGGGGGACAGGAAGTGTGGATGCGCCCTGGACTCCCTGCTGAAGCTTCAACGCAGCCTGAATGTGAATCAAACTTTTACACACTCCTGTCTGTGGTTCACAAATGAGTAAGAAGGCACGGGGCTCCACTTCCCCGGCGCTGTAATTAAGGGAATTAATTCACATCAATCAAATTTTTTATGAAAGCCGAACGGCAGCCGCGCAGTAAATAAAAACCCCAGGCATGTTCTTAGATTTCACTGTGAAATAAAAGGGTGTCAGATTAACTGGTGTGCGTGTGTGTATGTGTGCCTATGTGTGTGTGTGCCATCAGGACGGCAACATTCTCATTAAACAGCAGCAGATGAGTTTCCACCGGCTTTGGACGCATCATCCTCAATCGGTCATTCTTCATCTGTCTCGCATGTTTTGGTATAGCAGTCTGGGGACTATTGAGCGTCTCCGTGCCGATCTGTTTGAATGTAAATGATTCAGTGAGGAGCTCTAAAAGCTAGAGACGCTAATAATCACAATGTGGTAGCATTTTACAGCGATACAAACCCTGGAGAAACACTTAATTGCCAGCAAAAGTCTTAACATCAAAATCCCTCATATATCAAAAGTAAAGTGAAGAACGAGTTGTTAAAAAGCCGTCATAATGAAAATCACGGAGGCGAAAATAAAACAGTAAACAATGAAGAAATGGATTAAAGTGTTTCCTTTAATTTGATTATTTCCTTATTTCCTTAAATCCTATTTCTATGCCAATGTTGACAGTTAAGTGTCACCAAATTAAAACAGAAAATCTCTCAGCAGCACAAGTAATCCGGCCCACCCTGAACATCACATTACACTCAATCATATTGTGTGTATTGTTGCATTGTGTGTATTGTATTGCATGGTTTGTTGCTTGTAATATATTAGATCATTGATTGAGCTACACGCCCCCAATGTCTGATAAAGTTCCAATCCTGGCTATTTTCCACATAAACAAGGATGGAAACGTTCATTGGTTGAAGGTGTTGAAGACCTTACACATGTTTTTAACACTGAGTGCATGACTTTGTCCATGATGAGATGTCTGTTCCATTGATGAGCTTCCATGTTTGCTGTCATTCAGCTCACAGTGGTGCGGCGCAGATGCGTAGATGTAAACGTTGCCGGTAATTAGTCTGGAACTGTCCTCTGATCTCCCTCCAGAGGTATTTCAGCCAGGCAGGGACTCTCGCTGCAGCTACACCTTCTTTCCACAGGGCCCCCAGCACCCTGAACCTGCTGACCAGTCCCCACACTCCCAAGGCAAATATTTGGGGAAATAGCAGCGAACCCATGTGCTATAAACACACAAACACAAAAATGCATGAAATTGGATCAGTGCACCTGTGAGAAGCCAGTCCCTGACTCCAAACACTGGGTCTTATCTTAACTCTCAGCAGCATTAGAGTCACTGTGTGGGTGTGTATCCAGCACTGTCTCAGCGACCGCCTGAAAGAAGAACTCAGTGAATAACATTCAATAGTCCAGTATTCTAAACTGAAGCAAGTATTTACTCCAAAAGATTTACTCCAGTATCCACAGTCAAATTCTTTGCCTTCAGATGTTTGAGCAGGGAGGGAAAATGGAAGGAAATCAAAAGCAAAAGGGAAGAAGAAGAAGAAGAAGAAGAAGAAGCGACATCGGAAGGAAGGAATAAAAAGTGACTTTGCAGCCATCAGATAAATGTGGCGGAATATAACAGATCAACTCTCTGTCCTTTTTGCAGGTGGTTTAACTCCATATATGCCTGATGCACACTAGAATGTCATTCTAATCTCCAATGAAGGCAAAGTATTCCACTCCACTTCTCATACTGAGCAAGGATAGAAGCACCAGGGCATCAGCAGCTCCTCATTAGCGGGAATTATTTGCGGAATCCGGCGATGTCTCGGGGGCCCGGCTTTGAAAGAAGCCTCACATAGCGGCGGTTGAATGGTGTTTTCCCTAACAAAGACACCATTTTTTCCCCCTGTGTGTGTGTGTCTCTGGAAATGCTCGCCAGTTGAACTGATTGGTATTAATTCCATTCAAATGAGAACAGCCTGCCTGTGAGCCGACATGGAAGATGAGAAATCGGTTGAACCGGAGGAGGCAGGGCTCAGCTCTTCTATTCTTTTAGGTGCTGAAAGAATGAAAAAGGACCCAGTTTGGTATTTGTGAATGTGGATGAGCTTGTCTGGCAATGTTTGAGACAAAGTGCATGGAGACGGATGACATCAGCTGCTTATTAGCCCTTCAGATTTGCAGAGAAAGGTTAAGTCGCTTTAACAGCAGTAAATCATTCAGTGATCCTTACAATTAACTAAACAGATCAATTTCTACATATTGTGTCTGATTAATCTAATCATGTACTCTGAGGCGTACTTCTGAGGTACGCCTGTTACTGTTGCCAGGCCCTCGTCATGACATCAACACAGGACAAATCCCCGGTGGAAGTGAGCGGCGGGGCTGACGGGAGCGTGGGCACGTGCAAGCGCAATCAAATCAAGCAAATCTGTAATCTTGAAAAGCTCAAAACTCCAAATGTGTGTTTGTTTTGTCATGACATCACAGATTTTGAGCCTCTCCAGTTTCCCAATTTTGGAGCGTTTGGTCGTGTTGAGAAATGTTGTCTTAACCGTATGAGATCATAGAAGGAAGCATATGTTGACTCTGTTTCGGCTAGATGTTTCCCTCGGACCCTTTCCTTGAACTGCACTTTGGCACAGTCGTGGTTGGTAATTAGTTCATCAGGAATCAATCGGAAACTCTGGAAAAAGTTTTAAAATGAAACTTATGTCAGACTGTCTCACCGCTTCAACATAATGGCCAGTAGAATAATCAGTGTCCTTGCAGAGATGATGAGCTGTATTTTTGCTTTCAGGACCTGACGTGCGCACCGTCGGCCTTCATCTCCTGCATAATCTCCCTCCATTTGTCATCTCTTTGAGCCGCTGTAATGTCGCTGGGTAATAAATTAGTATTTTTTTCTGTATCCGCTTAAATTCCTCCTATTCACCTCTTCATTTGGTTCTGGAACATTCTGAATGTCGCCGTTGTCTTTTGCTTAATATGGCATTTCTGAGGTGGTGCCACTATGTTAATTTGCGGTAATTGCGGACCTCTCGTAAATATCCTCACAGATTTAGAAAGGTTTCATGAATGAGGCCCTTTGATTTCTATCTCTTCTGCACATCTCCACTGTGAGGCTTTCACTTTTCTTTTTTTTCTTCCCCTGTTTGTCTTTGTATTCTACCGCAGCTGTTTCTCATCTCCACATACCCTGTTTGACACATTACTAAATACAGCTGAGCCACTCTTGCCTTTTGAACCCAGCGCTTTGTCTATTTGTGCTTTCTGCTCTCCATTTCCACACAAACCTTTTTGTCGGAGCACGTATTATCTTACAGGACACTAAAAATCCAAGTTTCAGAGAAAGAGAAATGGAGGCACAATTGGGAGGAATATGGCGTTTCCCCTGCTGGCTTGTGTGTAAACGCTGCTCAAGTCTTCTTTCCACTCAGCACCTCGGCAGAATCTGAGCACTATTTACTCTTTAACGCGCGAGACGCACAAATATTTACACGGGGACATACTTTGTACAATTGTCAATTCTGCTCAACTCTCTCTCTCTCTCTCTCTTTCTCGCTCTCTCACACTCTCTCTCTCTCTTATACACACACAGGGACCACACACACATGCACACACACACCCAGACTGAACAGTGTGATTGATAGTTTGACGCCGAGGATTTTGCAATGTGAGAAACTTCCAGCGCTTCCTCTGTAATAATCTGCAGGCTCTTCAGACTAAATGGCTTAATTAGTCAAAGTAAAGAAAACACAGCTTGCATATATTCCCAAAACTGTTTTTTTTACTAATAATATGACAATGTTTTGAAATATTTGATGTAGTTTTACAGTTCGTTTCCTGATCGCTTTCCCAAAGAGTTTGGTTACAGAAAAGCAAAATGCAAGGATCTCGCCAAGTTTTCCCGAAATTGATTCTGACTCCATTCCGGCATTCTGTATCCAGCTGCCAGTCTGATTAAGGAGCACAGGTAGGATCCAGGACATGGTTAGAGCACAATAGGCTTGTAGCAGAGATTTGTATCAATATTTTTCCCTTCCAGCTTGTCAGAAAAGAAGAGCCAAGTCACAATATGGTTAAGTGGAAAATCTGAGCTCACAAATGGCAAAATCTGACATTGGAAGTTTTTTTACAGTCGACTGCAGTCTGCTGGGCCAACAGACCAAACTTAGCGTGATTAGTTATTATCATGACCCGATCATATATTCATGGTATTAATAAAGAAAATCCTGTGTGTCTTCCAGGAAGCCATGACCGCTGCATCTTATGTTTTTAAAATTAACCACATTTTGAACCCAGAGTGGCTGTTTTGGGAATCAAGGCGGGAAAACAAAGGAGGCAAATCGGTTTGTCGTAAGCATCCTGAATCACTGTTATTCGCTGTCATTACTCACCGGGCTTCCCTTTTCTTCCTCCACCTTTTTCTTGCTCGGTCCCACAGAGAGCGTTTTCGCCCCAAGATCAATCTCTGAATGATATGAAGACAATTTTTTATTCCAGTGTTGCTTGCTTGGCTGGATGTGTTGTGTTGTGTTACAGCCCTGGGGTTGTTCATTCACAGAGGCGCAGAGATGAACGCCTGCCATTACTACATTTCCCTTTCTGCCTTTGGACTCTGGCAAATCATCCCTGTTATATTATTCTGTCCTCCCTGCCGTGGCACTGGTCTGGTACTCGTACTCCACATATGCTGACGTGACCTCAGACTGCAGCACTGGGCGATACGGCTTCAAAAGGCAAGGACCAGTGTAATTGCACACTGGTTAGTTTTGGTCCTCTCGCTCTTGATGTCAATTCCCCTCTTTTGCCATCTAAAATATTTACTCGGGTCAGACGTAATGACAGTGTCCCCGGTGTGGACAGGAGCCTGCAGAGAAGATGGGCCTCACCCCCTGGAGTCCTCTCGAAGCTGGATTTACCTCCAGACGTGTAGTAAAGATAATTCCGCCTCTCATCTTTGGCTTGTCGCTTTGTTATGATGGAAACTGCACGCTCGTATCATGTGAGGTTTTGGTGTCGACGTCTCTCCAGATGCACACCCTATCATTTAACCCCGTTCCCAAAATCCTCTTGATTATATCATGTAAGTCTCTATATAGCGCTCATCCCTGTAATGTGTTTTGCATCGCGCTCGGTTTAATCACTGTGTGCTACATCTTCTGTATATTATGCTTTTCTTATGATGCATGCGTGTTAACACAAGAACAAGCCTTCATTCCACCTTAATAACCTGCTTTGGATTGAATGATTGCTACAGTAGCTCCTCCCGCACACGGCGATGAATATGAACCTTGAAACAGCTCATCCCTATGTAACGAAGCGTGCAGGCGGCAGAGCTCTGGAGCGCTATAGGGAAAACCTCAAGGCCTGCGCCACCCTGTGTGTTCCTCACTGTGTCTGTGTCATCGTGTCTGAACCAGACTGACAGCTGCGCTTTCGCTTTCTCGGTGATTTCAACCTCAGAGTTCTGCCATAAATTGGGTCCCCATGTGAAGGAAAAACCTCTACCCAATGTCGATGTAACCCCTAATTACAATTGATGTTTTTCCATGGAATCTGACCAGAATGTTGCTCGGCAGTCTTTACAGATGCATGCGGGAGAGTCCATCGACGGAAGGAATTTGATTGCTTAAAGAAACACAGTCGGCCAAATCATTTGATCCTCGTTTTAATATACAACAATGTTATTGCAGTGGCTTGTTAGCGTCAACACAAGTTGTGGCCTGTATGATGCCTGACAGGAGGTCACAGGAATCGAAAAATAATAGAGAGGAACACTTTGTGCTCACCAGGTTGAGATCACAAAGTTTACCTTTCCTGCTGAATGAATAAAGGGAATTTTCCCCTGAGGGAAGTTAAATATTTATTAAAGGGAAGACACCTTTCTTTCCTAAAGGAAAAGTTTTATAGCTGTGTTTTTTCTAAGGAACAACAATACATTATAAGCCGGCACTGAGTTATCTACTTATCGCTTTCAGTTGTTTTGACTTAAACTGAGAAACTGATTATATTAGAACCTCCTTAACTGTAATAAATTTAGTCTGCATGAAGATCATAAAGAGAAGAGCCTCTCGTCCCCACTGTGGCATTTTCACCCAGATAGAAAGTAACAAATCAAATGGTCAAACCTTTTACAAAATCAAAAGCACAAATCAAAACAGCGGCATCAGGTTTTGGAGGCTTTTTTGCCCTGACTTATAACCTGCAGGCAGACTCTCCTGCAGAGATGCACATCCTTCACCTGCACTGGAAGATTCCAACACCATACATGGCCTGAACCTTAAACTTGGCCATCTATAGGCATTTCTCTGACCTGCTAGAGGCCAAACAGCAGATCGTAAACACCCCAGACTCACCTAAATCTTTTGCATCTGTCAGCTCTTAGCAACGACTTTGCAATCACAGTCACCTCTAATTCCCACTTTGGGCCACCAGATTCTAAAATTGCACAATTCCATTTTAATTACCCTGAACAGCGTGGGAATTTTACACTTAGACGTTAAGAAGACTGATGTGTTTTTCTCATGTTCCCAGATTTTGGGAGCATTTCACAGTCTGGGTGACTTTCTGGTGTACGATCATGCCACAGCCGGTGATTCATGCCTGTAAAGAGACGTCACGGGGGGGAATTTCGCCTGATATTGTAGAGACGAGCCTCTATTAATTCATGTTCCTTGACCCTTGACCTCCACAGTGACGTGCGCTGTCGTTGGTCCTCGAGTGTTGACTGATGCCATCGGTGTCATGAATTTGTGACGAGAGGGGATGTGAGTCAGAGGAGCGGGGACATGTTGCCCCTGGTGACACAGGCCTGTGCGTCACTCAGGTTTTACTCCACATCACAGGCAGAAACTGGAAAGCCTTGTGCCTCCAGTTTTGAGTTATATTCATTCTGTAAGATAATTAATTAAATGGCCCATTACCAGCTTCTTTTAGGGTTTGCCTCAAAGTGCTTTTACTGTCGTATTTCCTCATTAGCACCGAACCGACACACTGCAGATGCTTTCACATTCTTCCTAAAGACAGCAACACACATGCACACGCAGACAGGTAAATCCAGTTTTAATACACCCTTGCTGTGTTAACCACATGAAGTAATCTATGCATCAAAAGTCATGACATCAACCACATGAGCTGAATGCTATCATGAGCATGCTAACAGGGCACATGTTAATATTTACAATGTAACATTTAACAGGTTTGCATGCTAAGTGGACTACAAATTGACAGGAAATTATTCATTGTTTTGAATAGCAGTAGTGATTTGCCAGCAGTAGTAATTTCCCCTACTCTCACATTGAAATACAATCTTGTCTGGCTGACTTTGTAATCCGATCTCTGACACATTCTATCGCAGCTTTTCCCATGTCGTGTGGATCACTGACATCTATTGAAAGCTGTTCTGCTCACAGGAGGTGGCCCAGCTCCTATCCCAGCTCACCATTCGGCGGACAAAGCAGTCGTGCAGCATCACCGGCCAGGCGCCGCCCGAGTCGATGGATGCTCCCGATCCAGCCGCAATGATCGGCTAAGAGGTGTCAACATGTTTCAGCAAAGCTGTGAAGAATCGCAGTGATGATCGGTGTTTTCATCTCTGGGCGAGTCGTCTGCATGCAGCACGTCAGAGAGCAGCTCCCTCTTCACCTTGCCGCACCTCACCCGCGACGGTCAACAAACAGTGAACTAAGTAACTAACTAACTAACTAACTGAAGTTATAAGTTATAAGTTATAAATTATAAGTTGTAAATTGTGACTTATGAACTTATAACTTA
The DNA here is from genome assembly GCF_046128005.1 of Genypterus blacodes. Classification (NCBI taxonomy): domain Eukaryota; kingdom Metazoa; phylum Chordata; class Actinopteri; order Ophidiiformes; family Ophidiidae; genus Genypterus; species Genypterus blacodes. The sequence continues at coordinate 1,196,636 of NW_027466864.1, read as the reverse complement.
TAAGTTATTAGTAACTTATATAAGTTGTAGTTATTGTGATGACTTGTTATAAGTTATTGTTATAACTGTGAAGTTATTATAAGTAATAACTTATAGTGATATGACATGATAAGTACATGTAAGTAGTAATGTTGTTGTTAATGTTATGAAAGCTATTGGCACCATAAGAGAGAATGTGTGTGTTATGAATAACCTCCTTGCCCCGAAAATGACGTCACTTCCGGACTTGCGCAGACCCCGATTGGTATCTTCTGCGCAGGTCCGGAAGTGACGTCATTTTCGGGAAATACGTCACTTCCGGACTTGCGCAGACCCCGGTTGGTATTTTCTGCGCAGGTCCGGAAGTGACGTACTTCCCGAAAATGACGTCACTTCCGGACTTGCGCAGACCCCGATTGGTATTTTCTGCGCAGGTCCGGAAGTGACGTACTTCCCGAAAATGACGTCACTTCCGGACTTGCGCAGACCCCGGTTAGTATTTTCTGCGCAGGTCCGGAAGTGACGTATTTCCCGGAAATTACGTCACTTCCGGACTTGCGCAGACCCCGATTGGTATTTTCTGCGCAGGTCCGGAAGTGACGTATTTCCCGAAAATGACGTCACTTCCGGACTTGCGCAGACCCCGATTGGTATTTTCTGCGCAGGTCCGGAAGTGACGTATTTCCCGAAAATGACGTCACTTCCGGACTTGCGCAGACCCCGATTGGTATTTTCTGCGCAGGTCCGGAAGTGACGTATTTCCCGAAAATGACGTCACTTCCGGACTTGCGCAGACCCCGGTTAGTATTTTCTGCGCAGGTCCGGAAGTGACGTATTTCCCGGAAATTACGTCACTTCCGGACTTGCGCAGACCCCGATTGGTATTTTCTGCGCAGGTCCGGAAGTGACGTATTTCCCGGAAATTACGTCACTTCCGGACTTGCGCAGACCCCGGTTGGTATTTTCTGCGCAGGTCCGGAAGTGACGTATTTCCCGAAAATTACGTCACTTCCGGACTTGCGCAGACCCCGGTTGGTATTTTCTGCGCAGGTCCGGAAGTGACGTATTTCCCGAAAATTACGTCACTTCCGGACTTGCGCAGACCCCGATTGATGTGTTCTGCGCAGGTCCGGAAGTGACGTATTTCCCGAAAATGACGTCACTTCCGGACTTGCGCAGACCCCGATTGGTATTTTCTGCGCAGGTCCGGAAGTGACGTATTTCCCGGAAATTACGTCACTTCCGGACTTGCGCAGACCCCGATTGATGTTTTCTGCGCAGGTCCGGAAGTGACGTATTTCCCGCAAATGACGTCACTTCCGGACTTGCGCAGAAAAGTTCAGGTGGGGTCTGCGCAGGTCCGATTTTTCTTTTTTTTTTGGTAAGGGAATCTCGGGTATCATTACAGCTGTAGTGGGGCAGGTTTAGTTTAGTGTTTGATGCCCGTCGTTGGTGAGGTGCGGCAAGGTGAAGAGGGAGCTGCTCTCTGACGTGCTGCTCTCCGACGTGCTGCCCAGCAGACGAGTCCCCCAATCTGAAAGAGATGAAAACACCGATCATCACTGTGATTCCTCAGAACTTTGCTGAATAATGTAAAAAATTTCAGACAGTTTTCTTCTGCGCTGTAGGTTCTGAGCTGCCAAGGTCCTGAGTGACGCTTCTTTGTTTTAACTGCGAGACCCTGCAACACGGTGACAGTGACTTAGCAACATAAATTAGATCTGCCGCAGGAAATGCAGTAAACTTTGTAGACACCTACAAATTGACAGCCGCTCAAGATCAAATGCTGGGAGCATGTCTGAGTCCATGGGGAAGCAGAGGTATATTCCACTGACGGCTTAAAGGGCGGAGATGCACACGTTCACAAATCAGAGCAGAGAATTAAAAACACATTTAAAACATTTAAATAAAGTTATAAATATATAAATAAAAAAAAACAACACAATGACATAACATTTTCTCCTTTGGATTTAGACCCAAGACACACACCGTATTTACAGGCACACACTACTAGACCGTCATGGAGCAGATATGTTTATGTTGTAGAGCAGGGCATGGATCAATGGTATTATACTGACCACCATTAACTGAGCAACTCACTAATGCTATTTAAGAACCGGTTCCCATCAGGGCTGCGTTCTCTCTCCTCTGCTCTTCTCCTTATACACCAACGCCTGCAGTCATCTGTGGGTCCAGCTCCTGAAGTTCGGGGAAAGACACCACGCTCATTGGACTCATCTCTGATAGGGACGAGTCCGCCTACAGGCGGGAGATTGACCGTCTGGTGAATTGGTGCAGACACAACAATCTGGAGATTAATGCTCTGAACACAAAGGAGATGGTTGTGGATTTCTGACTCAACGCAGCCTCGCCCGCTATCATTCTGTGTGACTCCCCAGCTGACACCGTGGAGTCCTTTCCATTCCATGTCCCAGGACCCCGAGCTCAACATCAGCTCCCACTTGCTGAAGAAGTTCAACCTGCCAAAGATAATGATGGTGCACTTCTACTCTTCCATCATTGAGTCCATCCTCACCTCCTCCATCACAATCTAGTTCGCACACAAGTAAAATATGAATGAACTATGTACAGTAACACACTTACAGTCATGTATTAAAGAGGCATGTACGGGACTGTTACACAATTCAATGTATTTACCTCAGACTAATAACTGTTAAATGGAGAGAACATTCAGACCACTCAAGGTTTAAACAACAAGTTTATAATTGTGGAGTAAACACATTTCTTAAGGACAAGTAACTACAACATACAAGTACGAGGAAAATAAAATAAAAGGCTTGATGTAAATTGCTGGTAATAGTTTTCTTTTTAAGAAAATAGAAATAGGGTGACTTTAGCTTACAACACATTGCTGTCAGCAGCCCCAGGGTCAGTGGTGACCTGCTGGAAAAAGGAATCCTTTGCACCAAAACCCAAGACACTGCTGTGGCGTTTGTACGGTGGAATGCTACAGATATCACATGGAGTGCACAAGCGGCAGCCAAACTAAGGTCAGACTCTACAGATACAGAAATAAGGGGCGGGCCTTAGAGAGGGACTGAGAACGTTGGGGAGAAACTGTAGTGTCCAGTCTGGTCCAGCAGTGAGCAGGCTGAGCATCGACTCGGTTAACATGGTCCAGAGCAGCAGCAGCAGCAGCAGCAGCTCCTCTCCCAGCAGGAGGTACTGCCGGCCCTGCAGGGGGGCGTTGACCGCTGCGGATGAGGTGCGGCAAGGTGAAGAGGGAGCTGCTCTCTGACGTGCTGCCCAGCAGACGACTCGCCCAATCTGAAAGAGATGAAAACACCGATCATCACTGTGATTCTTCAGAGCTTTGCTGAAACATGTAAAGTGTTGTCAGGACGATGGCTTACTGCACTTGTGGGCAGTAGAAGCATGGTCCGATGGGAGACTGCAGCCGGTTGCCGCTGACTCGGCGACCTTCAAAATCTTCTTCTGCTCTTGTTGCTCCCTGGGGAAAACATCAAACCCAGAGGCTCAAACCCTGCATGTGTAGATGTAAAGCCTGATGTGTGAACAATGTCTGGCTGTTGATGACTCACCTGTTCAAGAATTTCAGACAGTTTTCTTTTGCGCTGTAGGTTCTGAAGTGCCAAGGTCCTGAGTGACGCTTCTTTGTTTCACTGTGACACCCTGCAACACAGTAACAGTGACTTAGCAACATAAATGAGATCTGCCGCAGGAAATGCAGTAAACTTTGTTGACACCTACTTTACCTCTTAGCGATCATTGCGGCTGGATCGGGAGCATCCATCAACTCGGGCGGCGCCTGGGATAGGAGCTGTGCACCTCCTGTGTGCTGTGAGCAGAAGAGTTTTCAATAGATGTGAGTGATCCACACGACATGGGCTCCTCCGGTGTCAGGCTGCGCAGCTGGAAGTCATTGTCCATGGGGATGTAGGGAGCTAACATGTCCAGGTCCAAGCCTCCCATTGCCTTTGAGACACAGACAAAGACACAATGTACTACATTAGATCAAGGATGTCCTCAGTACAGGGATAAAGGGCAGAGATGCGCACGTTAACAAATTAACACATTAACAAATCTGTAAACAATCTAAACAACCTAAACAAATCTGTAAACATGCTAACCAGTTGGCTGGAGAGCCCATCATGACCCTGTGGATCAGGATGCTTGAGCCACGTCCGGGAACATCGGGTCTCTCGGCAACAATGCTGGAGTGAAATGACAAACACACAAAACGCGTCAAAGCTGATGGTGAGATATTGTGCAGCTTAGCCACCAGACGTCATGACTTCTAAGCATTGACCTCTGTGTCAGCGTCAGCATCATCACACCGATGTACCGCCGCTTAGTCCCTGGGTCACCGAACCACCAACCATGGAAAATGTGAAGAAAACAGACAGATGTCAGCAAAATGATCTGGCTTTATGCTAAAGCAGAGAATTTCAAGCTCAACATGCCACATGAAATGAAATCAATTAAATGAAAATTAAGTAATTTAAATGTAATTTAATCTAACAAAAGACATTTAAGTTAACACAAGTTAATACAATAAAATACAAAATACATTAAATACATTTAAATACATATAATTAAAAGTTATAAATATATAAATAAAACAAAATAAAAAATAAAACAATGAAATACAATCGTTTGGATTGGGCTCCGTCATGTAGCAGATATGTTTATGTTGTTAGAGCAGGGGGATTCAACTACAGTTAAATAAAGTAGAGAAAATTTCTCGGAGCAAAGGTCTGGAAGATCATAATGTCTAACTAACTACGTAGTGTGATATTTAAGTAGCCCGTTGTATCAACATCTGCTTGTAATCAATTTAGTACGATTCAAAAACGTTTTGACAATATTCATTGTCACGTAACATAGAACATATATGTACCAAGTTAAAGTTGGGCTGCATTTCAAAATATAATTCAGCATGTTCAAATAAAATGCTAAACTTATATAAAATAAAGGAAGCAAATGCTTGAATCTCCCATTTTCTGTTTCACATCTTGACTTAACTGATTTCACAGACAATAAATCTCAACACAAAACGAGGAAAGAATAATACCAGCAGCTCTGAATGTGCGGATCCCGGTGGACTCTGCTCAGATTGGGCTGTAAAACCACTTGTTTTCTACGATCTCACTTCAGATTTTAGCGGCTATATTTGTTCAAAACCCTAATGTTTTGTCTCATAATGCTGTTTCACATTGGCACTTTTAATACGGAACACCGATTCTGAACAAGTATGTCGACTACACAATTTTGGAGAGCACCATTTTGTCTCCCTTTCTCCGCCTCACTCCCATTTCCCAACTTTATCCGGCTCAGTCGTCTGTATATATATCTCTTAGTTTTAACACACGTCAGCAAAATGTTCCGACTTTATGCTAAAGCAGAGAATTACAAGCTAAAGCACAACAACATTTTCACTTACCTGTGTCACGCTTTCTTTTTCCGCTTCCGTCTTCAACTTGGCTCTGACTCAGAATAAACGATTACCGTAGACGTCACCTGTCTGCGTGGAGCGTCACAATTTTTCCCGCCAAAAGGCACAAACCTGATTGGCTTGAGTAGTATCACGTGGGATGGTTTAAACTCGCATGCAATTGGTCTCTGCGGTTTCCTCGCTAAGCCATTACCGTAAAAACTGTAAAAGCGGCGCCGGTCATAACAGAAGAGCCCCGTCTTTTAAACCATAGCCTTGATTAGATTCGGGGAAGCTTGTTACGCTGAATGTAATTTGTTAAATTAAATATAAATGGTGCCTCATTTACATAGAATAAGATACATAGAATAAATCTGAAATCAAAAGGAATCACAGAGAGTTTCAGTCAAAACAAGAGACAAGTCAATGTCAATACTTGCGCGCTGTGTGTGTGCGATGCTTCCTCTTTCCAGTGAGTCTATAAAGAGCTGTGGGCATCACACTTATATGAAACTCTCCAGTTCATCATGGACAGAGCTTTGCTGCTGACTCTGCTTTGTCTCATCAATGTTTTAACTTCTCCAGATGCAGAGACAAGATCAAGTCTTTTTTGAGAGTTTAAAAGCTCATTTCATTTGTGAGTTTAATCATAAACAAAAACACCAACTCTTAAGTAAAAGAGAACAGATTAAATACTGTACTGCTTATGAATGTGGACTCCATGTGATCTACGTCAGTTCTCTGAGCCTCCAGAGCTTTATGCTGAAGTGCAGAATTGTTACTATAATTTGAATCTGTTTCTATTCCTCATAATCTATATTTAGCAGACGTACTTCCTTTGTAATAACCATGTTATGAAAAAGCACGAGTATAAAATGCATCTATGATTAAAACCTTACTTGAGCAATTGTTTGACAGAGGGAACATAAGATTTTCCATCACAGTCTTTTCTATTCTCTCGTGCTCTGGGTAATTCAATTGGTCTTGGATTTGACCACATGGATCTCATACTGTGGTCTCCATAGAAAACAGTCCTCTAATCTTTACGCCTTATTGTTGTTATAACCAATCCACTCTGTTCCATAAGAGGAAAAGTTTGTCTGACGCTGACCGACCTGCTGTCTCTCTGTCCCCAAGCTAAAGTTGTGTTTTCTATATCCACACACTTTGATGTTAATGTCCCATGTGCAGCAAATGGTTTTGTTCCCTGCAGTGTCATGATATTGAATTCTGGACATTCAAACTTTTGATTTTGATTTCAGGTGACAGCAGCCTTTGAGACCTACTGCTTAAACCGGCATGATACCTCCTGATCCAGACTCAATAAGTTCTCAATATAACACATTCTCCTACATGCCCGATCCCCAAATCTGCCCCTCCACCAAGAGCACCGAACACAATTTATGTACACTTGATGGTAGCGATGATAGAAACGCACCCTAATGATCCCGCTGCCTAATGGGAGCACTTACTCACATCTAATGAACTGGCTCGGCAGAGGAAGAAAGTACACAGGCAGCTTCAGCGGAGATGAAACATCCACAGTGTGACACACATGTGACAGGGTGAACATCCAAATCAAATAACGATGTGCTTGCCCGGGCCAGAGGCGATGGAAAACAGCTTGTTCTGGTTTCACGCTGACCAGTGTGTGTGTCCCCCGTTAAAGCCAGAGCCGTGAAGAATCACTAGGCTAAGTACAGCAGTCATATCGCTGACAACGAAATAATAAAATACCTTATCTTTCCGCTCTGACTCCAATCTCCAAAGTGATAATCAAGCTTGGACGAGCACCGATGGGAGTCGCAGGGTTCCAACAGGAGGAGAGACGCCAGCAGCACTGAGCAGCAGCAGCGCACTGTAAACAGAAGACAGCAGATTTATTTTGTTTGATTTAGAGCAGATTTAGTGGTGCCATTCACTGACACCAGATCAATAATGGTGACTTTATGATGTGTCAGACAATAGCACATGTTTTTTTTCTCTTTTGATTATTGATAGTTTTGCGCATGTGACTAAGTGCAAGCAGACAATCAGCCATATGGATCACATATGATCTGAGTCAGACTCAGGGCTTAAAACCAAATCAAATGACTGTTTGGTCCCAGTCACTGTTGGAATTGTTAATGCTTACACGAATATGAAGCTGAGAATTATTAAATGCAAGAAACAAGTCCTTTCCAAATCTTTTTAGTAAGTATTTGAAACGATCTTGCCAATATAACCAGAAATAAGAAGAAAGTGTTTCATTTTCACCTACAATAATAAACCAAAAAAGCTGCTTTTAGTTTATTCCCCACTTTTTCAGAATACACAAGCGGGGCCCATTATCAAATATTACATTTGAGTCTCTGTCGAATTCATATCTTTGTAAATCTGATTTTGAAAGAGTTAGTGCCTCCCCAGCCATGAATCTCACTGCGAACCTCACCGCACGTCACTGAATAGCTTAGAATTGAATGCACAATAACAGGGTAGCTATGTTTATACATGGCACTAGGCCCAGTTTGATATGAAACACAATTTTATACAATATATAGGGGGTCTCTGCTCCATCTCTCTATCAGTTTGGGGGTCCTTGGCCTGAAAAACGTTGAAGACCCCTGGTCTAAATGTTTTCATGCCTCTCATGACGGAATTTCACTGGGGAGCTATTGTATATTTTCATGGATTGATGGATTGAATGCTCAGAGGTGTTTCACTGCTGCCTCTCACCTCTCCACCCTCACACTGAGGTCAGGCATCTGCAGCCAGACTGCAGTGAGCTCACAAATGCACCTGTGAATTCTCAACATGTCCAAAAACTGGACATTGGAGTTGCCAGATAATTAGCGGAGTGTGTAGAGCAGATATGGGCGTAATTAAACAAAAACATGCAGCTCTAATAGACAACTAGGGTCACATGTCAGCGGTCCGGGTCTTGCAGGGCACCATCTTATTAGTCATGTCAGCTTGTGTCTGCAGTGGAGAGAGGCGGAGAGACGGAGAAGGAGAGAGGAGACGGGCTTCCTTCTGGCACATCGTGCCACATCAATCTTCCCACTTATGGACTGAGACCAAATATTTCTCCTCCTAAGCTGGCTCATGTTTTCTTGGCAAATGTTAATCTGTTTTCCTTGCAGAAATTAAAGCAGTCTGCAGGATTTGGGATGAGGTGAGAGTTTGCTTAAGGACATTCGACACTCTGGAAGGCAGTTGTGAACATCAAGGCAAAGCGTTTGTTTTTAATAAGCTTTTTTTTTTCTTCAATGATTATCATATGTGGGGTGAATGTAAATATGCCTGAAAGACAATGATTTACATACAACAACAGCTAAATAAACTGCTCCAGATTTCAGGATTTGTTTTTGGCACCGTGGGCACTCAGGAACCACAAGAATTGGTCATTGGGTACTAAGTATAGCGTCTGAGTGTGAGTGTGTGTGTGTGTTTGTGTGTGTGTGTGTGTGGGTGTGTGTGTGTGAGTAATCTGGCTGCATCAGGGAGTCAGCTGTATCCAGATAATTACAATCTTCTCACCTTTGTCTGCACGCCAAACGTTCCTCCATTGATTACTACTCCTACACACTCATCTGATTACAAACCTTATCAAATTCAATTCAAAATGAAGTGCTGTGTAGCTAATCAGCTTCGAGTCGAGCAGGGAGAGATGGAAAACACAGAATAACACACCCAATAGCAGAACGATGACAGAGAGGTTCTATATTTATCTTATGATGACTTGTTTTACTTGTTTATAGCATTGTTAAAATGTTAAAAGGTGGATTTAATTCACATCATAAATTGCAATTAAATTCATACATCAATAATGAATGAAACTCATTTCATAAAAAGTAATTATTTAGTTGGCACACACTACACCTCATACATTGCAGGTAGACAGGCCTCATTAGTTTATGTGACGTCCATCTGATTCATTTTTAATTATCACATAGCTGTTTGACAGCTGCTCAAATGCTGCGGGCAAACATTCATACTATATCATGTAAATTCTATAATAAGATCATGACATTCACCAACAAAGCTTTACTCACACAAGCACTAACAAGAATGAAACAGTGATGTGTTGCTGTTGATCATTAAGAAAGAGTGAATCAAAGGTGAAATCAAAAAAGGAGACAAAAAGGAGACTTCACCGTATGATAATCATATGCCACCAACGGAAAAATGTGACGTGTTCTCAAAATACTTTGGATTATCACACACCGACTTGAATAAAACGGGAATCTTCAGAAGATGTTTGTTTTTGTATTTCTGTAAATAAATAAAAACTATTCTTACTCTTAATAAGTGAATATTTCTGAACCACTAAGATCACAGTTTATCCCCTCAAACACCCAGACACAATAAGCACAATATATAAAGGGAGACGCAGCAAAGCCAGTGTGTGTGTGTGTGCCGGAGGACAGGCCGCCTCTCATACGACATGTTTACACACAATCAGTCTCGGCTGGTGCCAAAGCTCGGCCCACAAAGCTGTGGTTCAAATAAAGCACTCATGCTGTTTCCATATCCTCATATGCCATGAAACCCCAATCAGGAACACACAAACCGACCGTGAAACCACACATGTTCAAACAGCACAACAATGTGGCAGGGATTTTATAAAACGGAAATAACAACTTGGGTCCCAGTTGTCCGTCAGTTTGGCATTACATAAAGGCTTCTTCGGACATAATCCATAAGGCGTGACGGGTTCTAATGAAGTGTGATGACACTTCATCAAAGATTATGGCACATCAGCCCTGAATGAATAATTCATGAGCATCACTGCCATGCTGGTTTGTTATTTTAACCCTCTGGAGTCTAACATCATTCTGCAATTTTAACATTTCATCAAATTAAAAAGCTGCACAGTGAAAATAGTGTATTCATGATTATGACACGGAATTTGCCACACCAGTAAAAACAACAAACAAGGCCTCAAACATGGCGGGAAATGGATCAAATGAGATCCTTCAGAATACAGTTTTCGAATTTTGTATGATCAGCATGTATTTTCTATCATTTCTTTCAATTTTCATAAGCTTAAATGTCTTGCATGGTCTTGTTTGAAGCAAATAAAAACTGAAAATTAAAGATGAAATACCCCAGATTTCAGGTTTGTTTTACAGGATGCACTGTGAACACCATTAACATCTTTAACATCAGCAACTCTGAAGGGAATTAAACCCATCGCTGTGACAATTTGAGCCCTGTTGAAGCACAGTTTCACCTCTGACTCTCTGCACTCCATAGACTTTACATTAAACATGGCCTAGAGGCACTAAGTCATGGCCAGGTGCCTGAAATCACACACTCACATGTTGGATTGGAATTGATCATCTGTCCCCACAGGGAGCTTCACGGCAGGTGTTAGCCTCAGTCTGACACTTGACTTTTCATCTGTAATAATAACCCAAAGTAACACCAACAATAACAAAGAACAAGCAGAAATTGTCTCAATCACAGCAATACTTATATAACAAATACTGGAAATGTGTTTTACTGTTCGTCAAGGAAGTTTCGTTGTCGAGCCAGTTCGTCAGTTAGCAACGCATAGTTTATTTTGCTGGATTTAATTCTAGACGGTTCTATATAAATCTAGATTGGATTTCATTCACACAAACAAACAAATCACTTCAGAACTACATACATTCTTAATCCAGATGAGGCTTAAAAACACACTGAGTGCAACCGGATCTGCACACACACCACAAACAAATATGCTCTTGTGTGTGTTGTGACTGGATCTCTTTTACAAACTAGATGTAAATGCAACCTGTACAAGATCAAATCGGCTGATGAAGTGTGTGATTAGTGTGTGTTTGGAGAGTAGACAGATCAAACTGAGCGCTGACAGAGCTGAGCAGTCTCTTATGCTGCACCGATGCATTCGTTGATTGATTGATTTCCTTGCCAATAAGTCTTTACCAAAGACCAGAGGAGAAGAAGCTGCATTGCAACTAGTCCACATCTGACATATTTGTCCTGGCTGATTGGACAGAGCAGTGATTGTAATCTAATAAAGGAACTCCTGTGGTTCTTGGTCAACATAAAGTGACAGAGCGGAGAGAGTTTGACCTCTGGGTCACTCCACACAAATTCAGCTTTATTGGAATCAAATTCTTCTTTTAGCCAAACATTGAATGACAAGGACAGAAAAGGCACACACACACATACACACACACATATGTACAGCAGTGACAGCTGTCTAAGATTTAACGGAATGCGTCTTTGATGCAAGTTAAAATGTTACACTTGTGCTCTAACAAGCTCCATCAGCATGTCGACCTCAATAACCAACCACTGCCTCCTTACCAGACTCTTAACCAACACATGTGAACATGCCAGCACGCACGCACACACACACACACACACACACACACACACACACACACACACACACACATACATCACACGCACATGTTCACAGATGTTTAACCAACAACTTCCTATTTTTGACAGTCTGGTTTCCACTCTTCACACTGACCTGCCGCTCCTCCTCTCGTAGGGAACCTCCCTTTGAGCTTTGACAGACTGTGTAATTATGTGAGAGATGCTTTCAGCCAGCGTCACAAGTTGCCTCTAAAACATTTACTGTCTGCAAAGGTACATATTACTGTTCCACACCTTGCAACATCCACACACACACACACAGACGCGCGCTCAAGTAAAGCTTACTGTAAACCTCATCCGAAAGCCGGGGCCTGTTAATCCTGCATCCTATCATCCTCTCCCATCCGACAGGCTCAAACACAGTTGGAAACCATGATATTCCAGATATTCCTGCCTTTATGGGAATGTTCGATGTGCAATAAGCAGTCTGTCAGCTCCACAGCTGAATACACAGATCCAAACTTCATCACCAATCATATATGAGTGCACATGAGACACACATGCATTGTCCGACTGATGTGTGGAGCATGTGTAAGCTCTGATAGGGTACACGTACATGACTTGGCGGTAAATGGCGAAGGATGTTAGTCCACAGCTGTGCTTCAAAGGCCAGTGTGACGCGCTGGATCGAGTTTAAACTAAAAATGAATATCCTTTGAGTTATGGACACGTTTTGACCACATAATCGTGCTAATCCATGCACAACGCTGTGGAATAGAAGCCCATTGTGCGCACGCGTTATAATGCTGTAAGGTGAGTCGCTCCAGCTTCACCCAGGAAATGAAAGCTCAAATTTTTCCTTGACCCCTGACCCTGAAAGACGACGATCAGCTCAGAATTGATGAAAGCTGTCACACATCCTCCTTATACGGCTGTAGGAGTAACAAGAGTCAAAAGGTCAAGGTCTATTAGAGCATTTAGCACCATGCAGCTCCTAGAGTGAACGATAACATCTTTGCTGCTTATGTTTCAGCCTTTAAAGCTTGTGGCTTCCCCAAACCATTATAGGTATGTTTGTTATCTCTGACTCAGAATGGGAGGGTGTGGATTTGTGACCGAGCTTGGACTTGAGAGCCTTGATACGCAACTTGACTCCTGACTTGCCTGTGCTGACCTGAGTCTCGAGGGTTAAATGTGAGTTGAAAATCCTCATACCTCCAATTCCCTTCCATTCCCTTCAATTCAATTTGCTAATGTTCATTATTGGTTCACTGGGACTACACATTCTTCATGGTGAGTGCTTTTACTTGTTGGACACATTACTACATGCACTATTAGTAAACTGGCAAACATTCATTCATTCATTTGGATGGATTTGAGTCTTTTATTCCCTCAGTATGTTTCAGCAGGTCACACAGATTCTTCATGACCTCTGAAACACCGTCGGGCATCAGCGAGTGACCGCAACAGACCCGACGGGCCAAACATTACCTACCCGGGACAGCGTTACACAATGTGCTGTACATCCTGTGATTTTCTCCTCCTGGGCAAAGAGACAGTGAGAAATGTGTCACTTCTAGTGTGGAAGTACTGGAAACCATTATGAGTTCTCTTGCTACCAGTAAGTTCCAGGACATTGTGTTACATCTCGGGAGGACAAATGAGACCAATCTGTGCCAGTCACAGTGTGAGTCAAGTTTGCGACCTCGAAAATTGGACCGAGGCACTGGAATACAACTTGCTTACTGGTTATGTTCATATAAAGTACATTTGATTGAGAGGTCATTTAATCGTCTCTATTTTTATAGTTTGTATTTTAGATTGTATCGGTTTTTTGCTGCGTGTATTTACAGCAACCACAAATGCTTTGGTATGTAAGTAATGAGACATTTAAAGCAGCCATCAGAAGCCAGTGACTTTTACACACAAGCTTTTATGGTTCTTGTCCTCAGCTTGAGCAGAGGTGAAATGGTACGTTAAAGCCTCGCCCCCCCTCTCTCTCTCTCCCCCTCTGCCTCACCTCTCTCCCCCTCTCTCTCTTCCCCTCTCTCTCTCCCCCTCTCTCACTCTCTCCCTCTCTCTCTCACTTCTCGGCCGGACATCTGGGAAGCGTTTCTGCAGCTTCAGCATGATGTTTTGCTTTCGGATGCTGGGCCGATAGGAGAGCGAGGCTCTTGTTTATAACTGATGTATTTGGTAAAGCCCATTGGAGGAGCTGTTTATCTCTTGGTTTGGTTGCACCCTGCCAGATCTCATCAATACCACCAGCAAAAGACATTTAATCGACACCATGAGCCATTTGGACCTTAGTTCTCCTAAAGAAAGGAATGTGTTTCATAAGCACAGTAGATTGTGAAATCAACAAATACCAGCTCTGATTAGAAGAAAGCCGATCAGCGATTCTGGTACTGTTGGATAGATTGTGTGTGTTCAGACAGGCCTGAGCTTTCCAGAGGCTCTGCAACATGAGGGCTCAAGGCTTTGATTTACTGCCTGAATGTGTGGCACATATTTATTGGGTTCTTGTGAGGTTGGGGTGACTCAGCGGGCACGGATGCCACACAGATGAATCCTGGGACACAACTGCAGCAGCATAGCCGCTCATCTGGTTCCCATGTTTTTGGAGAGTGACTAACAAAAGACGGGTGCGTTTAGCATCAAGCGCTGTGACTTTGTACTGTCTCTGCCAATTACTGCAGTGGAACATGTTCTTTGCCACGATAAACGCAGGGGTTTGGGGGTTTTTTCCCCTCCTCACCACATCACATTCTTTACAGCCAAATGATAACACCAACAAACAACAAGCTCCAATGCCATTGCTTAATACTTCTTTCTCTCTCAGCATGGCAACATGACAGTGATCTTGGCACTGAGCTCAGTTACATAACATGGGAGAAAGTCTGAAAAGGATTCAGATGTGCAACACGCCAGCAATCTTATAACATTTTGTTTATTTACAGAGAGAATTTCACTAAGTAGTTTGGTCTCATTCCTGCAAATAGAAACATTGATACATTAAGGGCTCAGAGGATGTTGCAACTGTTATCCAACCTGGCAAGCACACGATGGCGAAGATTTGGAATCCAGATGACAGGAAGCAAATTACTTTTTTAAGTTGAGTTTCCAGTCGGCTCCTGTTGCTTTCTTTTGCTATAAACGGGGAAATGTATGGACGCAGACATTATTCTTGTCCACAACTGTCCCACTATCATAATAAAATATTTGTGATGTTTTCAGTGCACAGATTGACTCTTGATTCTTCATCGATTAAAGGAATGAATAGATTTTCAACAGTTTGACTTATATTCTATGATGGTAAATCAATAAACTAATGCAATAAGCTAGCTGGGGGACTTTCCCTCACAGTCATATTTATTCAGAGAATAACATCATCCTATTATTACTCTGCATGCATACGGCTTACTCACATTTTCCAACATTGTTTTTTGTAAGTTGGAGTTTTTTTTATTTTCTTAAGACAACAGGCCTCGACCTCACAACCTTGTGATCACCAAGCATCAACTTTACTAGCTGAGCTAAAGAGAAGTAAAGTTTGACAATCTTTTCTTTGGTCCTTATCCTCACCTACAGGTGGCTTCTTGTAATAAAGAGTTTCACTTTTTACAGTGGGAGCACACTGTAAAGTTCACTTCCCCACCTCACTTTCCTGTGGGTGATCGACATTGACAGAGACATAGGAGAGCGAGAGAATATGAGGCCTGTTAAATTCTTCTGCCACAAGATTAAAAAATCTTGACTTTTTTTTTACAGTGGGCTCCTCCAACTAAAAACATTTTACAGTGGACTGGTAGAAACAAATGTATTTAAAGTTTTTATTTGATATTTAAATGTCATGTTGTTCTTCACAATGAATCAATGTTTTAATTTGTTAAAATAAAATTTTATGTTGTTTCAGGTTCTTAATATTTGCTAATCTGTTATTAATTAAGTGTTTAAATTCTGACCGTGAATGATTAAAATATTTTCATTTCATTTCATTGTGAGGAACAATATAAAGTCTAGATGTTAAAGATGTTGGACCAAGAAAATTATTAGCAGACTTCACTCGTCTTTAGCTTAGCAAGAAAAGCTGATGATTGGTGATCGAAGGTTTAGAGTTCAAGCCTCATTGGGTTTTTTCTTTGTTGTTTGGCTGAAAGGATAACTGTGTATCTAAAAACTGTTACTTTGTCTTTACTTGTTAAAGTTTACGTGTTTGAAGGCTGTTGACATGAAAAACCAGAAGAAACAATGAAAACTTCTCCCACCACATTAACATGTTTCTTCACATCATTTGCATTGTAACCTTAATGCAAGGCAGCATTCATCGGTCAACATGCAAAACTTCAGTGTTTTCTCCACATATTCAGTTTGATCCATTTGACTCAGGAGGAAGGTTGCTGCAAATCTGTAAAATATTCCGTCCAGTATAAAGTGAGTCAGTTACACTCTTATTAGACTCCTCCACTAAATCTAAAGTTAAATGGCGCATTCGCAGTAATCCATTTTCAGAAAAGTCATTTCCTATTATTGGCATTACTTTCCTTTTCTGACTGGCTTCAGTTTCACAGTAATGCATGGCTTTGATTTGTTGTCTGTAACTCTGCTCAATCTCTGAAAACTGGCTATTGATTTCTATGGCAACCAGCTCTCTAACATCCACTGCTGACAACAGCATACATCATGTGTGTCCATTAAACAGACAAGGAAAGAAAGGGGACCTGTTAGAAGTGTGTATGCGTGTGTTTATGTGTAAAGAGAGACTGGGAGGAGAATTGGTGTGTGTGTGTGTGTGTGTGTGTGTGTGTGTGTGTGTGTGTGTGTGTGTGTGTGTCAAGCAAGAAATAATGTGTTTATATGAGAGAACGATGGGGCATATTACAGAAAATGTTTATACATGAGTGCAAACAAACATACACATACCAATATGAGAGCGAGAGCGAGAGAGAGAGAGAGAGCCATATGATTTGTTCATGTGTGTGTGATTTATATGTACGTGTGTGACTGTGTCCGCGCGCACGTGTGTGGCGTGTGTGAGAGCCGACGAGTGCCTGTGTATCCAAGCAGCCGAGAGGAGAAACAGAGGCTGACGTCAAGCCGCTAACCTTGGGTCTGGATGTGTTTACTGCTGTGTGAAGTGTCTGTTCAGGCCGTCTGTGATGCAGCCCATGAGTCTGGAACACACTTCTGTGTGTGTGCGTGTGTGTGTGTGCACGCGCGTGTGTGTGTGTGTGCGTGTGTGTGTGTGTGTGTGTGTGCGTGTGTGTGTGTGCACGCGCGTGTGTGCGTGTGTGCGCGTGTGTGCGTGTGTCCGTGTGTGTGTGTGCGTGTGTGTGTGTGAGATGCCAAGGCAGGAAAACACATGCTGCCATCAGCCATGTAGGGTGTTACACTGATGCCTAGACACAAGAAGACAGAAATAGAAACACATAGCTTCCTTTCTACACGCACACACTTTAATACACACACACACACATTCATGGCTCATATTTCTGCCAGAGTCATACACATTCAATTACCACCTACTTCTTTATATGCTGATTATGAGGAGTTTATTATGTGGCATTAATGAACAGCAGGGCGACAGGGTAAGCCAGCACGCTTTATAACTTCACTCTCTTATTTCTGCATTCTACTGAAAATCTTTCCTTTCAGCAGCTGCCTCATAAGTGTGTGTTGGAGTGGCGTTAATGTAAAAACCTGAATGGATGAAGCAACTTTCACTGCTGCCTGGAAGGTAAAAACCCGACTAATGTGCAGCAGTAATATAGCTCACATACAATCTTTCCACAATACGAATGATCGGCCCCCTTTTTTTAAGCTTTATTTCACCATTTTGGTGAAGCACATGTCAGGAACGGAATTTTGCCAAACCTCGACCTTATTAAGCTATCATCCCCCTCTATTCTGTTCAAGTATGTTGCTCACAAAAAAGCCCAAGCCTTCTCCTCTGACATCCTTTCAAATACGATAAAAAAGAACACACCTGTGGAATCAATTTTGAGAATTTATCGTCACGGACATTTAACAAGAAGTTTGAAGACGTTTAAACGAGGTTCACTTGCAGGAACAATGTCAGATTGAGCCGCCCGGTGGTTGAATGGATTTTTTGACACATCCGAATGTTGACAGAAGGATTTTCCGGAGTTCCGACGTTTATAGAGTGAAATGGAATGGATGTGTTATATATGAAATTGAACAATTCGGGGTCAGTGATATTGTTTTGTTGTTGGCTCAACACGTGACGTACATGTGAAGCAGCGGTCACGACGCACCGCAGCATTGTTCGCCGTCCACTTTGACTTTTTATAGGCCCAGAACTCTACGGCGCTTACAGGATCTCGCCACATGACACCGAGTGTAAAAGTTAAACGGTGATATTTTTATCGTGTGTTGTCACTTTGTAGACTCGCAAAACTGCAACAAACCACCATAAAAATGTGTAATAAGGCACAAACGCAGGAGGGAAGGTGTCGTTTTAAAATGAGAAAGTCCAGACGGTTTGTATCCAGAGATTATTCTGCTGCGTATGGATTCAGGAAAAACACTTTCATTTGACCGGAAAATTGCTAAGAAAACCCCAAACCTCCCCAAAAAAAAAGAGTCAAAAATGTCCGGACAGGGTGAAAGTGTGGGAAACTCTCCCTCTGGAGATATTTGGCTCAGCTCATCATCAGTGTTTACATGTTCAAATAATGGAAACATTCACAGTGATGAGTCTGTTTATTACAGAGGAGCTCGTCTCTTCACCATCGCTGACAAATCTGAGTGTCTGGGTTTAACCTCGCCGCTCTTCATCAGTGCTGAGGGGAATCACCCAAATACTCTACTGGAATAGAAGTAACTATCATCAATCAATCAATATTCAGTTACAGGTGAAGGTCGTGCTTTCAAAAATTGACCTAATTAAGAGTAAGTTAGTTGTTATGCAGTCAAATGTGGATAAGAAGTTGAAAACCTTGTATCCACAGATTTGTATTGATAAGATCAGTTCAGAAGTGCGAAAAAGGGAGAAATGAGGGAAAAGAAAGGAGGAAACATGGGAAAGTTGAGGGAGAAAGAAAGACTTTGCACATCTGCTCCTTTCCCCATCCCAAACATGCATCATTGTCTCTATCATGACTACTTTTTTCTTCATCTTTTCTCTATTGCTCACTTCCTCTCTCTTTCTCCTCTCGTCTTTCTTCCTCCCCCTCACACTGTCATTCCTCCTCCTTTTCTCCTTCTTCCTCCTCTTCTCTCCTTGCCCTCTCTCTGCCTCCTCACCTCGCTTCTTCTTCCTCCCTTCGCCCGTCTCCCTTCTTCTCCTCCCCCTCTACCACGCTCCATCACCTTTCTCTCATTCTCTTTTCTTTTCTGCATCTCCCTTCTTCCTTTGGCCTTTCTTTCCATCCACCTCTGCCTCTTTTTTGTGTCTTTTTTATCCATCACTGCGCTGCATGTTGCGTTCACTGTCGCTCCGTCCTTTAGGGAGCGATGAATCACAGCTTCAGAGTGGATAAATAATGACAAATCAGACGTGGGTAACTTCTGTTTGCCAATGAGTCATAAATAATTCCAACAAGTACTTCATGCTCCACACTTTACCAGACTAAACACTCACTACACACACACACACACACACACACACACACACACACACACACACAGTAGGTTTTGGGAAAAGTGAGGAATCCTGAGAAAGTCTCTTTTCCTGTCGACTGACGTTATTCCGATGGGGTTTCCTTGTTTGGCTGAAATGCTTCCTTGTGTCTCCACATATGAGGCCTGTATGGTGACGCCTGGAAGAGTCTACAGAACTACAGAAGAAGAGTAGTAAAGTCATTCATTAAAGGTGTAATGATATGCCAGATAAGCTGATTTCCATTTTCCGTATTTCAAATGAAGCTTTCAGGACAGTTCATGACTTTGATCTTAAGGTGTATCAGCTTTGAGATGTCGGTGGATATTATCTTCTTCATTATATTAGAGCAGCCACAACATCGTAAACGAGAGACATGAAGCACAACGTGTCCCCAATCAGAGATGGGAAAGTTCCTCTGTCAGATTGATTTAAATGGAGCTCGGGTTGTTGTTCTCTCTTTATTAAAATGAATTTAGTTAGTATGCAAAACACAATACAAATGTTCTTTGACCATTTCTTGCAAAGAATCATGATGGAAATTCAAATAGAACAAATAAAAAAATCTAATTTACTGCTTTCTCTAGCCAGAGACTTCTTTGTTCAGTCTTGTTGTAAAGCATAAGCTGGAACAAATGTTGTTACTTTAACAGATTCAGGGTAAATTATTCAAGTCGCTTGTGCCAAAGCAAGAGATTTGGTTGAACAAACTGTGCCTGGGGGAAGAACCAGCAAAGAACCAGCTTTGGTCTGCAGCCTCAGCTGGGCCCGTCGTTCCTCTAACGCTCTACACTCTCATCATCACTCTTCTGGAAGAGCATGAGCGGAAAAAAATGAAATGGTGCACATTCATTATGAACAGGCTGCTGCTGCTGAGAGGTGGAGGGCATTTACACATCATTTTCACCCAGATCATTCAGGACACAGATAATCTTACTGGACTGAATGGACTCAGGATAAATCTTGACAAAAGTTCATCAAAAGCCAAAAGAACAACCATGTGCCAGCACACATGTGAAGGCCAAACCTCCTCCTCTCATACTTCTGACTGCCAGTGTCCCTTAATGTTCCTCTCCACATTCTTCAATCCCAATACATTCATTCTTTAATATTAATTTCTCATCATCCTCTTTCTTTTTGATCCTTCCTTGACCATATCAAGTGTCTCATAGTGGAGGATATTTCATCGCCTTTGCTCTTTCTTTCATGGCAGGTCTGCCTTCTCTCACTGCTGCTGGCAGCTATTTGACTCGTAGCAAAGATGTTTTCTCTTTATAAATTCCAGCGATAGAGCTGAGGGAAGAGCACAGCACGTATGTGTTTGCAGTCTGGCCTTTTGTGTTAAAAGTCGGTCATCGTTTCCGTGAAATTCTTAAAGATGTCATTTTATGATATATGACATATTAGATAGGTTTCTTGATCTTATCTTCTTTCAGACATTATTTTAATGCAGCATATTGCATGCATGCTGTGCACACATGCTGTGCACACTGTTTTTAAGGCTGAGCTGGCAACATCTGAAACACAGATGCTGGATCACACACTCACTCATTAGCCAGGTGCATTGTGGGTGGGCAGGTAAATTGAAATGTGCTGCATGTTGACATAGATGTGTTTGGAAAGTAAAGTGCTTGTCTTTCAGGGCAATAAATTACCTGTGAGTTTGTTTACTGGGTGGAATTCAACCATAACTACCTTGAGAATGTTGAACACACACTCCCTACTATACTACAGTTTAAATATAACAACATAAAGCTTAATGTCCCCTCCGAAGAGCTAAATACGCTGCTTCAGATTAGTTTTTTGGCAAACATGACACTGTCTTCTGTTATTGTGCGAGATATAAGCCAGTAGAAGCATCTGGAATCCCATAGCGAAAAGCGAGAGGGGACGTAACCACACCAAATTCAATCTCCACTGGATTTGTTTTTGTGTGCGGCCAAATTAACAGAGGTAACTTACGTGTGCCCCATGTGAGAGCAAAGGCAGTGACCTTAAATGACAAAAATGCAAATGCAAACAGGGGACAGGTGGCCAAGTTTTAATACAAAGAGATCATCCAGGCCAAGGGGAAAGGGGAATGTTTTTGTGGAAACTAAGTGAATGACCTCTGCATGATGACGCTGGCTGAACGTTCTATTCATGAATTATTCCTTCATGCAGTTGGACTCTCTGCCTTGTCTCTACATGTTGCATAGTTATCCTGATGAGGGGGAAAAAGCCTCATTCCGCCCCCTTTTTTCTTCCTCTTCCTCCACCATTTTACAATTTAGACTGACAGCTGCACTTCAGCACCCCAGGGTTTGAGTTCAAGTGTAAGTGCAGCCCCCTTTCAACCCACTCAGCCTGCCTTTCCTTTAACAATCCACACCACTATCCTGTCATCAGGTGAAAGAGGTCAGTATTCCCTAACCACCAAAACAGGCTTGAGTTGCAGAGTCTCTGTGGGACTTCATTGTTTCAGAGGCAGGCCCATGCAAGCTGCAACACACTCACACTTTAGAATCACAAAATCAGATACAGCCTTCGCATAGTTTTACACTTTATGAGCTGGAAATAAGGAAGTTTTGTCTCTAAGGTGACGTTTTGGAGGACGTTGTGTTCGCCGACACGCTCAGAGTACCGAGAACTGAAGCCTGCATCCCAGTCGAGGTCTGCTTCTCAAACAGAACACCTCTGGCCAGGACATCCTCCGTCATCCATCTTAGTTCCTAGCTCTTTCTAACCTTAAGGAATAACCTCAGCGTGCGATCATGGATTTATTTATGCGTCTGCAAATCTTTTTGTTTCGGCGTCAGATCGAGCCCCGAGCAGCTGCATGCATGTGTGTGAGCGTGCTTTTTCCTCTCAGCCTCTCCATCGTCTCTGTGGCACGGAGGTTAAGTGTGATTACACAGTGGAAGAAATGAGATTCTTCATCCTGTAAGTTGTTTAGCTTTGGCCAACGCGACTGGGAGATATCACGTTATCTGCTGAAGTAGAAATCTCAAGTGGACCAACTTCACCCACGATATGAAGAGGATAGAAATATGAGCTGGGAAACTGTGCTGAAGTATTAAATAACGTGATGTTAGAAAGCAGGCATATAAACAAATACGACATACTACAAATACTACACCAAGAAGTAGATGGAGCCCTCCTCGAAGTGAACACAACTTACAAACATACTATTTTAGCGTAATTCTGATACTGTAGCTGTAACTTAAATAAATATATATGGTTGCATACATGTCCGTGGAAATACTGAGTAACATTTTGGTGTCACATGATAGCAACTGACCAATCGAGTCCTTGTTGTCAAACTATAGCCAGAAAAGGAAAAGCACACAAGGTACAAGCTTATATAAAGTCTTTGATGCAGTTCATGAGTCAACATGTAATTTGAGGCGTTTCGTTGACAGAAAACACATTCAGGCCTCAACAGTGAAGACATGAAACACTTCTTATCTTATCTTCTATCACCACGATACTTTTTCATTACTCCTTGTCTGCAACCTCCTCATACTTTTGTGGCAGATGGATTGGATAGATGAAAGTTAAGAGCCGTCCATGCAAGAACAACGTTTACCTGTGCACAGATAACTAAGGGATACAGTCAATCAGTGGATCAGTGTGTCCGTCGCACATGCTGCTGCTTGCCAAAGTGATGGGATAGCTGTAGCGCTCCCAGGACAGGCTGGACTCCACTTGAACGCATCATCTATCTGTATCCAATCTACTGTATATGAACACATTTGAGTGTATTTGTGCATATTCCCCCAGCATGAGTCCAGGCAAGAGTTCCTGCATATGAATTTGTGTGTCAGCATAGTGATCCATGCACTGAAGTTAACCACGGTAACACACCTTTTGAAATCTATGAATCACACACACACTGAAAAGCACACACATTGTGTCAAACTTGACCTCATCCTTAAAACTCCCACTGTAGGAGAGGATTAGTTCATCCGTACCCAATGGTGCAATACCCCTGCGAAATAAAGCAGAGTGATGTCATATTCCAGTCTATATTTGACTTTTCTCGTGCTGCAGAAGAGAAGTAAACCTTTCATCCCGGTGGTTACATTTACAGGAAATTGAATCAGCTATTATTGATCAAAAGTGCTGCAGTTGAGTTTTCAGTTTTAGGGAGAATCCTCATCTAAACATAAACAAAGAGGAAACTATATGTTGTATTTCTTGGCTCATTTGTTTTCAGAAAATATTTCCGAAAACATCAACATAGTCTTAATGATCTTTGTGACTGAGGGACAAGAACAAGTTGAACTGTTGAGCACCAGAAACGGTCTTCATAAGGGCAAATCGATTGTAAAGCGGTATATAATATTGATTTGGTTCCTCCTATAAACAGCAGCTCTAATGAAGTACGAAGCGTGGCTGTGTTCCTGAATTAGTTGGCCAACTGGCAAATGTATTTCTATTCCCCATGCACCCATATTTGACTGAGCAAAGCCTGCTTACACCCCCTCTCTGGGGGAGAATATGCTCAGAAATGGATTAAGTAACTAAATGAGGTTGAGAAAAAGCAGGTAGTGCAAAAAAAAAGGGTGAAAATTACAGTTACTGCTCACACACGAGAACAAACAGGTTGGATGGATTGAATTTTAAATTGCTGTCCAGACATTGCTTGTGTGTGTTTGTCACAAAGTCTAAGAACAGAGCAGCAGCTTGTTTTCCATAAACCTCAACTCCCTGCAGAGCCGGAGCACTCTGATATTGAACTTCCATCTCCAAGCTTGTTGTTTATGGTGCCAGGATTTGAGTTACACAATCCACCAGTCAGAAAGTACCTGACAGAGGCCCAAGATGCTGTCTTGATTGGCCCATTGTAAGCAATAATGTTCCTTGGTTTGGAAGTGGCCCGTTGGCTGCGTCCCTCTGGCAGCAGAGGTATTAAATCTTTCAAACTCCTGACCCGAGTCACCCCTCAGCATTAGACAATCCCCGTATTTTGTGTTAAGTCTCCACGGGCCTGTTAGCTATGGCTGCTGCCGTGTTTGAGAAAATTCGATCTGTGAGGCTGAAGGATTATGATCGCGAGCCCGGGATTCTGTATTGGTTGGCTAATTCTAGGTGATGGTGTTTCCTGTTGTGGGAAGGGACATGCTGACTCCATCTCAATACAGGGTCATGGCGGTTACACTTAATAAGAAGCAGAATTAGACACCTCACATGTCTGGAAAGCAAACAGACAAAGACTCATGCATCAGTAGAGGAGGCCGAGGGTGAAATTAAACATGGCCAGATTCTGGTCAGTGAAAATATTGGCATGGAGACGGACAGAAAGAAAGCATCGATCTCTGTATTGTTTCAGCCGGGGAGTCTCCACAGCCAGGAAGCTTTGGACTAAAGCTCTGCGGTGGGGCTAAGTGTCTACAATTATAGCACCATATCATGAAAGAGGCGAGACGCGTATACGTGGTTACACATCCGCTGTCACTTTTATGTCTGTGCGGTTATTGCAGGTATTATCACAGAACAGGCGGGCAGTCGGTCGACGCCTGTTCTCACTCCTTAGTGGTCGGAGCAGGAGGGAGGGAGGGAGTCAAAGCAGCAGCAGCAGCAGCGCCATTTCTGAATACATACAAGACGAGAGTGTGAGCTGGAGTCACGGCGCAGCCAACGCAAAGAAGAAGCTCGGATCCAAGGAAAAGGGAAAAGGTCAACGAGCACAAAAAGGCCAAACTCTGAGTTGTTTTCACTGTCATCACGGAACTCCGATCAACACATTTCATCGATTCAATCTGGATTGGAAAGTAGAGTGAGTTTTCACGGAACACTGAGAGCCATTTTCAGACTCTTCCTGAACCAAGAAACCCATCATTCCAAACTCAGGCTCCACGATGTTAGCACTTTAGACGTTTCTCCACTCGCATGCAAACTTTTCTCAGCTCTGAGGGAAAGCTTGTTTGAATCTATTGGCTCAATGTTCAATCAAAACAATAAAACTCCTCCACATTCTGATTTCTTACTTCTTCCTTTTCTTCTGCACAAAATACCACACACACACACACACAAACAAACACACACTCACACACACACACACACACAAGCACACACAATGCTAACATGCAACGCAGCTCCGTCTTGTTTGGGCCCAGATAGACAGAATTTATCTTGTAAATGTTGTTCTCAGCAGTGTTGTGTGCCATCATGATGTCATCCATACATATGATTATGAGGAGCTGTATAATTGGATTAGATAGATAATTATTGGGGTGTTTGTTGAGTAGGCTTAGTGAGTTTGTGATGTCTAAAGTTGTGTGGTCTGCTTAAGCCAGCAGATGCTCCATGTACGCCGCAACCCTCTTCATCTTCCCTACACAGGCTGACTAATGCATAAATTCATGAAGCAACACCAGAATAAATCTGAACCCCAGACACACTGATAAAACGCTTGTTTAGCTCTTGGCGTGACGACCGCAACTGGACGAAATGTCAATGCTGCTGGCTCGCTGTCAGCCGGCTGCGTGCCTGCACAGAGTCTACTGTCTCTATCTCTCCCCTCCTCCCATATCGCTCTGCAATGCTGTCGTCCAGATTTTTCAACATGTGAGCAGTCACGGGTCAGCGCGGCTGGAACCCAGAACAACAGCAACAGTCACATGAGAGCCTCAGCGTGAACCTGGGACCTGGGGTGGGACTGTAACTCAGTCACAACGACCTCATGAAGCCCAGCGGATAAGACCACAACACTAAGCACACCCACAGGAAAATGTAATGCACTGTAATGTACACACACTTATATGGAGATGACATCTATATACACATACTATATGCTCATATGGAATGACTTCCTCCATACTTCCTTTATTGAACCTTTTCACATGTGGTCAAAAAGCTCTTACATACATTACAAAGCATATATATGTGCAAAAATAACAGCATCTCAAATGTATAGCGTTTAAACAGGCACTTCCACAGTGTGACATAAATCAGTGGAAATAGATATGAACCATATGTTACACATATTACACATGTTTAACATATACAGGCTACACACTGAGCCTGAATATCTGATACATACTGAATATATAGACCGGATAATGCATATATTGCTTTAAAGCTCTATATGTCTTATCATATATGCACATTTATGAGGTACACTTATACTGTATGTTTATATGGCCTACACTCACATCAACATCATCCAGGGCAGTTATATATGTTAGTTTTAAGAATGATTTCACTGTATAATATGTAGCTCCTATGTTTACCTCTCTGACATGAGGCCATGTAGGGAAACAGGAGCAATACATTGACCAGAGCTGTGAGCCTGTGAGCAGAGAAGACAGACAGAATACATGTAAATACATTTACAGTATCCATAGTTAATGACTGTTGATGTTACATGAAGACAGATGTTAAAGCAATACTCATCTGCGTGTTGATTATCATTCTATATGTAAATATTTACAACCGTATCCTATTCTTAAGTAGACTTGCATAATCTGTGTGTGAGGTTCCAGGAAGCTCCTCCAGCTCTGGGAATTGAAGCTTACATTTACAAACTGGAAGCATCTGTCATTTGAGTAAGGAGGACTGTTGCACTGCAGTAGCCTTGTACTTACCCCTGCTTGGGCAGGTGTGAGTACGGTGTGGCAGGGATTCCGCTCGCACAGGTATGACGATGAAAAACCTGATAATTACTGTCATCTTTATCCCTGGTAAGTATAGCTGTGGCTCTGCGGTTCTTGATCGGAGAGTTGCTCCATCGCTGCAACACACGAGCTCAACAGGGAAACAGGAACGGCTTTGAGCGACTGCACTTTCACCGTCAAGCTGCTGCGATATGGAGGTTTATAAGCCTTTAACTGGTGTAATTTTAGCTTTAATGAGCACTTGAGGAGCGAGGTATGTTGAAAATTGGTACTCTGTGCCAATAAAACATTAAGAACGAAGCTCCTGGCAACCCTTATCTTCAAACGTATCCGTCACCGCTCCACGTGTCGGCTTCCCAAGTATAATTCCTTCTGTAGTACCTGCAAATATAAAGAGTAATATTGTGGGTGACAGTCTTTACTATCATTTAACAGCCACTTAAACTTATATTATGGTGGAAAAACTGAAAGGTGAGCTCAATCTGTCCATAACTTGTCAATGTATAATCTGACTTGAGACTTCTTCTACTGTGACAAGAGTTAAGAAGATGTATGAGTCATTACATCTGACAAAGTGTAATGAAGGCCATCGCTCAAATAGCTTCCAAAAAAGGTCAACCCATTTGGAGAGCCAAATGTGAAAATTTCAGCCACAAATTTGTCATTGTCAAAAAAGAAATCATGAGTAATATCAGCTTAGATGAGTCATCTGGAGAGTCTCTGATGTGTATTAAATATAAATCATCTGTCACCTGCTTTTGCAATATTTGAAATGTCCGCCACATGCCAGGAAAACAGTGTTGAGCTGATCAAAATGGACAGAAAGAAGGAGAGAGGGAAGGAGCCGTGACCTGAAAGTGAAGCTTATCAGCTCTGAAGAGAAAAGTGACTGAAGCTTCCTGTTATTTTGACGCTTACATAACATCTCTGCTGGCAGAGCGCTCGGGGTTCCAAGCTTATAAGAAGCCCAGATAAACAGACTTTGGAATACATTTCTGAGGGGTTTGCGCTGTGCCGTGCTCGTGGCTTGCAGACTCCATCACCTTCGAGGGGTGGAAGCGAATGCGGGGGCGTCGCACCATCTGG
Organism: Genypterus blacodes; assembly: GCF_046128005.1. NCBI lineage: Eukaryota > Metazoa > Chordata > Actinopteri > Ophidiiformes > Ophidiidae > Genypterus > Genypterus blacodes. Next base: position 1,168,615 of record NW_027466864.1, on the reverse strand, counting down.
GGGAAATCACCCCAACACCCCAGTCCTGTTAAACATCCTGTCTACAAATAAAGGGCAGCGGTGGTGTCCAAACTGAGCCAGGGCCATGTTATGAGCCACCCCCAAGAGTTTTGGGTCATCCAGACAGGAAATGAAAGGGAAAATGGTTGTAAAATGGTTAATGCTCATGACTCATGGAGCGAGGCTGGCACTGAGAGCGCCGCAAAGGCCTGGACCTGTTCTGGCCCCAGCGGGTTTCTGGTGCCATCCCTTCTATCTGGATTCTATTTGTAGCATAACAGCAATGTTGTTGTACTGACTTGGTCTTGCGAAAAGTCACAGGTGTGTGTTTTTAATGAGGTTCATGTTCTGATGTAGATTTATTTGTGTGAATGGGACATGGGGAGTTTTACTGTGTGCAATGGGGAGTTTTACTGTGTGCAACATCTGGAATATGAATATTTTTGCATGTAACTGCTTGTAGCTAATACTTAGAGCATGTAGCTCTGTATGACATAACTTACCACCGATCCCCAGAGGATGATGTTGAATAACGCAATAATATATTTTGCAAATGTGATGAGATTATGGATGCAAACGGTTCCTCTGTATGTGTTTACTGCAATGCCGTCAGTATTTCTAAAGGATTGGCAAATTTACAGCAGCGTTCCTCCTCGACTGTTTCATGAAATGAGATGATAAATCATTGGAAGTAGTAACTTAAGGATATAAAAACAAAACCAAAGCAGCTTATACTTGCATTAAAAGTCCAATTTGATTATAAGGTATTTTGTTTAATGTACTTTTGACACGACATGACAAAATGTGCAAATGCTATGAAGCGGTGGGAGCCTCTGGTGTGTTACTCTTGGTTAGTTTGCTCCAGCTTCCTGTACAGACGCTGGATTTAAGAGCTGTCAGGAAGGGGTGATAACTCATAAAAAAAAAAAGAAAAACAGATCTGCAACGCTTGATCTCAGTTGAGGACAGAGTTAGAATTAGACATTTTTCTCTTTATATTAGCAAATAAAAGCAACAGCAGATCTGTATCTTATCATCGAACAAAGTTACAAATCTGCTTGTTGGAAGACGTTACACTCTTCATCAGGAGAAGATTGATGCCAATTTCAGTAGGTACTCAAGGGAATCAAACCTTGGCATTCGGCTCATATGAGCATTCTTTCATAGACGACCGGGCCGAGCACAGATGACTGGAAAATAATACTACTGAATGAAAAACGATATGAAAGTTCAAGCCAGTCCTGTAAAACTCGGTTAAGAATACAGTTCTTCATGAATATCAGGTGACTCAAATGATATCAAATGCAACAGGATGTAGATGTGATGTAAATATAAATGCATTCCCACATGCAAGTATGCTTATATACGTGTCCCATATTAGGGACATATGTGGGCTGATTCACAGTTTAGTGTCATTCTAAATGAATCAATCAATGAGAATCACATGATCAAAACTCACAATTAACCAGATGTAAATGCAATTATAATAAATACACGTGAGATCAAACCAAGCCTCCATCTTCATCTCTCGCCTCAATTAAGTTATTTTGAATCGAGAGTCACGACTTGCCGTGAACTAGAGGTTTTAGTAGAGGAATGTACAGTGCAGGAAAAGTATAAGATAATGCAAAGGCAAGGAATGAATGCTGCCCATCATCATCATCATCATCATCATCATGACAACATCAGCTGTAGTATGACAAAGTGTCGATATACAAGGTGTGTGTATGTGCGTGCGTGCATGTGCGTGTGTGTGTGTGTGTGTGGCTTTGGTCTTCCTGAGGCAAGCTTGCAGCAGCATTCCTCTCCCAGTTGTGGAAGAATGTAAACAGGTGTTGGTGAAGATTTATGGCAAAGATGCACGTATGACAAACAACTATTCAAAAACATACAAAACTCACAGAGTCATTATTCAATTAAAATGTCAAACCAATAACGGGTCTGTGGGATTTAGTCTTCCTGCTATTTGAACATGAATCAAGTTGGTATAAGTGACATCAAAGAGAAAGAAAAGAGTGGAGTTTTTGGATGCTGTGGTGGTGCTATGTGCTGGCAAATGTGTCAGCGCCAGGCTCATGGTGTGCGTGTGTGTGTGCGTGTGGTGTGTGTGTGTGTGTATGTGTGTGTGTGTGTGTGTGTGTGTGTGTGTGTATGTGTTTTTTCCTTTCTTTTGGAGAACCTCCAGCTGGCCTTGTGTGTGGAATTACACCCCAGGATCCAAGCAGGGCTGGCTCACAGAAAAGAAAACAGCTGTCAGACAATGAATTACTGTTCTGAGACCAGACAAGTGCCTTTCTGAGGAGGAGATGAGGAAGCTGGGACTGCATCAAGAAACACACACACACACACACACACTCAATGACTCTCACGTGCACACTCGCAGATATTTAGAACTTCATATGTCAAACAAATAAAACTGCAAAAGAATAAAACAGTTTGAGTGACTTTGACCAATCTGGAATGATGTCACCTTTAATATTTAATGCTTCCACTTCAACAGACTGACATTAAATACCTCATGTGGCGACATAAACTCAGTACATTTCTCACTGAATATTAAGGTCCACTCTCACTGCTAAGGCATGGAAGAGAGTGAAAAAAAATCCCAGACTTTCCAAAAATGCTGTTCTTTTTCTGGACAGGGCTCTCAAAGGTTTGCTGGGCTCACTTTGGCGGTGTGGCTTTGCAATGCAAACACAGCACATCCTCAGGCTGACCCCTGTGAACCGAGCCGGGCGGGTCCACAGAGCGACCCCAGTGTGAGTGAACTGAGCCTGCAGGTCTCAATGCTGTCTCAGTCTTACACATGACTGCGAGTAGCTCAACGGTCACGCGGCACAGAAGAGCCTCTTAGAGCTGCTTGGCTGGAGGGTTTCACTCTTAATGTGTGTGTGTGTGTGTGTGTATGGGGCACGTTAGCCAGTTCCCATCATCCCCTTGTTTCTTTGCTGGCCATGATTAAGGATGGATCAAACTTTCATACTTTATTAGTGCTGAGAATAGCAAGAGATCAGTTTACCAGCTTACAAACAAGCCAGCAAAGTCACAGAAGAGCCTCAGGTGTGTGTGTGTGTGTGTGTGTGTGTGTGTGTGTGTGTGTGTGTGTGTGTGTGTGTGTGTGTGTGTGTGTGTGTGTGTGTGGAAGAAATATGAAGAAGTCACTTTTCCTCCAACAACTGGCGGGTTTGGTGATGTTTGTTTGCATTGTGAAGAATGAAGCGTCTCTGTATGTGCATATAACAAATCAGTGCTGCAAAAACCAATCTGGGTGCATCACAGTGTTTGAAAGTAAATGTGTCTCGCCTGCAAGTGAGCGCTCAGTCTTCCTCCTAGTAAATAACACCCACACACACACACACACACACACACACACACACACTCAAACACACGTACAAACAACCTCAAAATGTATTTGAAAATAATTAAATTTAGTTTTTTAGGAAATTCATACACATTTATGAGGATGAGACATGCGATAGTCTTATCTAGGTTAGGGTTTTACGTGACTATAGAGTCTGCAGAGTCTGCACTAGTGTCTCGTACTTTCACAGTGGCCTGGTCTGAAATTACCTGCTTTTATATCAGCTCTACCATCTGGGTCCCATTACACCAGCAGCTGATGAGCCTGTCTAGAATGGTTTCATTTGTGTCTGAGAGAAGAATATTGGAATATTGTGGTTTACCCCGCAAAGGTTATGTTTGTTATTTGGGCCCTGCTGTTCGGATCCTGTTTGCCCATTCAGTCCTATCTAACACATGTGTTGATGTTGTAAATGTACAGCAATTTTTCAGTTATAAGTCTTAGAGTAGAATAGAAATCATAAACAATTTAAAAATGTAAGTATTAACAATATAGAGAACAGTCAGCTTTCGTTCATAACCATAAATATCTCAGCTCACCAGTATGCTTTGGTGTGGAGAACATGGTATAGTTTAGCTCAGGATTTGGGAATTTGCAGTATATAAATATCAAATTGTAAGTCTGCTATTAGTGGTCTGTGGCATGCATATTCATATAAAGCAGCTGGTATATATTCAAAGGAATAGCACGAGTCAGTGCCAAGGACATCATCTGTTTCACGGAAGACACTCACAGCGAAAGGTCACAGAGCCACAGCGCCGGTCTGACGAGACGTGACAATGTGACATTGAGGCTTTTTCTTGGCCGTTCTGAGGGTCCCACAAGATCCACAATAAAGTAGGTGAAGTCAAATGAATATCTGAAAGGGACATATTAAGCTTTTTGTTCTTCCTCATTTTTTATAGTGTAAAATGGTAGGGAGCCATGTGAGGTGAGATTTGTGAAATATGTCCCTGATTCAGGGAGGGGAGGCAAGGCTTGGCCCGGTAGCTGCTGATCTCAGTTGAGGATAGTCTGGCAACCAACGGGAAAACTCTGAGGAACTTCTGAACCTGACTGACTCCTGAACTCTGAAGATGAGGCTGAGTCAGAGGAAGGTAGAGAAAAAGGTTTGTCCCTCTCTAGAGCAGAGGTCAATGATGTAAACCCCTCGGCGGACTAGTTCTAGGTCAGTTTGAGAATCCTACAGTCACACACGTGCTTTGTGGACTTGGAGAAGGCTGGAGAGAGCTGAAGTAATATGAGGTGAGCTATTCTCGGGAGGGAGGCGAGCACATTCCCTGTGTATGTTGGACACCTCCATGCTGAGGTGTTCCAGGCACATCTAACTGGGAGGAGACCAAAGGGGCAGACCTAGGATACGCTGGAGGGATCGTACCGCATATTACATCTGGCATGGAAACGCCTCTGGATCCCCCAGAAGAAGAAGAAGAAGAAGAAGAAGAAGAAGAAGAAGAAGAAGAAGAAGAAGAAGAAGAAGAAGAAGAAGAAGAAGAAGAAGAAGAGGAAGAAGAAGAAGAAGAAGAAGAAGAAGAAGAAGAAGAACTGGAAAACATGGCCTGGGAGAGGGACAACAGGGCTAATTTGATTACCTCACTGCGTCCATAAGCAGTGGGGAATAGATGGAGAGATGGAGAGACGTCTGTGTCCCCTTTAATACCCTGAGTCTGCTAAATCATGGCAATCATAATTTGTAGGCGTGTCAAAACATGTGTGCAGGTGAGTCATTTCAAATGTGAGGTAAACATGTAACAGAGGTAAGTGACTACAGCTAAAGCCACACTCATCTGGATACTTGGTCTAGTTGTGAAAACAGTATTTTAATATAATAATATATATAAAAGGCATTTGGATTGAATCTTCCAGGGCGCTTCAGTACCTCAGATTTGTCTCACTGGATGCATTTCTACAGACGCCAACCTCCACTTTTGCTTCTTAGACGCTGTACAACACAGTCAACACACACCGTACTGCTTCTAAATTGCATGCATGTTCCCTTTTAGCAACTTCTTATTTGTGCAGACAAAGACCATCAACTTCCTCACACATTACAGGAATCAGATCACATTTGTTGTGCCTTACATGTGACTTACGTGACTCACAATGGAAATTACAGCCATGCAAGCACATTTTAACACAGATATCTGAGTATACTGTACATCTTCTATGACTTCTTGGACTCAAACCTGCTGCTAATCTCCAGCGACTGCACACTCTACCCCCGCCGCGCCCCCCTTCTCTAATTCTCTCTCACAGACACACAAACATGATGGTTATGCACAGATGCACACCCATTCATGCATAACCACTATGTTACTGTGCTGATGTGGGTGTAACATTGTTTACTCTGGGGTGTGTTACAGGGAGACATTTTTTACACTCGTTGTCAACAGTAGTTAACATGCAGTACGCCAGCTCACACACGCACGCCTCATATTAGGCGTCATCCTCTTAAATCAGCATTTAATCCGTTTCTCTATTCATATCTGTTTCAATCCGTCTATTCCTTTCTTATGTCTTCATGTAGAACCCTGCTGTGTCCGCTTTGCTGCTGAGTTACACATTACTGTATTTTACTGCCTCGTTGAGAAAGTTAAAGGAAAAAACAACATTTCCTCCGTCCATCTGGCATTCACGCTCTTTGTGGAAATTTGTTTAGTCCCAATTCCAAACCACTTGGACTCATCAGACTCATTTGCATACAAACAAGATTTTGTGGGATTGAAATTGCAGCTAAAATGTGCAAATTCACAGTAAATGAAGTTGTTTCGCAATAACGCAACATTTGAATAAACAGATGTGATGTGTGCAAGATGACTTTTAGTGTGCATGATTTATGCAGTTGGACAAAGGACAGACAATAGCATCTGTCTCTCACTGGCCCACTTGCCGAGTGAGAGACGACGCTCGGCGCAGACTTATATAAGATAAGGCGCGTAACCTCGGTGACACTAATCCTCAAGACGAGAGGATCACCTTCCCTGCCTCCCCTCCCTCATCTCCCACACACCCCCTCATGCACAGCCACACACACACACAAATAAACGAAGCGAGCGTGACACCCCTTTGTCTCCCATATCTATTCTTCCTCCCATCCCACCTATAACCTCGTTCCCGTCGGTCACCCGGGTCCTTTCAGACCCTCCAGAGACGCTGTCAGCTGTGGTGGTACTTTAACATCAGCCATTAAATTCTCAAACACGAGCGGCAACCAGCTGGTCCAGCTGACACCGGCTGTTGACCTCTTTCTGTGTGTATCTGCCGTGTCTTGTTACTGTTGTTTTTCCCGTAAGTGTTTTTGGCATGCAAGGTGCTGGTAAATGTGGTGAGTAAACGGGTGTGACAGTTCACAGCGCTGTGTGTTCTTATGTTACAGTTTATTTGTGTACTTGACACGCCTTCAACTACAAAAGCCTGTGACACATTAGATTCTGTCATGCACAAAAAAGTCACCACAACATGATAACACTTGCGATTTGACTTGCATTTTGTCATCGATTGGAAGTTACACGGCATCATCAGCGGAGGAGGAGGAGGCATTTTCAGGGAATTTCTGCAGAAGATTACGTGTTATCGGACATTGTTTTGTTTGTGAGCTTGTAATCGGAGCTGGCGCCTATCAGAGCGTTCGTGAGGCAGGAGGCAGACGACACCCTGGACAGAAGCTATCACAGGGCTGACACTTAGTCACGTTGGCTTGGAAAGGATTATGAACTCTACGGCTGTAACAGGGCCAGGCTGAACTGGGCCGGGCTGAACTGGGGCTAATTTGAAAGGAGAGTTTGAAGGGATATGACATTTCTAAGGCCAATACCAATAAAGCTACCAGACTCTCATTTAAACTGGAGCTCAGGTCTATTGCTACTCAAAACTTAGACACACTCCATAAAGAAACACCCGAGCTGGATTCAAACTAAAGACCTTCTTCATCCTCTTTGCTATTGGCTATTAGCTCATTGAATTCTGATGATTTCCATGGCGAAAATTCCAAACCAAGTACTCATGGGAATTACTTTTCTGACCGGCAAAGCCACTGAAATAGAAACTATGTACATCACAGGGCACGAGGACTGAAGACCAGACTAATAATAATGATGAAACATATTTATGCAGTCTAATGTGATATCTGACTGTTATTAAACATCTTCTCCCTCTCCTCCCTGCACTGTCAAAGCAATACATCAGTGTAAATCAATCTGTAAGTCTAAGAGGAATGTGCTGTGGTGATGTCAGGGGGAGTCACATGGGGGGTCCTTTGAGGCGTGATGGAGATCCGGGCTGAGCAGCACCAGTAGCCTGCTGTAGGTCCAGCTGTCTGTGACCGGCTGCTGACTTCTTCCACTCTAACCTTTATCTCCCACATGGCCGTTAACATGCATGATAAATGTTTCCTTACTGTTTGTACAAACTCACTCCATTGGAATTTGTTTACAGGCCCTGCTTGATGTGTGTGGGTGGGTGGGTGTGTGTGTGTGTGTGTGTCTGTCTGCTCAGTGTTATACCACACTCCTTAAATGAGTGAAGAAATCCTAAAACGCTCCTATTACAGGGCTTTTCGGAGACTAAACCGCATTGTAAGTCAAAACAGCGGCAGTCAGGGCCTTTTGTAGTTTAGTGTACTGGTCACCACAGTCACCACTGCCCACCAGCAGACATGGATGCAGGAACCCAACCGACCCAACCCAGGCAGTCAGTTATGGTCAAGCCACCCTCCAAACTGGTCCTGCTGCTTCTTCTTCTTCTTCTTTTTTCCATAAAAAGTTGCATCTGGAAAGAATTCTTCACAGGGACAGAAAAGGAAAAAGTGGAGAATCCCGGGGAGAAGCCGGCCACTCTCCAGTCCTCGCAGTGGAAAAGCCATTAGAGAGAGAGCGAGGGGGAGAGAGAGAGCGAGGGGGAGAGAGAGAGCGCGAGAGGCCGAACAAACCCAGACGCCGGGGAGAGAAGGAGGGCTAGAGGAAGAGCGACAAGTGCCTGAGCGACGCAACCATCCATTTGATTCATATGTAAACAAGCAATTACACAAAGCATGGATTCACCGTGTGGTTAGCTTTGGCTCTGGCCGCGTGCTAACAAGCTATCGCCTGTGCCTCACTGTCCTATTTCTCTCTCAGTCTGCTGTTAAAAACCAAAACACCAAAGCTCCTCAAACACAATCAAGTCTTCTTTTCGTTTGATGCCACATCTCAGCGATTAAAGACGCGGAGACTGGGGTCCTTTTGGCGCCGCTGTTAATTCAATCTGACTTGTTTTGCGCAATCCACACATGAGCAATGGTTTTAAGAAGGAATTAAGTGAAGTCTTTAAATTAAAAACACCAGCAGACGAGCAGCACTGGTGGGTCGGCGACTTTAACTGTAAGAAGGGATTCAGGTGCTTTCATTCATTCTAGTTTTTGCTATAAAAGCAAAAACAGATGAATGATAATGAATCCAAATCCAGATTCTAATGTTCGAGTCTTCACTTTGCTTGGCGGTCTTGTGTATTGATCTACACACTCCTAGTTTAGGTCAGAATTACATGTTTAAGTTACAGGGAGGTTCAGGTAACAGCATATCTGCATCTGTGTACGTGCCTGTACGTGCATACAGCCTCCACCTGTCAATCACGCCTTTACTGGCTCAGATTAATGAGGTTTAAATGTGCTTAAGGGAAAGCGATAATGTCCTTATCATGTGCGATATATATAGCACCGTGTCAGACACCAAATCTCTTACGCGTTCTGTACTTTCTTCTCCATGTGCCTCTGTATCCAGGACAGTTTATCATGTGATCTGTGAGAGAGTCAGCTAAATTAGTCTGAAAACAATTAGACGCCTGGGTTCTGGTCAGATTAGTCATTGGTTGTCCGTGTAGGGAAGGCTGAGAGGGAATCTGATGAGCAAGCGACTCAGTATGCATAAGCGTTAAAGTCGTTTTTTTGGGGGTAGATGCAAATTCCCCCTTCCTTTAACAACAGCTCAGCGGGCCAGTTCTGGAAGCGTTTCTGGCCGGGCCTGTCGGTCCTGGCAGTCCATGACGGGGATCTGCCAGGACCAGCGAATGGCTAACATCAGCAAAAGTGACACTCTCACTCTTATTTGAAGAAAAGAAAAATGTCAAATCAGTACATTTTGAGAGGCAGATCACTAATGAGCAGCTTTCAAACAAATGAACAACATGTGACATCATCGTTTTCGCTTTTCAAATATTTTATTGATGAAACCATAGTTACCCTTTTGACCCATTGGTCACATAAGATCTGCAAAAAGCTATTGAGGACATATCCTTTGCAGCCTGATCACAGATTTTCAAAAGCGCTGCAACATCTGCAGTGTCTGATACACTTATAAAAATAACAATCATATAAAATATACATACAAGACAAGAGGATCTTTTTTCTTTCTTTTTTCCAAGTGTGATTGTAAAAGACTGCATGAACGGTAACAGACGTTTTTCAGACAATGCATACAAGACAATGCAGTAAACCCACAATCTCTAACTGATAGGCACAATCACTAATTGACAGGCAGACTGGAGCTAGATTAGCTAGTCAGCTGTTAGGACTTCACTGAGTATAAATGACAACACAACTGTCTGCACAATCCACAGGATACCATCAAAATGAACAAGGAGGAAACAACTGAACAGAGCAGTTATAAATGATCAGAATTATGCAAAAACAGCGGTAAAGAAAGAGACGTAGTTATCTTCATCGTTGTTGCTGGTTTTTCAGGGCTCGACCTACTGTAGCTCTTCATGTCTAACATCACTGCGTTATCGTTTCCTTTTCCTATCTACCATCAGGAAAGGCTGCGGTATAGTTTTTGCACTTGCAAGGATTAAGTGAGTTGGCAAAGCTGAAGCACGTAATCATATATGTACACGGATCTGTTAAATGGTTTGGAATGAAGGTTAAAAAAAAAAGTACTGATAAGGAATGAAGCGACCGCGCAAAATGAAATATTGCTGCAACTTAAATCTCCAGAAGTTGGTGTCAACACGTGCAATTCTCTTCTATTGTCACAACAGGTGGTGCAAACGAACGAGAGAGAAATTGCAAGAAAACAGATTGTTTGGGTCTTCTTAAAGAAAAGACGAGAGCTTCAGCACTGTGCTAAAAGCGGCGCGTGTAATAATCCGACATTAATGGAGGAACGTTTGTACAGTAAAGCACAGTAGCCCCGCAGAGATAAACCCCATCACCAGCTGCACCCATCTCTCCTGACCGACTCACTCTCTCTCTCTCTCTCTCTCTCCCGTCTGCCTCGTAACCCGCCGCATTTTCCCTCCTCTCCTTCTTTCATTCTTTCCCCTCACTCTCTCCACTTCTCTGCATCTCAACATCTGCTGCTATATAAACTCTGCATCTCATTCCGCATCAACAAAACGGGGCTCGTTAAACTTTTAGGTACCGAGCAGTAGGGTCACTTATTTTAGCAGGACGGACGTCTCCTCTCCTGAAGGGGTTGGAGTTTGACCCCCAGAGAGAGAGAGAGAGAGAGAGCGTCTGCAAACCCAACCCAGATAAGTTCAAGCTCTTCGGCAGCAGCTGAGGAATTCCCTGCTAGGGTGCTACAGCAAATAGTGTCTCGTCATCTGAGGTGTCTCGACAAACATCGCTCTATGAGGAAGCGTAGGAACACACACGTCTCTGTCGGATTCCCTCTCTCTCTCCCTCTCTCTCTCCCCCTCTCTCTCTCTCTCTCCCTCTCTCTCTATCTCTCTGAATGCAGTCTATCCTCTTTGAATCTCTTATCTTGAGAGCTTAAGATGTTTCTCTCAGATAAGAAAACTGTAAGCACCACTGTACAAAATATACAGAAATTTGAAGTGAGGGAAATTTTCACGCCTCAGCTTTTTCCTTTGTTTGAAAGAAAATTATCAGAAAAATTCTCAGCTGCTCTTTAAAATAATAATAATAGTAATCATTATAAAAATTACCAGTCTAACTTGTTTATAAGCATCCTCGTCACAGGAGATCTATCGTGTTAAATCAATTTTGATTTCCAAAAATACTTGCAAGGGAAAGAAGTGAACCTTGCAAACACTCTGGAATTGCACATTTGATTGCTACTGTGCTGCACAAATGCACAGCGTCTCCTATGAATCAGGACACACACACACACACACACACACACACGGTCCTGTTTTCTCATCCAAATGTACATAAACACTGAGTGTGCATGAATCATGATTTCACATATACATTCACAAGCCTCTGGGGTGCTGTTGTCCAATGTGTGCCTGACTAGAACTAATACACAAAATGATATGGCCTGCTTCTTCTTTTCGTTTCTTTGCCCGCTGAGAGGCAATAGGCACTTAAGACAGGTGTTCACATATACAAATAGAACAAGTCATTCGATATTTTCTTGCTTTTTAGAAACAATCAGAAAAATTCTTTGGTCTGTAAACAACCATATTTATAATCAAAATGCAAGGTAGGTCGCCACAGTTCATCTGACACAAAGCAGAAGTCTTGGGCGCTCAATTTGGAACCCTGCGTGTGCTGTGTGTGTGTGTGCTGTGTGTGTGTGTGTGTGTGTGTGTGTGTGTGTGTGTGTGTGTGTGTGTGTGTGTGTGTGTGTGTGTGTGTGTGTGTGTGTGTGTGTGTGTGTGCCCCCTAAACACTGGGCTGTTTCTTCCTGGGGAAAAACTGTCACTCAACTTTGGGGCACTGACTGATGCAGCTGCTGGAATGTGCTGCCTAAACAGTTTCTTGACAGACGGGTTCAGTCTCTTCCAGTCTGTCATTGACCGCCCTTAGATCGCCATACTTCCCAATAATTCCCAATTCCCCCCCGAAATAAATGATCTCTTCCTAACCCTGGTTGGCCTGGTCAGGGTTACAGGTGAGGGTTGGCCTGGTCAGGGTTACAGGTGAGGGTTGGCCTGGTCAGGGTTACAGGTGAGGGTTGGCCTGGTCAGGGTTACAGGTGGGGTTGGCGTTTCACACAGAAAGACTTATTGACCCAAAGCCAGCTGCACTTTTATTATTTATTCTTATTTTTTTTACCATTCATACTTAATGTATGAACAAAAACACAAGCTTTGATGCAAAACACTTAACAGGACTCTCTATCTCTTTCACCTGTGAGACAATGGACAGATTTATGGGACTTGGCTCCTGTTGAAACGAATCAGTCTCTCTCTCTACCTCTCCCTCCCTCTCTCTCTCTCTCTCTCTCTCTCCCCCCCTCTCTCTCTTCTCCTGATTCAGTTACAGGGCAGCCAGGTGGAGTAAGCAGGGTGATGGCAGGCGAACACCGGCTGAACCTGGGCTATGTAATAGTTACTGAAGTTGCCATCTGCCACATAAGGGGCTGGCTGGTAGTAACACGTAACGTTGGCCACGTTGGGGATGACGTTCTGCTCTGCGAGGACGCGCACTGCCAGCATCGCTATGAGCCCTAAGGTCTGCCGCCTCTCGTGTCCCATCAAGCACACCGTACTCTCGTTCACCACCCCGTGCAGGGTCATCAGGTAGTCATACTTGCGGTCCTCCAGGCCCACAAAGTGGTTTTGAAGATACGACTCCAGCTTGCGTTGCTGCTCGCCGATATCGGGGAAGTCGATGAAGAAGCGTGAGCACATGTAACGCTGCAGGGACTTCATCTCCGACTCGGAGGCGGCGTGGAAGCCCCGCACCAGCAGGTGACAGTACTTGAGCAGACCCCCGCCCCGGATCTCCTCCGGGTTGCGGGTGCAGATGACCTTGTGGCGTAGATGGTCCAGAGCCTCGCTGAAGTCCCCGTACACGCTCTCGCCCATGATGGTGGGGTGGAAGGTCTCGGCCATGGGGTTCTCGGAGCACTCGTAGAACAGCAGCAGGGAGTCCAGTTTGATCTGGAACGAGTCCACGCTGAACTCGAACTGCCGTCGGAGGGAGTCGACGAACTTTAACTCCACGTTCTTGCCCCGGTTGTTGGAGAGGGAGATGAGGCTCCAGCGATCCGAGTCATTACACACCTTCACCATCTTCTGCACATAGGCTTCCTGTATGCGTGTGTGTGAGAGAGAGACAGGGAGAGAGGGAAGGGGGTCAGAGTTACAATCAAGCGCATTGAAGTTGTTAAGTAGTTCCGCAAAATCTTGTATTCATATTTAGTGCTGGCTTTACTTAAAAGTGTTTTAAATGCGTATAAAAGTTGAAACTCCGTGTCATCTTACAATAAATTAGCTTTAATGCCACTGACCCCAATAATAAGCCAGAGAATGTACTTGCCCCGGGATATGGGATCTAGTGGCTGAGCTCAGGCTTGCTGCCAAATTGGTTTAACTCAATCCTCTTAACCACAGAAATCAACATTTTACTATCACTAAACTGATCTAATTGCACACGATGCATTGGTTGGATTAGACAGGAAAATGCAATGAAATGAAGCCACATATCTTATTTATCTGACATTAAAGACAAAAACTGCGTCACGATGAATGTACCTTTAGCGTTAACGGTGTTATTTTCTCTTTATTCACACAGTCGGGTAAAAAATCCAGGAGACAGTCCAAAACAATGTCCTTCACAGTCTGGAAATCACTTTCACCTTTCATATCGGCGCAAAATATGAGGTCAAGATCCTTATAACCAAGTCCACTATCCTCATGGAGGACGTGGCTCGCTGCGGAGCCGTTTAACCGAACGTCCCGGACGTGGATCTGTTTCTCCTCCATCCGACTCCGCACCACTTTGACGATCTGCCGGGGCTGAACCTCCAGCGTGGGGAAGTTCCCCCGGCCGTGGATCGGGACGGTCTCCGTCAGGATGGCGTCCAGGCGCTGCACTTGCTCCCAGTTCAGAACGCTGACGTTACTGTCTTCAATGTCAGACATGGAGCCTGTTGCAGAGCTGCTATCGTCCTCTGACATTGTGGGGGTTTAAAAAAAAAGTAAATTAAAATAAAAGTAGCAATTGGATCAAAAGAAATGTTTCGTCAAAATAGGAAGAAATTGCCGGACGCGTCTTTTACGCACAAAAGCGTGATAGTAATGTCACCCGCATCAGGATTCGAAGTATTCGCAGTCGTTTAAATTGAGTGAAAACATACAGAATTGGATTTAAAAATGAAGAAACAAAGCGAATGGTGCGTTCAGGTTTGCGCAATAAGCCTGTGGTTGGAGATCCAGCGGACCTGTGGGGCAGCAGCAGCCCGTAGAAGAGGCACAGTCAGTCAGTCAGTCAGCAAGAAGCTCCAACTTTCTCTTCTTCTTCGTCTTCGTCTTCTCTTCCTCTGTTCTTTTATGGCTGAAACATACTGTAGTCTCCGGTGCAGCTGTCAATGTGTCCTCGCGTTGCGCATCACAGTCTTTGAAGGTCGCTGATGATCCAGGAGGGGGTTTGCTTTTCCGGCTGTGACTCCATCGCCCAAAGGCACGCCTATGATTTGATGAATTTGCATGAATAAGAGGCTCCTCAAGTCGCACTTTGGCACGGTCCTCCTCCTCCTCCTCCTCCTCCTCTTCCTCCCCTCTGGAGATCAACCCCTCAGAGGAATCTGCTGGAATTTTACGCACAAGTCCAACATATTTTTCATTTCTACCTCTAACGTTTCAACAACAACAACAAAAAAGATCCCGCTCAGGAATAAACAACTTGAATGTGCTCAGGAAACCCAAGTTGCTCCCCCAAACGGTGTGTTTAGTTCAACACCTTATTCCCCGTGGTGGAGGAGTTAACCGTTACCTGCCCACTTGACAGGCTGCGTCCTACTGCGAGGGGCAGGTCTTGTTGTGGACATGTCAGCTGTGATTGACCACGCCCCTCTGTGACAGGCTGCAGCTCAACCACTAACCCCGCTCTGGATTCTCCCACTGTAAGTCTCAACTTTCTGAATTAGCTCTCTAATATCTCTTATCTCCAACACAGCGCTTTTTAATATGGCACAAGAGTCAAATGTATATGTAATAGGTTATTATTTCGAGAGAGCGTTTAAATAAAATCCCTTAAATTCAGTAAATCAATAAATTGTTTATGATGATAAAAGGGAGATCCAATGACAGGAAGAAGCGTTTAAAGTTAACATATACAATTGCATATTTGTTCTAATCTGTGTAAACCTCAGTCTGCAGCTCTCAGTGATTAGACGTTGCTATGTCGCCCTCTGTAGGATGGGTTAGGTTTTGAGATGAAGAATAATACTGATAGGATTACAGCACAAAGTATTACACTCAAACCATTTGTATGTACAATAAACCACCTTGGGGCTTGTTTGGCTAAAAGCAAACCGAAAATATTTAGGTTATAATCTGATAAACCAGTTAGCCCCAGACCACTAAACTCCTTCAGGTCAGGGTCTCAGCCCCATCACTGATAAGCCAAACTCAGCCTTCTGAACTATGTGCACAATAAATGGCAGCTTTGTGACGTTAAGAGTTGGTCCCCCTTTTTGTAGAGATATTTGTTGTGTCCAAAGATAATACTGATAATTTAATTGGAGCCTTTTTCTAGGTTTCATAAGGGTTTTTGAAAGGGAAATGTCGAATCAGAATCAGAATCCGTGGATCACTGATGATACTTTAATTATTTAAAACAGATTTCGATTTTTGTATTACATTCTTATATATTTTTTCTATATTTATAACAATTTATTGCAAGGTTATCTGTGATTTTGCAATTATAAACATCCATTAAACTGGCAACCAGCTTTTGATGCTGTGATGTAAACAACAGAAAGGCCTTCATCATGTGTATTCATCTACTACATGTCAGTACTTTCTATTACTTTACAGAAGTTGCTCTCTCAATGTTTTTAACTTAAACTAACTAACTTCAAGTTCTATCAAAGTACAAATGATAGGGAGGGGAGGGTTCAGGGGTCAGAGGAGAGTAGAGACAAGTGTCACAGAGGATCCATTAGTCAATGTAAAGCCCTGCGTCACTACGGCCACTAACAGCTCTGTAAACCCTGATTATCCCATTTACTCTGTGGAGCAGTCTTAGCTTCCAGAGCAGCACAGGCGTTTGTTCCCCCTCTGCACAGCCTCACTCCCACTGGAGGACCTACACACACTCCGAAACACTGTTACACGGTAACCTCTCATTCAAATTAAAGTCTGCGTAAATACTTTAACATACACACGAGCCACATTCAGTGATGTAATGTGTAATGTGATGACATTATACATACATCAGAGGTTAAAGTAAGTCTGTCTGGTGCAGGTGATTTGTACGCTTTCGGAGTAAAGCAGGGAAATCTGTACGCAGATGTTTGGGGGTTTTCTTTTTCCTGACGGTCTGTTTTTTTTCAGCGTGTGATATTCATTCAGCTGTGGTGAGAGTGAGTGAGTGCAGGCGCTGAAGCTGTGCAGTGGTGCCTGAGCTACCAGGTCCAGACGGATGATTTGGCTCTTTGAAGACAGGACCCTCAACCCAGCCACACAAGAGTCACTGAGTGAAAACAGTATTTCTCTGTGTTGGGAGAGCGACAGGGATGGACTGCCTGATGGAGTCTTTGGTGATGACAGTTGGCTTTTCTGGAGGGTGTCTATACCAAAAAAGTACCTCAAATTTCCTGTTTTCAACCAGTGTGTGAAGTGGTGCAGCAACGGAGAGTAGAAGTGGATCATTGTGGGGAGTTTTCCTTCACATGAAAGTATTGCAAAGGCTTCAAAATAGAGGCCAAACGTAAGAATCTGAACATGGAATATGAATAATCAGGGGCTGGTTGTCGTCACATTCATTTGGCTTGCGTCAGACAGGTTGAGCCTACGTCTCTGCTATTGAATCTCACATCTGGAAATGTACATGGAACTATTAGTTTGCGATAATGGAACGAGAGCAACTTTGTCAATGCGTTCCACAGGTGTGGCGTGATGGGAGCTGTATGGATTGGACTGAAATTCCTCAGCCAGTGCAAAGTGCAAAGAGCCCTCAGCTGAGTTAAATCAAAGCGGTGTCGAGGAACAGACGGTGCAGCACAAGCAAAACACTGGTCTACTTATGAAATGTTAAGTGCAAACTCCTCTTTGCTCATTATGAGGGAGATGATTTATTGGAGGGTCGTTATTATTTAAAGTTGTTAATGAGGTAACAGGGTCAGAAAATTATGTAAAAGTAGAAATTGGTCTAGAAAAACAAACAAGAAAACCTTTTCCTTAGGATGAGAGTGTGTTTTATACTAAGCGTCAAGCAAATTACTGTCCAGAGTGCACATTTCTGCAGAATCATATTTATAATTTGTGTTTTTGATATATATCATTCAGAAAGTTGAGTAAATTCCTCATTTCAAATTTGCTTTTTACTTGATTTGATTCTTTAAGTGCCGAGATGTTGACTGATACCAAAGACATGGACTCCGACTTCAAGTGCCGTTCCGTTGTGGTTTGAGATGAGTCATAAGTAAATGTATGAAAGTACTTTATAAACGATTATAAATAAGAAGCAACAGACCAAACGATTGATCTAGATACTATTCAGAAACACTCTCTCCTCCTCAAAATGACAGCAGCTATGAATACACTCTAGCAGTTCACTCCTGCTTTTCAAAGACGGCAAACTGTAGACGCCGTTACATTTGCTGCAACGGTGACAAATCATCTGTGGTGAGTCATGTACCGTACACACATTTGCATTCTGTCTTCCCATTTTTTGTAACTTCACAAGGGGACGCCCTAAATGCATTCACCCAAACGACTGCAAACCCCTGGTGCAGCTTGTTAGATATGGACAATTAATTTTTGTCTTGTTACCTTCACCAAAAAAACAATAAATCTTACCCTTGTTGGAAGCCTTCAACCCCTTATAAAGCAATATTTTACAATCACTGCACATTGCTCTGGGGTCTATGAAACATCTGTCTGGAAGATTGGGCCAAGTTAAAAAAGAAAAGGAGACCTGCTTTTGTTTTCTAGTGTTATTTTGCTGATGCCACAAGCTGAATTTATCTACCGTGATGTGTAATATTGCTGCAGTCTGTGAGCGTCGTTGGAAGTGGGAAAGTGTCTGCCAAGAAGGAAGATCAAAGCTCTGATTGCTTTGATCGTCTACTAGAATCCAGTATCTAACTGTGACAGCACTTGTGTTTGGTTTCTACACATTCAAACAGCAAATTAAGAGTCAATAACAGTGTTGATGATGATTATCAGTCATGATGTTTGTAAATCCTGCAACCGCAGAATTTCAGCATCCCATCCAAAGTCCAAAAGTCTTATCTCTATAAATACTACCGTGGAAAAATAATCCAATATTATTTTAAGTAACAAACTACAACATTTTAAGTAAAAGAACCGCAATTTGTCCAGATAACATCATTTAAAAGCAAAGACCCTCACTCATCCTCCACCCAACCCACCCCGGGCCCCTCCCCCTGCAGGGATAACTAGATTTCCAGGCAGGTCACACTAGTCTTGGAGCGATATTCCCACATGCTAATGGCATAGTTAGTTTTTGGTGTGGATCTGAGGCACAGGGGTAGAATGGGATTTCCAGCCCTCTCTGGTCAACCGTCCATGACCCCCACTGACAAAAACACTTCACTCTGGAAATGTAAGGTGGGGCGCTGTGAATAGAAGCAGCAGTGGTGATCCCTTTGTTTTGCTCATTCTCTTCCAAAAAAGGTGAAATACTTGCGGCGCCTCTCTTTTGTGATTTGTTTTGGCTGATTTGTATTGAAGGATACAGAGGAGGTCTGGTTTCTGAGGAAGATAGATAGACCTGTCTCACCTAATCTGCATTACCGTAGTCTGTATTTGTGATCTGCCGCACAGCTCGCAGCTGCAGAGGCGACAAAGAAGAAATGCTGCTAAAGCACTTGAGGGACTAATAGATGCCGCAGACTATCTGTGATCTGCATTCAACCGTCTCTGCCTGGACGTGGGCAGCGGACCTCGTGGAGACAAGCATGACAAACATCCACTACAGCCACGCCTTTAAAGCCAGGCGTTAGAATCACGGTTAACTAAATCTATATCACCGTAACCACACAGCAGCATGACACCCTGGGTCTCCTGTGGGTGGTTGTGTTTACGGTGCCAACACGACAAGCAGTCACTCCAGAGCGAGCAATGAAACAAAAGACAGAAAGTCAACAAATCTTCCTCTTATACTAACCCGGTAACAAAGATGAAGAAGCCGGGGTGAGACGATGAAGAAATCAGAGGGCAACATTTTGACGCATTGTTTTCAAAAAGGGTATTTAAACTAAAGCTAAAATATCATAGACAGCTGCTATTGCTACAACTTGATGGATTATTGTGGTAAAAAAAGAAGCACGTTTTAATAATTGACCAAGCAACCATTATAACCGTAGTGCTCAAACTCATTACCCCTGACAGAGGACTTCATGTGCCCCGTCTGTCCCAGGGCTTGGTGGTTCGCAGTGTGCTCCATTTGTCACCGTGTTGACACCATGGAACATTCAGTAAAGTCACATGCACGTGCTCGCTGATGATGGAAGAACGATTCTGCTAAAACACTCAAGGTTAAGAGCAAATTGTGTACTTCACTTGCATACCAATACTATAATATTGTCATAAATAGAGAGCATTTTCTTCCACAGTAATCATCCCCTTAATCAGAACACCTGTGATCTGACTTCTTGTTCTCCTTTAAAACAGTGCGGCACTTATCCGCAGGTTTGATCTGTTTCTGATATGGGTTCTGCACCTCCTCTTTGATCTTGGCAGAGGAACGAGCAAAGGAAGCCAGAAGGTGAAATTGGTTTTGTCTCATTCTTACCATACTTGGTCCATAGCGCTGCATGCCTGACATAATTTCCATCAACTAACTTACTGTGTCTGCAAAGCCATTTTATAGTGAGGAGGTGGAGGAAGCCTAAAGACAGCTGGATAAATAATAGAAATAGTGAAACTAGGAAGAATGTAGGAGGTCTGATCACAATAAAAACAAACTGTAACTCAATCCCAAACCCCACACGTTCACAGGAAGCGGCAGGGGGCCAAAGAAGACGTCACCAAATGAGAGCTCAGACAGCAGGAAGGCCGGCACGTTCCTCGCACGCTCAAAAAGCAAAAGAACTTCCTGAAACCCTACTGATCCTTGTAAATCTGCCAGCAGAGTGACGGCCGTGGAGCAGTCAGGTAATCCAAGGATAACTGGCTCCATGACCACTAAGTGGGATTTAGAGGTCTCGTTGAACTTTAACCCTCTCTGACTGAGGCTATGAAGAGAAACTAAGCTGCCCGGAAGTCCCTTTGAACCGAGGCCTAATAAGAGCAGGAGTAACTCTTGAGTGAGGTATTATGGACGCGGCTTTCTAGGGCAATCTGTGCCACTTCCTGTCTGAGCGAAAGTGACAGTTTCCCCCGACTCCTGCAGCAAACAACAAGAAAGTAAACCGGAGATTCGAATGGATAATTTTGCATTTTCTGTATGTAGAGGATCTGATGTGGGGACAAATACAGAGGCCATGTCATGGAAGTCGCAAACGCTTTCATGGCTTTCTATATAGACAAGTTAAATATGTTACACACACATATTATCTAACATTACATTACATTACGAGCATTTGGCAGACGCTTTTATCCAAAGCGACTTACATTACGTTACCACCCTTCGCAGAGGGGAGCAACTAAGGGTTCACCCACTGAGCTACTGCCTCCCTCACAGTAGTTGCTAGGAATAGTTTCCATGAGGGTATTGGTTTATTTTCAATTCAATTAGAGGTACGGTCTAGAGAAGTTGCCCCAGAGCGGTAGGATTCAGCATGTTAGTGTAAAAAGATACACAGCAATCATCTTTTAAGAACTACTTCAGACTCCTCAAACAATTGATACTATTCACTTACTGCATGTGGTCGATTGTGTGCTGCAGGCGATGAGCATAACGCTGTCAAGTCCATGGATGTTGTGCCGCTTCCTCTATTCGACGAAAAGATGATGCACAGCAGTTCTTACAATATTTGTTGTTTCATTTCATTTTGAGCAGATAATGAAATCGCTGCAGGTTTGAAAAGTACTCAGAGTGCAGACCTCAGAGAAATGTATCTTCTATACATACATACTGACAAAAACAATGATTAAAAAGCTAAAACTCTGCCAAAAGTGGGCTGCTTTATGACTGCTGCCCTAAAGAGGACGTGAAGAAGCAACTCTCAAGAGCAGAAGTTAATTGAGAAATACGCCTGATTGGTTTTGTTGAGATTGATGAATTCATGTCAAATGTCCTAATCTCACAATGCTTTGCCCCATTCTTACACCAAATTTAGCCAATATTGGTTCATAAACTGAGTAATCCCACCAACAATTAAACCAAACAACAACAACAACAACAATATGGCTTCCTTTGACGAAGACTGGGATCTTTCACTCAATTCTAAAACATTATTCCCATTCTGTGGGAGGTTTTTCTCCTGGTGTGCCAGACGGAGAAAGAAAACGCTGAAGAACCTGAAGTACTTCATTACACTCAATTTACAATCATTAGACTCTATCTAACGACAGTGACTATCGGCTCCATGAGTAATGAAATCAGGATGGATAAATGGGGGCTGTGACCTCGCTCAATTTGCTTTAACCTGGCACTACTCAGTCAAAGCAGGTCGGGAATGTCGGATGTATTCCACCGAGTGTCTAGCACGCTCCCCCTTTTTTCTCCATAAACAAATCCATCTTGGAGTATCCTCACTGTCTGGAGGACGGCCTCTATGACTTTCCCATCTGCCGGGGCCTCTCCTCAGTCATCTCTCCACAGGAAGAGTGCACCTTCCCCAAACTCTCCACACACCCAGCTCTCCGTGTGTCACAGCTAAACTATGCGCACTGCAGCTTGAATGAATATCAATACTAAGTGACTACATATGCTCACGTACGTTATTCAGGCCACATCTCAGGAAGGTTTGGAAAATCAGAGATCATACGACGCCTGCAGAAACATTACATTTACAACACAGACGCTGCGGGTTCACCGTACGTCAGCTGCGATCTGTAAATCTAGACGTTCTCTCCGAGGCTTTGATTTGTGCGTCATCTCCCGTCTTAACTAATACAACCTGATGAGAGATTAATATTTCCCTCACGAGGCTTCCCTCTCTGACTTCTGATGTGACGCTCTAGCCGTAATTACAGCCAATAAAAGCCACACTTTCCTCTCGGCGCAGGGTCATCGCGGCTAATCAGAGCCCCGAGACTCCATAATGGCCGTTTCCTCATGCGGCGGGGCAGATGAAGTGTCGGGAGATGGCCGGATGATATGTTGCGTTTATTAAATGTAGCGAGAGCCACATTGTGCTGCGGTAAAAACACACAAAAATAAAGCAGGAGAGTTAATTGAGAGAATGAAATGCGATAGGATTCTGTAATTGAAGGGAAATTCAGACGGGGGGAGAAAGGCTCTTTTGCACAGGTAGGAGATTTTATTGCATGCCAATTTTTCTCTCTTCACATCCTTTCTCAATCACCCGTATAAATGGAAATTGAAGAAAGACGAGAGCACGCAGTCCTGATCTGAGATACCGAGTCAACATCGCCTCAGTTACATCCAAAACCATGAAGAAATTATGAAACCAACTGCTGTACCTGTATGTGGTTAATGGTTGATAAAAGGCGCACCGGCTTAGCTGCATCTCATAACTTTCCACACAATCAAGCCCTGCTGTCCAGCTGCATCTAAGAGTGTCTTTTAAATATGCCAGATATATCCATGTTCAAGCACAGTTTCACTTTTCATTGCAGAATGAGGGGTGGACTTCACTGGTTTTAAATGTTAAATTCTGTTCATTCGTCTCGGGAGCACAGCGTGTGGAAACATTCTTCATAAAAGTTCCTGTAGCTGTAGAGATGATCAAAGATTGGGAAACTAAACTCCCAGACATCACAGTGGGCACTTAGTGTTGATGCTCAGGCCTCAAAGAAGTTTGAAAGCTGAATAGAAAAGGTGACGATGTTAGATGTGCTCAATTCACTACAAAGGCCGTTTTCAAACTTGTATCCTTATCAGATCTTCCTCTACAGTTGTATTCCTCCTCTTCAACACCAATGAACTGAATTGAATATGTAAAAACCAGTGGAGTCCCCCTTTAAGAGGAAACAAACAATAAAGAGTTAATGCACTAATTTGGTAAACAGATCATCTTGTTTCTCATGCAACACTTGAGACATATGTTCACACTTGGCACTAATCACACCACTGCAACTCGCCGTCCACATGGTGTCGTCGCACAATTTATGGTTTTGAAAATCTTTGGCAACTAAATACGGCAAAAGCTGTTCTGCGAAAAGAGTTTGCTTTCACATTATTCTACAGAGAAAGATCCAATCCTACCCCAAAACTGATTTACAGAAAAAAAATAAACATACATGTGCACAGACACGCACACACGTTCTCTCTTTCCCTCTCTTGCACTCCAACACACACACACACACACACACACACACACAAACCTACAAGACGTTAAGCAGCATTAAAAGTAACACTTCTGACACAAGCCTTAATTTGCATCAGTCCTTATCCACACTGGTGTGTGTGAGTCTGAGGATACTCTCCAGCAGTGACTGATATAAATGAAGATGCTTGGGGATGATACAAGTATGGAAACAACACAGAGTGGCAAACCAGCAAAGTTGCGGCTGTGCTGTTTTGCTCTCAGTGTTTGTTCCAAGTCGGGGTTGCGATCGGACCGCACGAGGTCCTCTCCACTACGATGAGCTCGTCGGGGTTGTCATGGGCGTTGTAATGGAACAGAAGGTCCTGGATGGCCCGCTCTTCAATCTGGACACGCAGAGAAGGAAAGTGTGTTAGAGAAAAAGACAGAAAGGGGAAATTGTAGGAAACAAAACCCAAACTTATTTGAGGGTAAACAACGAAAACGCTGACACTGTGAGACCTGATGATAATGTGGGAGTTTTGCATAATAGCAAACAGGCAGCCACAGAGAAACAGAGTTGAGCGCTTGGTGAAGGCACTGACAGGAGCCTGGCGAGAACCGCTGAGAGCTGCGAGGCTGTCAGGAGACAACTGGAGGCACCTCATTACTAACAAACACTGTACACAATGTGACACTCGTTGCACAAATGTGTGCCGAATGGAAAGGAAGGAAGGCGCGCTACAGTCGACACCGCCCAAAGCATCACTAAGCTCAGTCTAAGCCTTTCAGTTGGCTGTTGCGTTTACAAACCATACAATCACTCACACCCGCTTCAGCCGCGACCGCACGTATAAACACAAACGCACAGACAAGATATGTTTACCTGGATGAGCGCCAGTGGCTTCTCTCGGCTGCGGATGAGTGCGGCTTCCTGCTGCTTTTCCTCCTCCACAATGGAGGCAAAGGTCACCAGGGAGGACGTGGGGGGGCTGCCGACCGCTCCGAGCACCCAGGGCCTGGGGGAGGAAGGAGGTGACAGAGAGAGAGGAGAAGGAGAGACAAACAGAGAGGACGGGGTGACAGGAGTGTTAGTGTTCCAGTTATGACAATAGTGAGTGAAAGCAACAAGAGGGGAACCAAGGTGGACAAAGGTTGAGTCAACTTTTCCTGACAAGCTGTCCACGTGCCTTTCACATGCATCATGTATGAGGATTGTGTAACAGCACTGCATTTATACATCTTCGTGTCTTGTCATGACATGTAACACCATGACATGTCAAACAGATGACACAAGCAAACTGCACTTTGGTTTATGCAGGCTTGTGTGCGATTTAAAGGTTATGTCATACTATCTATTACATGGGCACAGTATGTTGTGGTCTCACTTGTTAGGAGGTTTAGTCAAAATCACAAGTAGAAGGCATTTTGTACAGTAATGTTCTATTATTATGATACATTTGAACAAAGCACAAGGCTGCTCGGGCTTCCTCCGCCTCGGCTTCATTGTTCTCTCCAAATACCAAAAGGAACCCGAAACCCACTTCCTGTTCTGTATGATCCAATGTGACACGAGGTCTGCCCTTATCAATTCTGATAACAATCAGAAGGTTCAGCAATATGATTCACACGGCTTCTTAATATCCAGAGGTCTGCAGCGTGACGCAGGAGCAGACACACACACACCGCAGGAAATAAGCCATCTCAGGTCAGATAGAGAGGGATACACACTTACAGGAAAAGATGAAATGTGGGACCTTTTTGTGCCCAACTATTGTTTTTTCTACTATTTTATGTTTTGTTTTAGCAGGAGAACAGGCAAAGAAATCATACTGTTTGTTCCATAAATAACATATTCAAGGGCAGAGAGAAAATAGATTAAAGTAAAGAAAGTACGGGTGTAAACAATGGGATAATACACTCATACAAAAACAAGGAACGTCCCAGATATAAACCCACACAAGCAGACACATAACACATGGCCAACACATGTCCAAACCTAAAGGACAGCAACAAGACACACAGTGAAAGCATATGCTACATATATATGCCACACGTGCATACTCAGACACACACACACAATACTGTAGAAGTTCTTATACATATGGTCCAACCCCTACATAAACCATTACACCAATCTTCTAGTAGTTCTTTGTTGAATCGGAAGTCCCGGTGCTTGCTAGGGAAGAATCGCCTCCCTTCCGCCATGGGGGCGGAACGACGGAAACCTACCTGCTACCTCGCCTCCCCTTACTCATGCTGAGTGTAGCACAATTTCACTTCTTCTATAGAATTTGAGAGTGTATTGATTCTTGTCATTGGTTTGGCACCATTTGTTTGTGCTTTGAAAAAGCTCCAGCGACAGGACGTCAAGAAAGCCGGTGAATCAATATACTGCAAAGGCGGGGCTTCAATGTTTGCTACAAGTCTTTACTGAGCTATGGTGAGATTGAGTGATGAATCATAATTAAGAAGTCAAATGTTAGGGAGGCGTGGTATTTGGATATCTACCACTTTAGACGTGTGTGAGGTGACTTGCACCCAAAAGAAACTTGACTTGACTTTGGGACCATCCCAGAGGGTTGGTCCCTTGGGAGGCAGTGGCTCAGTGGGTAGAGCTTCCGCTTGGGAACCGGAGGGTTGCCGGTTGGAGCCCCTGCCGAGGCACCCCTGAGCAAGGCACCAAACCCTCAATTGCTCCCCCCTCTGCGAAGGGTGGTAATGTAATGTAAGTCGCTTTGGATAAAAGCGTCTGCCAAATGATCGTAATGTAATGTAATGTAATGTACTCCCACATCACAACAACCTATAAGTGTGAATTCCACATTCAAAATCATTGTACAAACCATTATTGTTGAATATTGGTGTTTTATATTGGTGATTTAATTACCTTTAGTGTGTGAAACATCTCTAAGGCATAAGAAAGCAGAGGTACTATTTCTTATTTTGTGAAAATAAAACATATTTACTGATTTCCAAAGGCAAAGCACAAAGCAGCTTCTGTATTCACTTCAAGCCGATCCTCCTTTGGTGTGCAAATGAGCTTCTACAAACACAGAGAGTATACCTTTCATTTCCTCATCGTGTTTGATTCAGTGTGTGTTTACCGATCGCTGTTCTGCCTTCTTCATTTGAGCGTTTGTCTTCATTGACTTCCACTCGTGTGTGTTGTGTTTGTCTTGCTGACTGGTGACATTGTAAAGGTCGGCGTGACTTGGTCTCAAATGGGCAGTTCATCCTGACTGCACTGGGTCATTCAGAACACACAACAGTTTTGCCCCTGTTTCAGCAGAAGTCAGTCAGTGCTTATGTCTGATTGGTGCTCCTGTCCAAATTCTCACACTAGCATTTATTCAGTCTTCAGTCAGTTAGTTACTCGACACCCACTCATCAATACTTCCCCTTTTATTTCTCGATCTCATGACCAGTGTGTTTGTTTGCATGTTACAGATCTGTATTTTTGTGTGTGTCTGATGACGGATCAGAAAAGAGTTTTGGCTGGGTGGAAGTTGAAGTAAAGGGCTTAGCTTGGGTAGAGCACCAGTGACCAAGTGCTCCAACAGTGCCATCAAGTGGACATTGGCGGCAATGACAGTAACGACAGGTTGAGGGAAGCTTGGTTGATAAGGCATATGTGTTATCTGAGTTGATGCAAATGCTGGTTTATGCACAAGCTCTTATTTGGCATTTTGGTATACATACCCAGCGGGTCTTTCTGGCTCACTGGTTTCAGCACATTTGAAAGTGACCTTCCTGGCAGCAGCGGCAGCAGTAGCAACAGACGGAGGCCCATGAGCTCCTTGGACCCTCTGGGCCCCCGTCTGGCCTAGTCCGATCAATCGGCTCTCCTCCTCGGCCACCAGCTCCCGAAATGACCGAGAGGAGGGTGGAGACTGCACTGCTGTTGCCCTGCAAACAAAATGTGAGAAAGAAAAAAAAAGAAAGAAAAAAAAATATATATTGTTCATCATTGTTATTTATGAAGGTTATGCTTCCTACGAATATGCAATCTAGATGTGCTCTCTGGATATGAAAACAATATGAACACACTCTTGCCTTTGCACATAGAGAGGCACTTTAGGCAGAGTTACTGAGTTACTTTTCATTTGCTGCAGAAATAGTTTTGTGTATTTAAAAGGATTAGGATTGACCCTAGATAAGCTGGTGTTTATCTAGGGTCAATAGTTGGTGTAACAATATTGTATGACTAAAGCTGGAGAATGGAGGAGAATGCGTAGCTGGTCAGATGATAACCTACAAACAAGGAAAACCACAGTCTATGATGCATCCTTGGTGTCCTTGGTGTCTTAAAAGTTCACTCACCAGGCCTTCACACTGCCTTTGGATGGGGTCACTGTGGGGGTCAGTTTGGTTGTGGTGGATTCAACACTGGCCTCTTTGTGGGCCATAGCCAACATCTTCCTCTGCTTCTGGGACAGTTTAGAGGAAGCAGGGGAGTGCTTGCTGCTGACACCAACACTACAGGCAGTAAGAAAAAGCAAGAGGTCTCAGTAATTCAAACATAGTCCGCAGGTAAAATGAATTTATTTCACTTCTCTTACCTCCCAGGGCTTTTAGGCGTTGCACCCAGGGTGTGCACAGAATTAGCTTCCATGTCCATGATGGCCCTCAGATCCAAGACCGGAGTTGGACGAGCAGGGCTGCTAAAGGCATAAACACAGTCACACCTAGCACATAGGACATACAGCTCCATGCTCACTTGTGATTTATTAACTGGGATTGAAAACATTGCCTCCATTCTCAAAACCACAAAACCTGTTTCTCAGAGCAAACATGTTTTTCTCAGGGTAGGAGAAAAGAACAAACTGGAACCATTGAGGTTTAGATCAGAATCATCCACATCTATCTTACCAGGCTTCGACGGGACTGATGGTTTGTGGGCCTGAGCTCCTGGGCGGAGTCAGGAGGCCGTTCCGCTGGGAGGTTGGGGTGGTGGGTGGGGTTTTTGGCCTCTGACTGACAGCAGCTTTCTCATCCTACACATAATTAAGGCAGTCACAGTTGCTTATTCAGAGTTAGAGATGGTATGTAAAGGTGTATCTATTGCATGTTGGAGCTGTACAACATTTAGAATGTGTTGTATCTGATCTATTAAGTTAACTGTGTACTAACCTCAACCCTTTCGTGGAAGACAGGAGACTGTATGTCCCGGGGGCTTCCCACCCCCATGCAGCTGCCCTCCGAGTCCGATGTCAACAGCTCCTGCAAGGACTCGGCTGAGTTGGCCTTGCCCGACTTTGTCAGACACGGAGAAACAACTGTGAGGAAAGACAACAAAGCCTTAACAAAAATATTACAGGGTTCTGAAATAACTTGATAATTTTGTTAGGGAGCTGCTGGCTATAAAGGAAAAATAAAAACCCTTGATGTGGTTTTTGTCATTATGTGAAAGAACAACAATAACCAGTGTTTGATGCAAAATGTGCCACAAAACAATATTGTGTGTGTGCGTACCTGCAGCAGGAGGGCTTTGAATGATATCAGAGAGTGTGTAGCCCGCTGAGCTGTCAGAACGCCGCCTGGGTTTCTTTTTAGCTTTTATCTTGGCTTTCTTCAGCAGAATTTCCCTGCAAGAGAGCATTTTGAGCAAACACTCATTAGCTGATATTTATTTTTGCAAAAACATGAATACATGTGTTTTAGCACATACAGTACAAACAGATTATTTATGATCAGGTGATTAGTTTACTTGGAGAAAATTACAACAAACTTGTTGGACAGCTTTCCAAATGAGAAGTTCTATAAAGGTTCACATTTCAATATAGACATCCCTAATACCATCTATCTGGACAAAGGGATGAATAGCTGTAAAAACAATAGGAATACAAAAAAAAGCTTGTGTTCATGATCTGTATCCATATTATAGAAGCTGGCTCCAGTAGAAACAACCAGAATTCTTGCTCATACAATATTTCTTTCCAATTTTAATCAGAGATCAGAACATTCCTTGTATACCTGCAGGAGTGATCCACTTCTACTTCTGATTTGGGGCTGAATGCTGAGTCCAGATCTTCATCCTCGTAAGCACTAAGGTCTGGGGCACCGGGGTCTGGTGTGATGAGCCTCCTTTGCATGGCTGGGATCTGATACCAAGCAATAAACAAAGATTACTAAAAACATCAGGACAGACCAAATCAGCATATCCAGCGAAAGTTAGCCGTTAACAATTCTCAATTTTGTGACTCAGAGTTACTGCTCTTGCTGTAAATTATGCAGAAACATCATTCACAATCAAATCCCATTATAGAAGATGAGGAATTGCTGTTTTCAGTTTTGTGCTTTCATTTAAAAAAGGACTATTCATTCCCTACTTTAGCAAGCTTCTCGCAGCTCATCATCGCAGCTTCTGCAGTTTAAATTGTGAGCGTGGATCACTCACCATCTTCCTGTAGGATGCAGAGAGCTCCAGAAGCACTTCATCACTGAGGATATCCAGAGCTCTGAATGGAATGCAAACAAGAGAAAGAGAAAAATGTTCTTTTGTCTTGCATTATGTATCCAACTTGCTTTGCAAAGAAATTTTCTGCATGCATCTTCATCATTATTTTACACAAAAAATTATGTACTCTGACAAACTCGATTTTATATACGTAGCACCAAAGCATATTTCAGAAGCTTGCACCGTAGCATAATAGAACTTTTACAATACTGTACCAATAAAGCTCACAGAGCCAAAGTTTTAGTGGCAAGCAATGTTTTCCTTCTGTACGAACTTACTTTGACTCCAGCAGGGCGGCCATGTTCAGCACGATAAACTGGAGGCAGGAGAGTTTAAGCTGCTCTGCATTGTACATTGCTGCAAACTCCAGCAGCTCTGCAGAATTTTTCAGGGTCACTGAACAAAGAAAGCACAATGAAAGGGTTTTCAGAGAAAACTATATGCCTGTGTCTAAGAATATTATGTTAATTCATTTTCTGTTTATGTTGTTAATGTTTATGTTAAATAAGGAGTGGTTGAAATGTTCGGGCAAATCAAAACAAGACAGGACTTACAGTTCTCAGTGATTGCAACCTCACATATCTCCTTCAGGCGTGTGATGAGCATCTGGTCGGCCACAACCAATGCACTGCAGACAAACTCCAGGTTCAGAGACTCTGTAGGGGGGAAAAACAGAAGATCTGAGCTCACCAGTACAGTTTTCAAATTTAGCAAAGCACAATTCAAAATGTGCCTGCAGTCAGATTGAAAAATGAGTATTTACCTTTAATGGTGGGAGACTCATCTGTGTAAATATACTCGAGAATGACGTGCAGAATCTCTGAGCTGGTAGGCATCTCCAGTGCAGTACAAGACGTGGCCTGAGGGGGGTGTAAGAGAACAGTATTTTCAGGTCTGGCTCAGAAGATTTATATGTGCGTTTACTCACAACAAAAGGAATTGACCTTTAAAGAATACAAGTGCATGAAATAAAGACGTGGCATACCTCGATCCAGGGGTTTCCAAACATACTGTTGAAGTATTCTGCAGAAAAGATGGAAAGAAAGATTACAAAACCAAAACACACACTCAACATCCATAGCACTATAAAATAAAGCTTCTCCTGAGCACCACAGGTCTGGTGTCCCCAGAAGGGAAAACATTAAAATAACAAACAAACTCAAACAACATGTTGAAAACAATAAGTAGCCTCCCTTTTGCCTCCCTTCTGTCTATCTCTCTCTCTCCTCTTTCCCCTCTTTCTATATAAAAAATGATCTCCAAAATCCCCTTCACCTGTATGCACAATGCCATGTACAATATCTGCTTCAATAAAAACAAATTGCAAAAAAAGAAAAAGAAAACAATAAGTAGTTACTTATGGAATATTCAAAAAGCCTTTCCTGGCCACTTTGGACAACACATCAAAATGCAGAGATGTTCATTATGACAGGAAGTACTAAGACAGTCTGTGTGTGTATGTCTTTGTGGATGTGGATGCAGTGCTCACCCAGTCTTGCACAAAGCACACTTTTGTGGCAAGGAAACTCTTTTCCCTCTTCAGACTTTAGAGTAACATCACAAAGGTAGCCGCTGTTGGAGACATGAGAAAATGATTCATTACTGTCAATCGTTCATTACTGTTTGGTTCACTGTTACCAAATTTTATACGGTAAACTTACCATTTTCTCTGGTTGAATTTAAGTTTGTTGCCACTTTTCTTCTGAACAACATTGATCTTTCCATGTTCATATTTGACCCCGTCCAGTCTGTCAAAGCATAAAGAAAACACAGTTACAACATCTGACAGAGGGTCTCAGACTGAGTCCTGGTTTGAAGCTCCCTTGGTCTCTCACCGTGCAGACAGACTGCCCAGGCCCAGCTTTTTTGCCACACCCTGTAAAGTTTTCACAGGGTTGGCCCCTTCCTCTTTGGCTCCAGCCTTGTCACCTTTGCCTTCTTTCCCCTTCTTGCCAGCCTTGCCAGTCTTGCTCTTGGCCTTGTCACCATCATCTTTGGTTGCAGAGGGAAGGGAGCGGTAGACCTCGAGGGCTGAACGCCCTCTCAGGCTCAACTCCTGCAGGCTGCTGATAAGCCTGTCCTCCTCACAATCCTGCCAAAGAAACAGACAATAGAATACACACTCGCTACATAAACCATTTCTGAAGGCTGCTGTCTATATTTTTGGACTGAAATTGCTTACAGCAGACATTCAGAATCATTGTATTTAACCGTTTTTCAACATATGGACAAGTTATATGTACACAATCATTGTCAGTTTTAAGGGTGTCAAATGTTTTTTTGATTCAGCTATTAAATCACTTACACAGGTGTGCACAGAGAAATACAATGTTATTTTGTTAACAGAAGATATCAGGCTGTATGTTTTTAAGTATTTGTCCCACTTACTCAGATGTCAAAACGAAAGAAAATAAAACATAAGACAATTCTACTGATTGATCGTTTCCTCTTCATTACAAACTGATTAACTAGTATGGTTAAGGCAAGTCTTGAGTTTCATAAGAGATTTGAGAGTATAAACGTTACACTACACAGGAATTCAGCAGTCAGTTCACCAACTCAGTGCAAATATGGTTTCATGTAAAGAAGTTGATTGGCCTTATTAAAAGTGTGTGCTATGAAATCTTGGGCTGACTAATTCAATTGTTTTGTGAATAAGCCACTTCTTTCCTCACCTGGTGTTGACCTGGCAGGAGGCCTGAGACTCTGGGCCGGGATCCATGCACCAGCAGCTCACAGGAGTCTGTGTAGATGAAGCGCAGCGCATATTCGAGCATCTCCGGAGATACCTTCTCCAGAATGAGTAGATCGCAGCCCACGGAGTCCTCGCTCCTCCTTATTTCATCTTCTATATCCTCTTCAAGCCCGCCCCGTTCGGAGAGAAACTGCTTCCGGAAGAAATCGGACCTCATAGACAGAATGTACTTGTGAGCTGGAAATGTGCGATTGCCAGCCTGGAGCGTGACATCATGGATGCTGTCCATTTCATCTGCCTCCTCCAGTAGACACCGGAAGTGTTCGGAGAAGGAGGATGGAGAAACGGTAGGAATCTCGTACATGCTGGATTGAAGAAACAGGGTAGAGAATGTCAATCAAATTCATGCAATCCCGTATAAGTGTCTTCTTCTTCTTCTTCTTCTGGAGATACAACCTTTACCTTGTTTTGGGATCGGATTGAAGCACCCCAAAGTTTCGCCCTTTGGAGTCCATGGTGACGCTGATGGCTCTGTGGACGTTGGGGAGTTTCTCCAGGCGGATTCGCTCGTACACTGTTCCAGCATCGGAATGACCACAAACCTCTACACTACCCTCTGTAATAGGACAAGAAGCCTTCAAATCAGATTGATATCATTTTTAATAACTTCTTGTCATTTCTGACACCTTATTGCCTCATTTTGTTAAACGTTCATTTATGTTACATACATGTTACGTCATTTACCTCAAAGATAAAGTCACTATTATGTAAATATTTACACACATGCCGATTCAGTGGTTTACCTTTTTTCTGCCCGTGCTTCTTAATTCCTCCAGCCCAAGTGCCAATGAAGCCCTCCCCTTCCTGAGTCACAAACATCATGACGTTCCTGCTGAGAGCTATGTCAGAAATGTAAACCTGACGCCCGTATGCCCAGCGACACTGTCTCACTGAGCTGCCTGAGGAGCGCCAGCAAAACACCTGACAGGGGAAAAAGCAATAAAGGACACAATTCAGAGAAGGTAAGAAAAAGCATTCACAGCACAGCAAGAGCTGGACATAAGTGTACACATTTGCTTTTTCAGCTACAGGAATACAATGTAGACAGAGTGCAGTCCTGTTGCAATCAAGTCCTGTTGCTGCATCAAAGAAACACCGTGCTAGAGGACTTTCACCATTGAATGCGATTTGTGAAGCAAACTACAAGGAACATCAATTATGAGCATGAATCACATCTCACTATGCAAAATGAGGTGGTAGAGGTGAAACCAATTATAAGCACCAAATGGATGCCAAAACCTCGCTTTGGAAATAATAAGCAATAATAATTGATTTAGACCAATTCAATGTTAACATAATATTTCTCAATGGGGAAAGAAGCAGAGTAAAAAAATGAAAGCCCCGAACTTGGACTCACCCTCCCAGCTTCATCCAGCGCCAAAATAGCCACCGTCTCGCCTCCGACCTCATTCAGGACCTGTGGATCCACACGGTGGTCTAGACTGCCTCCACTAACCAGGACCTTCTTTATATTCAGTTGCCTGAGAGGAACAAACGTGGACACTTCGGTTCGTCAAAATAAAAACCCAGCTTCTTGATAAAAAATAAAATCCATAGTACTTAGTTTGTGCTTTTCACATAATAAACATTATTATATATGTATATCAATAAACCACACCCACAGACACATTATGTATTCAGACATTTAAATTTATGGATGGAAACACACATTTTACTGGTAAAAGCAACACCACATTTGTAGGAAAGGGACCAATTTACCGTGAAGCCATTTTCTTGCACTGGTAGTCAGCCAACAGATAAAAATCCCCCTTTTCAGTCACAACCACTGTAGCTCCGTCACTGGCTGCTGCCATGGCTATTGTAACATCCTTATGGTGCAGAGCGGACACCTGCCGGGGGGCTGTCACACATTTCTCACCGTTGGGGTCCAGCAGGTAACCTGGTGTTTCAAAGATACATTTTTTAGATAATTTCGCCAATATACACAGAGATGAAAAAAAAACATATTTTATTTATTAAAGGTGTTTTTAATCTGTGTATAACTGCTGATTTTTTTCCTTGCAGTGACTTGCTGACATTTGAAAGCTGCAACTTACCCAGCTGCCCTCCATTGAGTCCCATTGTGTAGACGGCCTCCCTGGTCCATAGCACTGTATGGAACCTTCCTGCTGCCACTCCAATCACAGTCCTCCCTTTCAGCGTCTTAGAAGACACCTGAATATGCAGAATAGAAAAGATTGAAACCTCAATAAAGGGAAGTTCCTCAATGTACAACTTAATTCCAGGGGTACTGGCTGAAAGCAATAACCTAAAAAGGAAAACAAATGACGTGCTGTCTTACGAATAGCAGGTTAAAAACACTCATGGGTCATTCCAACTATAATATGGATAACAATGGATGGTCTTGTCAGTTACTCCACCTGTTTTGGAACATGTGCAGAGGCAGGAGGAGGGGAAAGACCCAGTTGATGGAAGGTATTGAGGCCAAATGTGTAGACATAGCCTTCCTCTGTCAGCACAACAGTGTGGTCTTTAGCTGCCGCCACCTGGGAGCAGTGGTGGGACATCAGACCCTCAACCATCCGGGGAACCTGAGTAGAGGAAAGAGCAGCATGAGCCTGAGGGACTGGAGATAGTTATCACCAAGAGCTAAGTTTCAATGTGTTTGATTATGAAATTTCCATGCCAAATGAATCACTGAATTCCACAGAAGTTTAGTTCTTGCCAGAGTGAAACCACATGTGAAACAACATTCTTAGTCTCCAGTATAAAGAAATAAACTTAAGGACCACTCCATTGAAACACAGCCTGGGATGGAATGGGTCCTTGCATTGAGTATTATGAATATGCATAAGAAATGTAATCATGGAACTGTGCAACACTGTAGACTTTTATATTCAGCTTTTAATGCAACTCTGGTCAGGGAGGAACTTCCATCTTATCAGTGGCAAGCTGGAAAACATGACTGGCTGGAACTGTTTAATATTGACAGGCTTTGAAAAGGCATGATATGTAAGCAATTCATGTCAGCCAAAGCTTAATATTCAAGCCAGGAAATTCCTTTTCCACTTCAAGAAGGAATAATCATAATCAGCTCCATTCAAACCTTCTACACACACACACACAGGAGCAAGAGGCAGCAGCTCACTAAACATCCCCGACCCTGAATGTCTCACACTTATTGACATGATCTAAATTCCAGGAACTGTAGATATTTTCTTAATGTGGCGGTCACTAACCCATCATCCTAAGAGGGAACATGCCCCCCACTGATGAAGCTTCCACATTTATTTATCGCAACAAATGGCGCAGCTTGCGGAACCAAAATGACGCCATTCAATTGCAAATGTCATTCAACAGCTCTCACCAAATAAGTCTGTTCATCTCCGTGGCCAAGTCGTCCTCCCTGCCCGTGTCCACATGTGAACACCTGACCCTTCTGAGACAGGAACACAGAGTGGAATTTGCACAAGACCACCTATGGAGAGAAGACACAGCAAAACATGAACAAAATAAACATGAATGTTTTCGTTCTTGACGCTACATGTTAATACCAGACGGTTAAGTGCTCAGAGGGAAAA
This sequence comes from Genypterus blacodes, assembly GCF_046128005.1. Classification (NCBI taxonomy): domain Eukaryota; kingdom Metazoa; phylum Chordata; class Actinopteri; order Ophidiiformes; family Ophidiidae; genus Genypterus; species Genypterus blacodes. Next base: position 1,132,260 of record NW_027466864.1, on the reverse strand, counting down.
GTAAAAGTTAGAGACAATGGTTTGTGCCGATTAAAGCTTTGCGTCATTCTGATCTTGACCTCATATGAAGGGTTGTGTAGCATCTCTTTCCATGTCCCATAGCCAAGCCCTCGTGTAGTGATAGTAAAACACAATGCCAATAAAGGGCCCGGGCACAAGTGGAAAAGCAAACATCATTACTAATACATCACTCCCCTCAAGTCTTCAATAGCATACAGGGATGTTTCCTGGAGTATCACATTGATATGGACATCCACACACACGCATACACACCGGTGTTCATTTAATTAAAACGTGTCATTCTAGGATTAATATTTAACCCCTGGCACCTGCTGGACTGGACTGGGGAGACAAAGGCTACGTGGAGAGCAACTGGGTCATAGTGTGGTCATGAAATTAGATCCATCTGTCTCCTACCATGCTTTATGAAAATGACTTTGCACAACACGGCCAGCTGATCAGCAAAGACAAGACAAGCTTAAGGTTTGGTACATAAACAGCGACAATGCAGTGACATACAGACAAGATGAATTATTGCCTAACAAATACAAAGATAAGATATCTGGTTGCAAACATCAAACCTTAAAATTAGACTGAGTTACATATTAAGCACTGTCATTCTGTACTATGCTGTGTGATGCTGACTACACTGGAAAAATGGGCAGATGACGTCAGGATTGCCAAACAGGTCACCGCGGGGAGCTGTGTGAGCTCCTGGAAGGTTCACACCTTCCTGTCAGCTCCTGCCATCAGCTGTCAGATGTTTGAGGAGGCAGGAGAGACCACCGAGATGATGGGTAAGGAACAGTTTGGTACTATTCATATGCATATACGTCAGTAGGTTTGAATTACCATGATCTTTTTGTATTATATGTATATTTGTCTGTGTGATGTTACTAATCATATTATTATGTGATTATGGCAGCTGGCTGAGGAGACACCAGATGACAGATCAGACTGTCATCTCTCAGTCTGATCAGACCGACAGATGACGTGTCAGATCATGACATCTATGATGTGGAGGACATTGGAAAAGGGACCGCTGCAGTGAACTGGATGCAAGCATCATCTTGAGATGAAAAGCAGCAGATGGCATCAAGAGTGTCCAGCAGGTTACAAGAAGCACAAGCTAACCCCAGAGCCAAGACTCCTGCTGTGTGGGCTACTGCAACAAGCTGCAAAGCCAAACGCCTCTAGGAGCCACGACCCCCAGTCGGCCCATGATGGACACTGTCGCTTCAAGAAGAGGTTCCTGCATCTCTTTCAATTAACTGAACCGGACTGGGAAACTTGTCAATCAATTCATTAATCAAGCCATTTAGTTTTAGTTTTTAGTTTTCAATTTAAATCAAATTATTGTTTTTAATTTCATATTTTAATCCATCTTCATTTTCTTTGATGAAATGTTAAGTTGGGAATGAGATGAGGATCCTTGAGTGCATCTCATTTCTAGTCCAGGTCAGATCATGACCTTTGAATAAGTCATATGACCTGCAGCTTTTATCAAAATAGCAATGTGTGCTTCTCAAGCAGCATGTAAGCTACATTTTCACCGTTGTGGATTCATCCGTTAAGTATTTAATGCAACACTGGCTGTGCTTCTAACAGAAAAACATTTCATACAAATGCTGTTCCTCACCCTGAGGAGAAGCTCATGTGGTGCAGGACTCTGGGGACGGAGTGTTTTGCTGGTGTACCCAAGCGAGTCGACTTATCTGGAGAGCCCATGTGGTTTTCCTTTTTACGTAACACACACGTTGTCATTGCTTTAACAATCAGTATGAGGCAAATCCTGGTGTGAGGAAGATAGAAGAGTGGAGCTTCCAGGGTGGGGAAGCCCTACGTTGTCGTCCTTAGGGGATTCTAGAAACTATTTTCTTACTCCCGAGAGAGAGCTGGGACGACGACAACAACAGAGTGATGTCAACCTACCTGCTTGATGTAAACTCCAGTCCTGGCAAACACATCCACCAGCTCAGGGTGCTGTCGGCTCTCCTGGTTACCATGCCCAAGACTGAAATTGGTATTATTTCCCCACGTGTATACTTCAGTTGGGTCTGTGATGAGAATGAAAAGATGAAAACACAATGACACAGCTCAAAGGAGCTCCACTGACAGCATTGTCTTTTCTTCCAGTGAAAGGAGAATATCATGTTTAGCTACAGGCTATATGTTCTAATTAACTGTCACACTTAATGGGCAATAATATCAACTTGTACAGACGACTGCAGCTGAATTCTTACCGGCGTTTTTGAAGACAACATGTCTTGGTCTGTCCTTCATTGTCAAGTCCAGGACTGAGAGACCCTCCTTGTCCTGGGCGGATAGGACACCACCGCGCTGAAAGTCAAAGTCATGATAGAAATCAATTGAAATATCATGGAAAAAAAGCTTTAATTGTTTATTTGAACCTTTACCTCACATCAATCAATGCCAACTCTTGCAACATGACAGAATATTGTCGATGCATTACTGCCTCTAGACATTGCATAAACTAATCTGGTAAACAAAAATTTGTGCTTTCTAATTCAAAGATACTTGACTAAAATCATTTTTAATTCATTCCTTCAATTATTCTGTTTCGTGCTGTGAAACATTTACACAATTTTTATGAGCCGTTGCAAACATATGCAAACATACCTTAACCAGTGATATGAGGCAGTGGATGTGCCCGTAGAAGGCGCTGCGGTGTAGAGCGGTCCAGCCTGACTCCTTATCCTTCACCGTCATGTCGGCACCTTTGCTCTCCAGCAGCCACTCCAGCAGGGCCTTCTTGCCCGTGGAGGCCGCCAGGTGCAGGGCGGTGCGACCGAAGGCGTCTCTCAGGGTGGCCGCGTTGTGGCAGTGGGAAGATATGAACGCCCGCAGCCGGCCCTGAGAACTGGACGTGAGCGCCGCCACCACCTCCTCCCCGTGCTGCTTCGAGCGGCATTTGGTTGTGCAGCCAGGCGTCACTGGACCCATCCTGACCTCTGCCCTCTGCCCAATCTACGCAACGGACGCTTCCTTTTTTGATTACACACGTCCTACAGAGCCCCTGTGCAGGCCCACCACCCACAATTGCAAACAAACTCAAAATACAGCAGAATATGGAACCAAAAAGCCCAAACACAATGTTGCTAAAGTAAAGGTATGATAACAAAAGCTGCTCTTGAAGAAGAAAATAATATATATCACAAGGTCGAAATAAGTTTGGGGTGCTAGAATTGTGCTTGTGTTGAGGTTCCACCGCACCCTAGCAACCCCAGGGACCGGCTGTGGCTCGCTCAGTCCACCATTTCGACAAACGACACAACACAACCTAAGGTGCTTGCTACATACGACAGCATGCAGAATTCAATAAATAATAAATGTTCTAGAACTTTGATACAAAAACGGTACAAATATACTTTTTCCACATCCGCAAAAAATAGTATCTCTCCTTTGTACACAATTTACAAAAGGCAACAATTTCAACAACTTTCTGACCCCCCCTGGTCCAGCAGTCCAACCATCAAACTTGAGGGGAAAGTTCCCCCTTCCCCCCCAAAACTCTGCTCCCGTCTCACAACTCCATAATTGTAGAGTGAACCTGCGGAGGAAAATTAGAGAAGAATCAAGGAATCATGAAAACTAACTCACTTTCATTCAAGATTTGTTGACGGGGCGAATTGTATGATACGGGCCCATTGCTTTGCCTCTGCAAGATGAAGCTGGGATGACAAAGGTCAGAGGTCAGGGGTCAGGTCTGGTCTTTATAGATACCCAGGTCGCCTGAGTTTAGAGTTTGCTGAATAGTCGTTTCAGTGTGTGTGTGTGTGTGTGTGTGTGTGTGTGTGTGTGACGTCTTTCAAAACATACACACTCATCCAGGATATAAAGCTATCTTGATTCAGTGGCAGGATTATGTAAGAGGCCAACTGAACCCGATAATGTTACCTGGGTAGCTTTTTGTGTTTGACAACCGAGTCCCTCGTCTGCATTTTGGGACTCGATTGAACATTATTAGGTCAATTTACTTGTTGTATAAACTATCGTATTGACAATACTGCTGGCTAACTTGCTAACAGGCTGCATGCATGCAAGCTAAACTTTGACAGCTGCCACGTAGAGAGTGCACAAGCCAACAGCACAATCCTGACCCATTTCATACTTAAAAAGACACTTTGCGTCGACAAAAGCACCTTTATATGTGCGCAAAGTGAAACCTATCTAGATTGTTGGCGAAGATTAACTAGGCAGCTAGCTGACACATCAGCGAAGGATAGCGTCGTTGGCGACCTGTCCTGCTAAGGGAAACAACGTCCTTCTGTTATGTCTTACCTGCCGCTAGATGAAAAACAAAGATGACTTGTAGCTGGCAGCAATGTTAAACATCCACTGTGTCATTACTGTACAAAAAAAGAGACACCAAAGGCTTCGGAAAATGGATGAAATTTGGACAGGGCTGCTGCTTGAAATCCTGCAGTGTGGGTGAAAACCTGCGAGGAGGGAGCGGCTAACATGGAGACTTGTGATTGGCCAAAGGCGTATGCATTCTAACATGCCATTGGCTGATTTCTTCCACCTTTTTTTTAGCTATTAGTTGCGCTGTAATTCACTATAATGTCATTATTAACAGTTCTGGAGTTGATAAATATATTTTTTTCTGCTGTAAATTTACAAACTCATATCGTCATAGTAATCTAGACATAATACAATGTGTAAGTTTAAAGGTACAAACCTCAATAAGATAAATTTGTTTAGGATGACAACACATTTTTCTGTGCTATCCACCAACCCAACTGTAATTCTGTTAGAAGCTATGTTTAAGCGTGTGATTTTATTGATCGTCATCTTTATATGAACAAGAAGATATCATTTTGGGGATGTGCAAGTATAAGTATAGCAAAAATTGTGGTTTTGTTTCCTCCAGGGGAAACAAGATCTTACCAGGTTTCATGGAAATTACTCAGTTGATTGTTACATTGGCCCAAGCTAAGAGGAGGGGAGGGTCAAAGCAGGGTGAAGGTAGGGTTACACTGGGAGCCACAAGAGGCTTTCCAAATATGACATATTGATGAGTGGGCCCTCCCTCATCATTCAACCATGAACCTATCCACAGGTTTGTTACACAGCAGCATAATCCAACAAACAATGCTGTGACCACACAAGGAACCTCTTTGTTTTTTTAAATTATGCTTTATACGAAACCATTAAAACAATAGATAGTGCTTTGACCAGTGAATAAATTCAGACCTTAAAATATAAATCAGTTTTGCACCTTGCAGTTAAACTACAACTTACAGATCTACATGGGCAGAACAGAAGACTGCACACTTGCCTTTGTATCAGTAACACCCAGCTAGCGATCAAGGTCACCCACATCATGCTTAATCCACTGATCAGAATTCTCCAACTGCAATTAGTTCCTGTGCATTGTGAAATATTCAGAATTCCATGAATCCAGACTAGTGTGTGTATTAAATGCCCTGAATCTGGAATGTGGCAGTTCTGAGAATCACAACACGAGGAAAGAAGCTGTTTTGGTGTGTATCGGTTTTGGTCTTGACTGACCTTGACAAACCAGGATTTGGAAGATATGGTGGCAACGGAGTTATTTGTCAGTGATGATCTTGGCTGCTTGTTTCCTGGACCTTTAAGCGGTATAGAGGTGATGTGTTGCAATCTAGTTCTGCCACATGCAGTGGATGATGGATTACCCAACCCAGACTATGACTGAGGAGGAGAGGATGGATTCTATAATAGCCATGTAAAATTGGATCAACAGAGCCTGTGGCAGGTTGTTGTTTTTTTCGGTTGTAGGAGGAAGCGCATTCTTAATTCGGCCTTGATGATGTTAATGTTCACCTCCCACTTCAGATCTGGCCCTTAACCTCAAATACTTTTCGTTGATATCAGATCTGAGCCAGGAAACGAAACTTCATTACAAAATCACAACATGTACTCTGTTGTTAGTTTTATTTCCTCATTACTAGGAGTTATTGTTTTTCTTTGAGTAATTGTATATTGCATAATGGTATTTCCAGGAGCCTTATATCAACAGGAAATAGTAGATTCTGGGAAAACTCTATTAGGTTTCCTAAACCACATTTTATTCATATATTATTTATTCACACAGTTTTCCACTGCTACGATAATTGAACAAATGAGTAGGAAAGTATTTTCTAATGAATGGGATTTGATGACAAACGTTGTAAATCGACCTGGTTTCACCAGAAACCCAAACCTCCTCATTTATTTGAATGTCTGACAAGATTCGAAGCCTAAGAAACCATAGAACCATTTAGACGTTTCTATGGTTGTTGTCTTTTAACGTTAGATAGGGTGACTGTGGGGTAGCTTTTATCTTTAAAACTTGATGCTTTTCGTGGTATGGAAACAGTCGAAGCATCATCATCATCCCCATCATCATAAATACGCCGAGAAATGCTACCTGAACGCAACTTGGTAGAGTTTGGCGTCCACCCCTCTTTTGGTGAAAATGGTACGATCCCTCTTCCCAATGGTCTGCACAGGGCTCAGTCTCTCCTTGTAGTCTCTCGCTTCCCCCATCGATAGGAGCGGAAAGCTGGAAGTGCGTACATGTTTACGGCACCTCTGGGAGCGCGGGATTCCTGTGTGTTTCGGGATTAATAGCACATGTAAGTTACTCGCCGACTCGAAACGATTCCAGGGAGTCACACAGTTCGACAGAACCGTAAACGAATTGTATAGCATTTCGTTTTTAGCTTTGCAAAACAAACCGGATACACCTAAAAACTTTACGAGCTTCGCCGCGCTGCGCGTCTCCTGTATTCTCATGGAGACGTAAACTGAGCCCCGAACAAAGATGGTTTGGGGATAGTTATGTGGAGTCGGAAGTGGGAGCAGTTTTCTAAAGGATAACGCCGGGAAAGAAGAGTTGGAGAAAGTTTCCCTTGTGCGCTTTGGGAGAACAAGGCAACGACTCTTGTGGGGGTTTTTTTGTAAAGAAATCAAACGGACGGCGCAGACAGATTTATACAAGTGAGTGAGTGAAGATGCGCCTGTTGAGCTCAACGTGCGGGTGTAAACGCGGAGGAATCCGAGAAAGAGCACACAACTCTGGAATGATTCATTTGCTCTTCCTCCTTGCGGTCGTTTTGTCCTGCCAAGGCTGTCCGGAGAAGTGTTTGTGCTCCATTCAAACTGTGAAATGCCTAAATCAGGGCTTGGACGCGATACCGCATTCTTTACCAACCAACACCAAATACTTGTTCGTCACGGGGAACAACATTTCTCGTATCGGTGTTGAGTCATTCCCAACCCGGCTGGAGCTGTTAACAGATCTGTATCTCAGTGGGAATGAGATATTATCTGTGGATGCGATGGTATTTGACAACTTGCCAAACCTTGCTCGCCTTGACCTGAGCAACAACAAACTCCATGAATTCAGTGACGAAGCTTTTCCTGGTGACAATAAACTGCAGGTCCTGAACCTCAGCAGGTCTTTCCACAACCATTCCTCCTTGGAGACAGTCTTCAGTGTCTTCTGGAACGGAAGCTTCCCTCAGCTTACAAGCTTGGACCTGTCTAACAATAATCTTGTGGTTCTACCAGACGGCATTTTCTCAGACCTCTCCAGTCTCGCCAACCTCAACCTGCAGAACAACTCTTTCATCTCCCTTCAGAAGGGGTTACTGAAGGCGCCACCGCTGCGTGACCTCGACCTGCGAGACAACGGCTTCAAAGAGCTGTCCAACGCCACTCTGGAAGAGTTCAGCCTCAAGTCAGATCTCCGCGTTCGCTTGGCGGGGAATCCCTGGCACTGCGATTGCTACATTGAGGACATGGTGAGCTGGCTGAAAAACTCCAGCCAGGTCGTGGACGTTCTGAACTTGACCTGCGACGACCCGGAAGCCATGAGACGCCAATCCCTACTGCAGGTAGAGGCGTCCCAGCTGTTTTGCAAGTATTCAGGCGACATGGAAGGCGTGCTGGAGACTTCCTATGTTTTCTTGGGGCTGGTGTTGGCCCTGATCGGTGTCATATTCCTGCTGGTGCTCTACCTGAACAGAAAAGGTATCAAGCGGTGGATATACAACATCCGAGATGCGTGTAGGGACCACATGGAGGGGTACCATTACAGGTACGAGATAAACACTGACCCACGTTTGGCCAACCTGAGCATCAACTCAGATGTGTGAGTGAGGATGGGACACTGTCTGGACCCCTACAGTGAGATATTCAATGACTTCATACTATTAAGATTTGCATGAGAGTCTTCCTCCCCCTTTCCCCTCCTCGACGCTGTTCAGATTTTTTAACATCTGTCACGGCACCTGATTAACCCTCTCACGGCCTCCGTTCAAAACATAGCCGCATGTCCCGTTCCTGGCGACGTCATGTTCTCTTAACATTGCATGGACAGAAAAAACGGGGACGGAGGATTTTTTCGAAAGGTTGAAAAGTACGAGCGACATGTACGGCTTTGGACTTTTCCACGATGGACAAACGGATAATCTTTTAAATAAGACGTCAAGGAATAATTGACACAAAAAAACAACATGTCACTGCGCCCCTTCTCATTATGCCTCTGCTGCAGAGAGTCGCTATACTGCTTGTCCATGAGTATGTTCTTTTTAATATGTGAATTTGTGATATATGCCTTATAGTGCACATTGCATAGTTTTGCATTTAGTAAGTAGATGTGACTCCTTTTTTTGTGACTATATTCAGCGAAATAAAAACGCCTCTGGATTGCTGGTATCTGTTCTGACTGAGGCCCTTTAATTTGAAGTCTGAGGAATGTTGCGCCAAAGGCTTTGATGGAGGAGTTCAGGGCCACACACACACACACACACACACTCTCACACATTTCACATGCACATACGCTCTCTCTCCCCGCCCTGTCTGCGCACTCTTAAGCCTGAGGGAGTGGCACAACCAGCACAAGCCAAATAACCAAAACTCAAGCTCACTCAGGTTCACACTCAACTCCAGCATCTGGGGAACTTTTTGCTGCTTTTGAAGTTCACGTGTGATTAGTTGGAAAAGAAAGTTAAACTGAAGTGAGACAGTTAAGTTAAGACATGGATGAGCGTCATTGGAGTCCAACTCTTTATCTCTCGTCCAATTTGCTTCCAGCTGTGAATCTGATAAAAATCTGAGCCGTACTATGAGTCGTCTTCGTTCCCCCCCTTCCTCCTTCCCCCCCCAAAATATCCTGGAGGTGTGTCTCGTGGGCAGGTTTTCCATCCAACCGATTACATCATATTGCAAGCATTTCGAACATCTTAAAACAATGGCTGCTGCTGCAAATCTGGGGAAAAAAGATGAATGCTGTTTTGTGGCAAATGCAAATGAATGCAAACAGAACCCAAGATTCAGATGAGCGCACACAGAGGTATTATGGAAATGAGCTCAAGAAGCTTTTCTCTCTCCGTGCGACCTCGTCTAAGGGAAACCACCAGCTTTAACAACAAACTGCCAATTGCCACTTTGTCCTCGCCGTCCATTTTAATATTTAATACGAAGAACATATTGTGTGCGCGTTCTGTGTGGCATTCTACATTAATGACCCAGCGTTTGTTGTCGTCTTGGCACAGAGATGACTGCGGACCTCTTCACCCCTTTGAAGACCACCTAGAGATAATTTCCACTCTCCCTCCATCTGTCGCTCTGACACACACACATCTGTAGCTGCATTTACATTTCCCCTGCAGCTACATGTCATTTGTAGAATAACAGCATGGTTTCTATAGACTTTGCTCACTTTTAGCAGCATGCATACAGCAGCAGCAACAACGGTCTGCCTCTATTGTGTGTGTCGGTCTATCTGTCTGTCAGTATCATAATAACTGTAAATGAATTCTTCTTAGGCCAACATCAACAGTTGCTATAATCCCCATTGTCTCGGGATGCGTTGGAAGAAAGCTGCTTTTTGAAATGAGAGGAAGGAAAGCGATGTGTAACACTATCTATGCTCTGCTTCTCTGACTGCTGGTAATGTCCGCTGTATCTCCTGGCAAAACAGCAGACACTTGCCTGTCTCTGTGGGCTTCAAGACATGTTCTCACACCTTCACTTTCACACTTCCTGGAAATCCCCTCATGGGAGGAATTTGTTCAAAAACAACAAATAAGAGGTTGGGATCTTCACGCTCAGTCGTTAGGAATAGACTGGGCATTTTTAGTAGATTTATTCGCAGTGATTTCACAGTTTGTGACTCAGGTTTGTGATGATTCCCGACTGTATTTTCTATTTAACGTAACAATGATTCCAGACAGCTGAACAAGCACAAGTTAAAATAAGGCCACAAGCAATCGTTGTCCCAAGTGGACGTGCTCACAGCGCATATGCACGATTATGCCCCCCCCTCCCCCCGCCCCCCCCAGAGTGAGGCTTCTTCACCTGTGTGTCCCAGGAGGAGACATACAGGTGCAGGGCTGCTTACAACCTAATGTTTCCACAGAGACACTGCCAGTGAGTAATCTTCCTTACACACTTGATGCGGCGCAGATTCATATTAACAAGTGATTTTGCTCAGCCACGCCTTGAGCCACGGTTGGTAGAGCAGGTGTAATTACAATGTTGGGGGGGGGGGGGCGCGCAAGGGAGAAGGGGGGGCAGTCGAAGGGGAGACGTGTGCAGCTCTGTACGAAATACAACACCTTCTCTAACTGACTGAGTGGCCCCTTTGTGCTTGTTAACACCAAGTCTCCAAACAGCTTCGACATCTAAATAGCTGGTCATTGACTTGTGTGGGTGTGTGTGTGTGTGTGGGTGTCTGGGGCGGCTCCCCGGGCTTTCCGCTCGTCTGGTCAGCCTGTCACCTAAAGCCCGTTTGGTTTGTTCTCGTCACTGCACAGAAGCTTTGTGGCACATGCTGAGAGCTCTGGGAGTCGGGGTGAGAGAAGCAACATTAGTCTGGTTCCTCTGCTATCTGGCTGACTCAGGCTAGACCCACTGTTGTGTGGTTTACAGGAAGCAGCTTTGATTTGTGTTCCCAAGATAATGCAAGAAAAGAAAGATTTCATTGTTTCTGTCCTTTTTACCGAAATCATTTATTTTTTATTTTTGAATAAATATTGAGGTTTAATTTAAAATGTTTTTTTTTATGACAAATCTTTACTCTTATTTTAGTTTTGAGTGTATTTTTATTTTATTTTGTAGAGGTTTTACTATTTGTGCAATCATTTTATTTCCACAATTCAATCTTTTTTTTAATTTAATTTAGTTTTCTTCCATAATTACAAACCTAAATGCTGAGACCGCATTTCACATTTCATCTTCAGTCTTAATCTTTATACCATTAAGTCTGACTTATTCACGTCTCGTTAGATGATGTCACTATGCTGTAGCTAATCTTTTTGTAATTTCATTACTCTAGCTGATAAATGGTTGAATATGAGTAATGTGAAGTTTCATGAAGAATCCACACAACATGCAGGAATCCACAGTAGTTCATTAGCATTTCCCAGAGTTTGGGTTGTATAAATTTGTCTTTTCTCTATCATCTGCATCTTTTCAAGGTAACTTTAAAGGGATCAGCCCAAACACATCAGCCATCAGAATCCCACACCTGCCAAGGCGTGCCCTTCTTCCTCACTCTGCACACGACAACGCTGTTCCGTGCTCACTACCATGTCTGTTGAGCTGCATTTAATATGCCAGAGCTGTTTCTCCATGTTGAGAGAGTGACTGGCAGGTTATCAGATCGCCAGAGTTACGTAATTACATTCACAGCACTGCACTGGTCTGCTGCTCCACAAACACCTGGCACGTTGCCCCAGCTACTGACCTTTCCTTTGAAAAAACAACATGCTCTGCAAATGGCAGTCATACGGTCACACTTTGTACACTGAAAGCCACATAATTTGAAACAAAGAAAAAGGAATAACCAGAATTTGCAACGTTGCTCCTGAACTATTTGATTTTAACAAGATTTGCATCTATACTTTGTGCGTTGGTGGCCTGGACTCCTCCTCACTGCAGCCACCACAGCCTCCCTCCACATGAGATGTCTTGCCTTCTCTAATGTGGATTTATGATGCCACACATAAGCGCGTTGTGGCAGCCTGCCTCCTGTTGAGCCATGTTGGACGTAATGAACAAGCGTCCACCTAAACGAAGACGGATCTGAGCTGACAGCACCGCTGCCTCTCCGAGCGCTCTCTGCCGAGAAGCATCCACCGCATGCGCTTGAGGGACGAGGAGCAGAGATGAGGAGGTGGATGCATCATGGCTCAGAATTAGATATTTGTTGGGAGTATCTGCTGATCTTATCCAAGAAACAAAGAAGTAAAAAGGACAGAAAATAACGTGAAAAAATGTAAAGAAAAGATCTTGTTGAGGGTCATGAAAGGTGGACTGTGTGTTTTTACAGAATGTTAAGTAAGTGCAAGGTAGCTGAGGATGTGAAATGTTAATCATATGCTGACCTTTGATGAGTGACCTTTTCCTTTAGACAAAAATGTATTCATCTCAAAATATGTTTTTCTCTTCATATGTTATATTTGCAAAAGAGAAAACACCAGTGTCTCTTACAGCCCAACTGTTCCAATGTTTGTTGTTTGTTACCTTGGTACTTACAAAGTTACCATTGATTACTATTTTTTTATTGTTTATTCTGAGAGTCATTTGTGCAATTTGGATAACACAGATCACACACACACACACACACACACACACACACACACACACACACATTTGGGCCATAGGTGTGCTGGCATACATAACCTTACTGACGTAATGCTGCTGTTGTCCGGGCGTATTGACATCTGCAGTGACGATGCCTCATTATAAGTTATGAATGTAACATTTTGGCAGCTTATTACTTGAATACCTATTTGGAATAAACTGAAAATTCTTGAATTCTTAAAGTAGTACTTGGGACCAGGCCTTCCTATTCCCTGATAACAACTAAAGTACCCATAGGACCCTGGATGAATGTGTCTTATGAGTGAGAAACTGGGAGCAGTATACAATTAAATAAGTGTAAGAGATGGAAGGTATGGAAATTTGGACAAAATCCACTTAAAAAATTGCTTTTCCCAGATATTTCTCTGCTGTAAGAATGTTTTTGAATCAGTGAGCCGCTGATGAAAACATGGTTGATCACCTGTAATAGCTCCCAAAATAATCCTAATAAACCTGCCTTCAGGAGTTAATGATGTCTCATTTCTCAGTTTTATGAATCTAGGTGTCATATAATAAATCTTCAACAACCTTTCAGGACGAAGAAGTGAGTCTTCAGTCAGCATAGTGAATGATGAAATGTTATCACTGAACACCAGGGCTACAATTATAATCAATCAGGCACACATGGGTGATTTATGTGTGGATTTTAGAAGAAAGTAGTGCCCTCCATGAATCTGCTGTAAACTCAGCAAGCCTGCATTTTGTAATATGAGGGGCAGGAGCAGCATTTCCTTCACATTCTAAACCACAGGAGGCTGATTAATGCGTGGACATGCACATCTGATACTGAGCTCAACCATCAACCTCTCGTGTGTGCTTCAAAGCAGAAAGTGAGGCGTACAAATGTTTTCAGACTAATTTGTTACTTAAATGAGCTGTTTTCATGGCAGGCGTGCTGAGAAGATTGCCGGCGCTAAGGTTGCACATCCAATCATCTTTGGTTACAAATGGTTCATTTCGAACAGGTTTCAAAATGCTCCCGGCTCCGTCTTTGGTCTCGGAGGTTCACAAAATGTCAACATGTTCATTGATCTGTGTTAATTTTTGCCCGTGTTTGCTCAATTAATTGGAGGGACAATAATATAAGAGGTGACAACACTGTTTGGGTAAACATCTGGAGTTTCCCAACACTATTTGTCCAGATGGTGCCCTGTGAATCGTGTGGGTATACTAATAACACAATTTGGTATTCAAATGTCTATATGTAAATGTTAAGCATGTAGAGTTCTTCAGTCCTCATGGAAATGTCTTTTAACTGCACAAAGACTCTGTAGTCCCTCACTGTAGAGACTTTGGAATGAGCACCCAGGAGATCTATGGTGAATGTTTACAATTTGGCCACTTTGAACACAAACTCACTCATTTGGCTGAGCTCTCATGTACATTTTCTGTTATTTATTCATGTACATTGATGTCTCAGATTTTACGGTTTTGATGTTGTACACTGATCTATTCCATTCATTAATCGTGTCTTGTCTTGTATTATGTTATACAGGGCACTCACTAGAGAGCATACCTCTGCCAAATCCAAACAAGCCGAGCCTAAATCTGTTTAGGTCTTCTCAAAATGAATGAAAAATAAGGTTCCATTTGATTGAGCCGGCCTTACATCCCAGTAGTTAATTCAAAGGCAGGATCTTGTAATGCAACACAAGTGTAATACATAATAATAATAATAAAAATAATACTAATAATACAACTACAGCTACTATACTACTACTACTACTACTTTGAATAACAACAATAATAAAAATGATAATAATAATTGTTACAGACTTTGGTGGAGGTAATGAGATAAGATAAACGCCACACTACAGTTCCATGTTAAAAATTAACATGTAGAATTTAAAAAAAGATTGAATAAAATAAAACATTATGTGGGAGAAATGAGTTTGAATTGACTGAGCTACCTTGTGCTATTTCCTCAGATTCATTGTTATGGAAATCTGATCTTGAGCCGACAACTTCACCCCTGACTATGTGGAAACATCTCCTCAAACATATCTCAGCTGGATGATAAGCTGTCACTCCATCAGTTGCAGGTGAGCAGGTCAGAAGACAGTTACCAGTTTGGTTTGGTTTTCAAATGCAGAGCACAGAGCACAGAGCATAGAGTACTTAGCAGCAATCACAATTATACAGTCCATGTGAAGTGGTGTTGTCTACAGCCTCTCAAGCAGCTGCATAGCCACAATCCTATCTAAATTTCATTTATGATCAAGGATCATTCTAAGCCCTTGCAGTTAAGAATCCAGGACTAAACCTCACTGCTACATATACCTCAACCAAGGCCAAACATATATCTATCCAAGCATATACTGTATGTTAAGTTTGGCATTTTAGTCCTATTGAGATAGAAAAGGAGAGGGAGATTTTTAGCGGAGGTAATAAATCTCACGAGATAAGTGGCGTTCCAGTTCCATCTGGAAAAGCTGAGAGACTCATATTATGAGATATTGCTGGTGAGAAAAAAAAGTTAAACCGATTTAGATTAAGTTAGGAAGTCTCCTGAGGTGTGTTGGGGAAATCGCAAAATTGTTGCTTTTTGTGCCTACTTCCTGTCTAGTTTGGCACTGTACTTTTAAAAACATCAAAGGGAAAACACGGATCAGCAGTGGTGCCCTTTGGCAACTGACTCGGTCATGAAACAACTCACTGAGTGCTGAACACTCAATACCTCAGGAGGTACAAATGTTATTGTGATGATGAAGCAAGTGCATTGTTTTTCACTTCAGAGCATAAATGATCACTAACAAATCAACCGGAATGTCAAACAAAGTTGCAAAGCAAATTAAAAAGTTCTCCAGATGACGAAGAGCACAGCATGAAGGATCGGAAATGTTCAAGATGCTGATGCAAGTGCTTTGACAGTCAGGATGATGTATTTAGTGCGGGGTTGTAATCCCCTCGGTGGTTATTTTGTGAGGCCACACGGTCAGCGGGGAACAATATTAAATGTTTGGTAATATGATGTAGATCAGTGGAGGGTGTCACAGTGAGTAATGACTTCAGCAACACAGCAGCAAAAGCACCGAGGGCAGAGGGAGCCAGGTGGAGCTCCATCACACCACCCAGCAATGTTTCGACAAGGTCAGCTGGTACAAATCCCATTTAAAAACATGTATTTTTTCCTTTCAAATTAGAATGTTCAGCAGGCCTTGAAGAAGCAATGTAACAAGGTCCACATGGAATATGAAAACTGTGTCCCTGCCATTAATCTATTGGTAAAAGTGGCGTTGACACTGGACTTCTGTCCAACTCCTGAGGTGTAGCGGAAACAGGAATTTGTTACATGGCCTAGAATGATCCGGCTGTTCACAGCTCTTTGCACAAGGTAGCCAGCACAAATAACCTCCTCCACCCCGATCTTATAACTTTCCTTTTGTTCAGGCTTAAAGCTGGACACTTGTATAAAACAACATAACCCTGACACGTTACCGTTTGATATCCGTATCGTAGCCAAGACCTCCAGTGGAGCCTGTTCTCCCAGGAGCCCGGGTGAATGTGGAAATACGCTAACATTTCTCCAGTTACAATCTCGGCCCCCAGTTGTCAAGTATGTCGTTCCGCCCCTTTGGGCTCCGTGTTGTCATTTTCTATTCTGTCTATGAAATGAGATGAGTTTCCATGCCAGCAAAGCAGTCTGGCAGCAGCTCTGGAGTATAATGAAACAGGCTTCAGATACAGGCACAGACAGCCCCCCGACAGATGAAATGCAATATTGTTAAAGTGGTGTGTAACATGAGCTTCATATGTAGTTATCAGATAGGTCTTGACGATGCCTGTATTACCATCTACAAGCCAACGCTTTGGGCAATTACGATCTCTCCGGTTACCCCTCTGTACATGAGCCAATCTGAGATGACCAGGATAAAAACCCAATTAGCCTTTGTAAGGTTTCTGCCCACTCCACATACCAGCTCGAGTTCTCTGCACTTTGTGGTATCAACCACCACCTCTCCAAATCTGTTTCCCATTCTTGGCATTTTGAGTGGGAAATCCAGCATCTCATTGTAAAACCAAATGCTTGCAATTCACTGGAGTATGAAGGCTTGAGAAGGATTAATTTACCACACTCACACAAAACCGCAAAATCCTTTAAAAAATGCGGGGGTAAACATGAACAGAAAACATTGATCTGACAACTGGGGTCTGAGGTTTAGGGGCCCTGCAGCAGACATGTGTTGTTCATGATGATCAGGCTGCATCTTGCAAATGAAACTTCTGCTAAGAGGGAGCGTGGAGACCTAAAGCTGCATTATAATGACTGACGTGGTTTCTAAATGCATTTCTAGGCTTTGATCTCCATTCTAAGTGGAGAGAGCCTCATTAGAGTGCATCCCTCTGCCAAGACTGAACAAGCTTTTGCCTTATACTGACCTAAGGAGAAAGAAAGAGCTATTATATTGTTTTATTTGTAATAGAACTAGTCATTTTAACAACATATCTAAACCGAAATTTGAAGACAAATTATTTCAAAACTTTTCAATCTGCCCCTGGATCCTAATCGGCAACAAATTGTAATGAGTTCTTACACCATACAACGGTTCATCACTTTTTCTGCAATAAATCAAATGAACAATTAAATTAAAAGATGAGGAAACACTAATCAGGGAGGGCTAAGAGACTCAGAGACCCTTTTTTTCCCAGAGATAACAGCTACACTAGACTGGAACCCAATGCAGATCCTCATTCACTTAATTTGCTCTTTGCTTGCATTCTCTTCAGCTACAAGCCACCGCTGACTCATCTTCTTCTCAAACGGTTGGATTAAACATAAACCCACTTTTGATACAAATCAGACATGTATGCTTTAGTGAAGAGCTGATTTAGCTGTACGTATAAGCAGATGGAAATAGCTTAGGGTCATTTGAAATCCTCACATATCAATTTCAAAGATATCTGTATAATAAATGGTTGAACAATATCCTCCTGAGACCTGCACTGGATTTATTTTGCATGCATTTATGATTTATCCTTGCTGTTTTGGATTTATGTACCCAAAGTGATATTTAGACCATTAATGGCTGCGAAAAATGTCGAGACATGAGGACAACAGGTTTAAGTTAAATAGGTATAAGGTTTTATTCTATTTTAGATATAAGAACATTGGTTGACCATCAGATTGTCATGAATAATGTGTGAACTAAGTAAAGAGTGAGACAAACTATGAAGGCTTTGGTAAAGTAAATCATTTACAAACAAAGAATACAACTGAATCGAACTAAACTTAACTAAGGTGTCGCAACGAAAGTGTGACGAGTCCATGAATACAGTGTGTGTGTGAGCAGGCAGGTGGAGATGATTGTCTGCAGGTGTGGGCAATGATCCACATTCACAGGTGTTGGTGAGAACGCTTGATTAGCTGAGAGGCTGGTGACTGATGGTGACAGAGCGGTGCCATGGAGAGGAGGGTGTGACACAGATAAGCACGGGGAATCTGTTAATATTGCAAGTGATACACAATTATATGGAAATGATTGTGAAACACTGATATTACAACTGCAAGGAAATTTTAAAAAATCTGTCTTCTATTGCCTGAACTCGGAAATCAAATGTACAATAACGAGATTCACCCAAGCGTAGAAAATGGCGTCTTGTCTGCAGGCCATTACTCGCACACACCCTACGAATGTCTCTCTGATTTGAGGGAGAATGTGTAGATTAAAGCAGAGCGCTGTGTTACAGTTCATTTCAGCATTGTATTACTATTGTATTATTATAAAGCTTGTTTCAGAGGTTTTCAGGAACACTGTGATCTTTCAATCTAAGTTATAAAAAGGCAGCAGGTTAAGCTCCAGCAGTGAATATTGGTGAGAAACTGTGTGTGTGTGTGTGTGTGTGTGTGTGTGTGTGTGTGTGTGTGTGTGTGTGTGTGTGTGTGTGTGTGTGTGTGTGTGTGTGTGTGTGTGTGTGTGTGTGTGTGTGTGTGTGTGTGTGACTGGGGAGGAAGTACAAACCGGAGCATAAATGTGCTGTATTAAAGCCAGATGTTTCCTCCTCATGGTGCCCATTAAATGAGTTTTTAAACACCATCCCATCATCAGCAGTGATCCTGAACACAGCTGGGAAGGTTGCAAGCAGGCCACTGATGTTACAAGGAGGAGTGTATGTGCGCACAGTCGACGACAGATTGACTGTGCATGCACACACACTGTTTTCACATCATCATCCCTGCTACCCGGTTAGTCACACTCCCTTGGCAGAAGCTGTGTCTTCACCAAGAGCGTTGGTGATGCACACACACACACACACACACACACACAGTACTGTACTGCACTATAGCAATGCCACCTCGCACTACTCAGTAACATTAGTGACATGAGCCCAGTTTTCATGGCAAGCTCGCTCTCATCTGCTGTGCCTCTATTCTCTGATGATGGAACTGTTCATGTGATGAAGAAGATATTGGATAACAAGCTCAGACAGAGAGATGCTGTGATACCACCCTCTTCTTCACGCATTGACAGCCCTGAGAGGCATCAATTACTGGTACAAAAACAACAGCGACCTGCAGGGTGTCTGCTTATCAACATCTAAGCGTGGATCCGGATTTATAGTAAATTATTCCTTAACATTGTGAGATAGCGTTTCTTTTTTAATTACTGTTTCTTATGACGGATAAAGCAATTACATCCTCACTTTGTGGGTTTCACAAGTTTCTTAGGGTTAATGCTCCAGCCATTGCCCTTGAGCAAGTCCCTATGCTGCAGACCTGGAGATGATCCACAGCCACTGCACAACCTTCCACTGCTTCTAATTGTTAGGTTAGAACAAAGACAAGTAGACCTGGATCTATTCTTCCTTTGCGGAGGAATGAGCCTGAATGAGTTTAGCTACTCATGTAACTATCTGATGACATTTGTTCATTCAATCTAGCTTGATGATGTAATGTATCTGCTTGTTATTCGCTTATGTCCACTATGATTGTGATCAAGACACAGTAATGTGGACAATCCAGTCTGCTTGCATCATTAAAATCTTCAGTGTCCTACAATTTCAGTGTCCTAAAGCCCTCTGTGAGACAAAAATACTATATGGTTCTTTCAAAGACATTACTAGTAACTCCAGATAATAAGCACTGTAATGTAAAAGAGCACAACTGTCTCACTAACTCGCTGTTTCCTGTGCGAAAATTAATTTCAATACTGCATATCACAACCATGATTCAGTCTCTGCGTACAGTACAGCAGAGCACAACGCAGAACAACACGTGTAGCCTTCAGCCAACTACAACATCCTTTCATAACTTTGTTACAGAAGCTATTAAAGCTGACACAAGATTTGCAGCCTGAGGCATCACGATGGGCCCTGCTGTAGATGAGAGGGAGCAGACACAAGCAGGTCAAACACACAGACTTGACACTTGCATAGGGACGATGCCAACCACACACTTGTAGGGAAAAGGCGGCACTCGCCATCATCGTTGTTGATTGGAGTTGGGAACATCTAATTTTGGAGCTGGTGGGAAGAGAGAGTGCAGTGTGATTGTGGAAGTGGGCCCATATTGAGCCCATCATTCATCAAGTCCTGGAACCCTGGAAAGTGTGTGTACAACAGCTTTAGTTTCCTATCTGATGGAGAATGGTATCTGTAGACAACTAGGATTCATGCTGGTTACAAGACAAAATTGTGAAATTCACCTAAATATTGCTCTAATATGTCGCAATCCTGCTCGAAAGATGGATTATGGATGGAATATCCTTTTAACACTGAAACATCGCAGCAGCATTTTGAAATCCGAATGCATTCCCAGTGCACAAAATGTAACAGAATTAAATCTGTCATGTTAATGAGACTGAAACCACAGATGAGGCAGACATCAGAAGAAAATAAAGGCGGTTCAACTCATGACACAGGTAATAACTGAACCCGTTCCAAAACCTTATCTGAAAGAAGAAAGAGATGAAGAATATGTTCCAGCTATTCTTTTCACTCTTTGGAAAGCTTTGTTGAGGTAAAAGGAAGGGGCTTTTTGACAAGAAAGTAGACGGCCTGAACATGTCGAAACATCCTCCTCTCTACCTCTCGCGTCTGTGGGATGGTGAAGGTCTTTGTTCTCCCTCACTGAATAAATGCTTCTCTGTAACAGTGTGTGTGAGAGTGTGTGTGTGTCTGTGTCTGTGTGTGTGTGTGACCTGTGGGCGGGATTCTCAGACCTCAAAACCCAAATGCCAAGGGGCTCATAAAGTGCTGAGACTTGGAGCCAAAAGTGAACGAGCACAGTCTCATCGAAGTGAATCCCATTTAAGGAGAGGTTCAAGGAAATATGGCGGACTGGACTAAAGGCCTTTTTTTTTTTGGCAAGAGGTAAATAGGAAGACGCAAACCTGCACTCACTGAAGCAATGTTCGGCCAGTGGAAAAATGTCAGTGCCTATTTTTCACTTTGGATCGGGTCGGGGTTTTACTGGGTTTATATCATGTGAAGAAGATATTGCTCTACTGTCCTAAGGGTTCGGTCCCCTCCACAAACAGAAGCCCTGCTTATCCCGAGGCTACAATCAACAGAAACCCAAGCAGAAGGAGAGTGGGAGGACAGGAGAGAAATGTGCCGACACTCTTCAACCCGATTGTCTGAACTCTCGTTTGGTCAGTTTTTGCTGAAAAACTGAAAAGTTTGACATTTCACCTGCAACACTTTACATCAGCTAGAGAAATCCATGTCTTCCTCTGACCTGCTGAAACACACACACAGGCTTTAATGATCAACAACTGGCCAGGAATGTATGGTTTTATACCTTTGTCGAGGTCCAACTACTACTACATACCAATATTCATAGTATGGAGATCAATGATTTGGCAGGAATTAATTGATGGTGTTTTCCTGGTTGTCTTGGCTCATCGGAATCTTTCTCGGATCGAAACAACGCAAACAGGATTATGTTGTGTTAAAGCCTGTCAAAGTGTTGTTGAGCAAGACACTGAACCCTCAACCCCCTAGCTAAACCTGGTCCTGATGAGCAGTTTGGCTCCTTGCATGGCCTGTCTCCACCATCAGAGAATGAGTGTGTATGAATGTGTGAATGAGTGTAAAGTGCCTTGGATAAAAGGTAAGAACAGTCCATTTAGTAGCTACTGTAGACAGTAATAGAACTGAACAGTTGAATACACTACATTATCCATTAAATTTGTGTGCCACCTTTTGCCAGCCTTTTTCTTCCTCATTTTTTGCTTTTGCATTACATTACATTACATTACATTACGATCATTTGGCAGACGCTTTTATCCAAAGCGACTTACATTACATTACCACCCTTCGCAGAGGGGGGAGCAATTGAACGTTCGGTGCCTTGCTCAGGGGCACCTCCAAGCGGAAGCTCTACCCACTGAGCTACTGCCTCCCTTTTGCAGTATTGCCTTTAGTTCATATAATCCTTTTACATTGTTTATAGCCTCCATGAGGATATCTTGCTCTGGGTAAAGAACGTTGTCCTCTCTCTTGCGCGTCATTTCCAGCGAGTAAGACTGATCACGATTTCGACTGTTGATATACAGTATATCAGTATACAGTATATAATGAACATGAGAGTACACAATTACACTGAATAATTGAATCCAGCTTTTCTTATCAAGCTCCCATGTGCAGTTTAAGAACCAAAATATCCGCCTGGAAATATCCAATTAAGAGATCCAGTGACCCTCCTGATCACAATGCAAACAGAATCCAGACAACAAAAACACATTTTAATCCAAGGTTTAGAGGCAAGTCATTATCCACATGATTGATCAGGATACAGTTTACATTTGAATGCAAGGTGTGATTGTTTTCATGTCAGACATATTTTCCTATTAAGTCTTTAAATGCCTAACATGCATTGTGACACTTGAGGCTGACACAAGCTTTTTACAACAGCAACATTTACATGTTTGTGAATTTAGAATCGAGCGTTTTCGATTGTCCGACATCACCAAAGTGTAAGATTCATTTATGTTTATACACTTTGTGCTTCAGTTGGTGATGATGGAGACCCAAGACGACAATGGCTTCACCAAAGCTGCCGTGAATTCACCCGTGAGGTGTACAGAGAGACATGAGTGTGTGTAGACTGGATCATTAGATCCGGCCATGCGCACTGACAGATTGCCCTGTCGTTAACGTCCCCCTCTGTCTCTCTGTTCCTGCTCCCAAATCCACCCATTCCTCATTTAGATCCAGGGACAGCAGCACAGCGGCCTTTATGGCTGTCATCTTGTTCACGGCACACACATTGAATGATCTGTATTTTGGTAGATAGTTAGAGGATCTCAATTTGATTACCCGCTGGAAAAATAGTGATGTGATCTATTACTCTCATCCATTGCCTTTCACTTCAAATCTCAAATCTCTCAGTTCTTTGTAAGGGAAAGTTTTTCTTCCATTTGAGCAGTTTAACTGGATTGAAGGCCTGATCTCTACCTTTATTACCCATCTCGTTATTTCTTAATCAAGGCTTTCTGTCACATACGCAAGAATACAAACTCACTCACTCCTCTCAGAATTGTAAGCTACAGGAAAAATAAGGGAACATTTTTCAATAATACATGTCAGATTTAAGAAATGATAAGGATTTTACCCCCTTGACTGTGAGGCAAACTCTTCTGTTTCCAGACTCAGCAGCAGTGTCTGGTTCTTCTCCCCTCAGGCTGGAGCAGATATCAAACTGCAGCAGCGGCAGAAACAGCATCCACCTCCCCACATCACCCTACTTCCGGCAGGGCTGCTGTCTCTTTTGTCAGATGTCAGCTCAAAATGTCAGACCAGGGCCTTTAACCCAGTCCACATCTGTCAGCTCAATCACCCCCTCCCCACCCTTCCTCCCCTGTCATTGAGCCGTCACTAGCATTCAGAAAGTGCTGTCGAGGTGTCTGCTTTTCATATAAGGTTGCTCCAAGGTTGCCATTGAGGTTTGTTGATGCCAATGAGTAAACTAATAAGCCCCAGGAGGATGCACTCATATGCTCCTTAGCCTTGTTAGGATAAACTGGCAGAAGGTGGAGGCATGCAGGGAGAGAGAGACAGAGATACTAACGTGGGAAGTTGTTAAAGTTATGGAGCAGTTGAGGGAAGCTAGAGGCACAGACAGAATAACTTTGTGTGTTTTGAGTGATGACACGACAGTGGAGAAAAGAGCAAGTTCAGTTCCAGAAAGGCCTGTGGATGTTGAGGGGCGACAAAAAAAAAATCATTCTATCCCTCCGCTCTCATAGCCAGGTCGTCAAGGCAGCAGGCGAAGTTAAGTACCACAGATCCTGCCCAGTTGGACATGTCCATAATACCTCCTCATGAGGCTGTCCAGGTGGCATAACCTGACATGACACCTTTCAAGTGATTTTTAAGCACTAAATGAATTAGGGAATTGGATAAGTGACAACAACTGTATAAAAACTACAATTCAACAGACAAATGTATCCTGTTGTTGTTGTTGTTGTTGTTTTATCTGTCTCAGCTTTAGAGTGCATCCGGAAGATTCTCCGATTCCTCTTTGCAGAGTGACTGGAGGATTCACAGGACAGATGACCCATTAGGATTGGGTGACTAAAACAGGAACTCAATCTAATGCCTCATTTCCTCTCAGAGATGAGACAAGCTTTATGGCCTGACCTGTCCCAAAAGGATCTCTTTTGCTCTGCAGGTCCCAAGTCGTAATCTCACACATCACCGTCTCGCTTAATCCGAAAATAATATCAAATACATTAGCACAGGCAAAGGGCTGGAAAATCCAATTTGAAATTCATACTGTGGCTCTCATGGACTTGATTGCTCCATATGTGTGACGTAATGTGTGGAAGTAATGGCCCCCTTATCTCCAATGGGAGAGGAAAGTGGGGGTTTAGGGTGAAAAGATGCACTGAGTTATACTGTTGAGGAAGAACAGAAGGATTTTTCCATATCTTCTGACACAATACAAATCAACTGCCACTCCAGGAACCAACATACAGTATCTTAATCTTTGCCAGCTGAACATTTTAAAAGAAAACTGAAATGTGTTCTCTAACAGTAGTCGAGTGTCAATTGCAATGAAAGCCAGAATCTACAAGATCCACTCTTGACAATTCTGTCTCAAAACTTTGAGTTTTCCCACAGACGTCTAGTCAAACAGTGAGTCCAGGCAGGCAGCAAATCTTCTCTGTGGATTTGCTGTTGTTTGCTCTTTTCTGCTATCACCACTCATCTCTCTAATCTCTCTATTCCATCTTGTGGGTGCTACTGATGGACATGTAAAATAAATTATTCTGTGGGCAGCACATTTCTTTGCACATTTTCGGCATAGCGGAGCAAATATAAAAGCTGTGAATAGACCATCATAGATTGAATCAGCACTGTGGTATTTATTCATTTATCAATCACGATAAATTCAGTTCATTATGCAGCTATGTTGGATTTGACATATTATATGGGAGCGTTTATTTCCACTACCATGTGTGCCGTTAAGCGTGAGTCTAGTTTGTTGTTCATTTCAGTTTTCATTAATTAAACAAGTCATTTGCTGCCTTAAATAGACTTAATTATGTTTGTAGGGAGGGGCAGCATGGTCAACTCACAGCCAGCTGTTCTGTGTGGAGATGTGTGCTCTGCGCACAAACTGGAGGATGGAAGGATGGAAGGACATTAGGAAAGTGAAAGCAAATTGTAATTCCATTAGTAAGTTTTTATTATGTATGGCATCTTAGAACCTGCTTTTATGGACAGGCCTGTTTTTAGTTTTAGTATTTCTCTTTTTAATGTTTCATTGTGTATAAACTCTGACTGCAAAACTGTATTTACTTTACTGTGAGGCACTTTGTGAAGTCTGCTCTCGAATGGTTCCATAAATAAACTTAACCTTACCTTGGAGTTACCAGAAACACTGGATATTCCCGTATATGTTTGTAATCTTTATTTACGTTTACTGAAAAGTTGAGGGATTTCAAATCGTGTTCTTTTCCTTCCAGAACCACACGCATAGTATATAGTGATAAACTAACTTGCCTACACAAGAACTTCACACATTGAGTCACAATTTAAACCCATAAATAACACATTCAAGATGATCAGCTCACTCATGACAGTAGTATGTGTCAAAAAAATGGAGCACTATCTTAAAACTGGCAGCTCAAAACTAGAATAATCCATAACGGTATGCAATTTAAGTGTTGCTGCGGTTGCTTATCACCTGAGTTATTTCCTGGAGTCGTTACTGTCGTCCAGCTACACAAGTAAAAAAAGAAGAAAAAAAACTGTCAAGCGAAAACTGCCACTAGAGACGACTAATTACCACGGCCCGGTATGGAGTAGACCCCTGTTCCAACTGATACTGTACACAAAATAACTAACCCAACAGGCTAATTAGGCCCGGGGTGTCTACAGCAGTAACCAACAACTTTTAATTTGACACTTCAACTGTCTGTCATCAAGTGGCAGGGTAGGGACAAAGTAGGGGCCTGTGACTCTTCAGTGCTCTTCTCTTCTTGGTGACTTTTTCTATGAGTGTGTTCCAAACAGCAGCAGCAGCGGCAGCCTCAGCCAGTAATGTGGAGTATCTCCTGCTGCTCAGCGGGCTTGAAACAAATGGGTTATTTAGGGCCCACTTCATTTGCACTTGTGGGGAAAAGGGCAGAAAGGAAATGAGAACCCCTTGACGGTTCAGTGTTGGATGTATTTAATTAGCCAATTCACTCTCTGCTTTGCTGCCTCAGTGGGCACAATGCTTCTTTGTATTTTTAAAAGTAATTGCCACTTGCAGCATCAGCATTCAGCTGATCCAGGCATGCAGTCACAAGCAGGGGGGGGGGGGGGGGGGGAGG
This sequence comes from Genypterus blacodes, assembly GCF_046128005.1. Classification (NCBI taxonomy): domain Eukaryota; kingdom Metazoa; phylum Chordata; class Actinopteri; order Ophidiiformes; family Ophidiidae; genus Genypterus; species Genypterus blacodes. The sequence goes on along the minus strand of NW_027466864.1, from coordinate 1,105,852 downwards.
AGGGGGGGAATCTCCCGCTAAGAGTGTGTAAAAATAGACATGCAGGGAGACATTATGATGCATTACTGGTCAGAGATAACCTATGCAAAGTGGATGGTGCTCTGAGGAGCTGTGAAGTTGAGGCGTGGCCTTAGGTATTGTAAGCTCCAGTGTTCATGGATCATTCTGGCTTTCACAACTGAATAAGCTCTTGATGCATTTTTGCTGTTCAACATGGCTTAAATAGTCCATTTAGGCCAAAGTTTTTAATAAATTGTTCCACAAGTCCAGACATCATTAAAAATTGTACTTTGTTAAAGTGTTTGACATTTAAGAAGTACCTGAACGCCCCATTTCATCATAAACTGAACTTAGAAACAAAATGAAATCTGCTCAAATGTCTCGGATTTTTGCAAGAAACACGTCATTGTACTATTCTCAGCTCGTGTCAAAACGATGAAAAGTTCTGCGCTAGTCAACAAAAATAGAAAGGTTGGCAGTACAAACAAGTGTTGTTCCTTTTGCCAAGAGAATTACGAAACCAATGGTGCATAAATCAACAGCTATTGCTTGGAGTGGTAAAGGGTCAGGATGAGACAAAATAGACTCACTTCGCTGAGGGCAGCATGGGGGACGGACAACCATGAGAAACCCTTCTATGATGTTGAAATTGAAAAGCGTACAAGGGAGGCGATGGAAGCCATTTGGCAAGGGAATGAAAGTGATGAAATAAAAGAGAAAAATCAATCAAATATCAGATTCCATCCCACCGACACAAACAAATATTAGCTGAAGATCAATGTCTCCACCTGGCCATGACAACAAGTGCGTCCAAGTGTGTGTGGGGACGGAATTGAGAACCTGGTGATCGGCAGTGATTTCAGAACACATACAAAAGGAATCAAAAGCTGGAAAAACTGTTTTATTTTGTTGAAAATAGGTCATAAAACAAAAAAAATCAGTTCTGGAGTTGACACAAAAACATACACGTTGTAGCGTTACACATTATGATTTTAGCAGTAATCCAATCAAATACATTCTCCACTACACTGACAGGATATCGGTGTTATTTTCATTCACACCCACGTTTCCATTCACTGGAAAAACACATTTAGGTTTTACAGCCTGGTAATATCCTGTCTGAGTCTAATGAAGGGCGCGCTGCCAAAGATGACAAAGTCAACCACAAAATCATTATCTGACAGAAACAAGCTTCTGCACGGTTCCTGCGTTTCCTTCTGCGTTCGCTCCTACACGTTCTTCAGCGCGCCTGCATCATATATATTCATGTTATTGATTTATTCCTTTTTACGAGTAACCTCTGGTCACTTTATGTGGCATGTTTGACACTTTAAATGTACATATTCATACACACATAGTACTTTCTCTTTCAGCCGAGCCGAGTCTTCTTACATTCTTTTGCCGAGAGTGATGTACGGCCTCCCGACCTGGCAGTATCCCCACCTCTGACCTCATAGTCTCAAATACGCCACCTGAGGATAACAGGAAGAAGGTTAGGAGAGGTTGAAATCTGCGTGGATATATGAGAAGGGTGAGAATAAACTAATGGAGCCATCAATCCGCCACTTGTGTTGTACTCTTCGATGAGGATTATGCAAGGTAAAGAGCTGAGCCCTAATGGATTGGCCACACATTAAGCGCAATTATCGTCTACACTCAACGACCACGGGTGGTAAACATTTAATGAACTTCACAAACGCGTTCTTACAGCACAGAAAACAGAAAACAAATCAGCTGAGCCGTTCTCTCCCTCTCTCCACCTCCACTTGGCATTCCTGGGTGTTTGCCCGGTGCAGACAATGGTCTCGCACCACTGAGGGCTCTTACATTGGGGATGATGGATGAGGGCATTTGCCTCCCTCAAGGCCTCCGTCTTCTCCGTGCCCATGCCAATGTCTGCTCGCCGCTCCAGCGCATCAATGGTAATTCATACAAATGATAACAAACAAGCGAGCAGAGGTGAACCGTTGCAAAAACAACCCGGGGTCCCAGAAACGGAGGACAAAGAGGGATAAGGATGTGGAGAAATGAGCCTCGGGGTTGATAGTTTGAAAGCGGGGGAAGGTAGAACATAAACCGCAGCTCTGGTGGAGACGTGTAGCCGCTGACACTAGACTTGTAGTTGTAATACTTGTTCAGTATAAGTTACTGCTGAATGTTTCAATGTATTTCTGGTTCCGTTTTTTTGTTTTGTTTACAAGCAGAAAATGCCTTCCAGAGCTAATTGGACATCACCAGTGATTGATACGTAACACACTGTTGCCAAAGCAACCCAAAAGCCAACAAATGACTTATTTATGACATAAGCAGAACCGACTTTGGATGTTTAGTGCCAAGAAACAAAACTGTCATCCATTCCGTGCATTCTACTCTAATCTGAAGGAATCCTCAGAATAATTTGTTTGTGGATGTGAAGTGGTTGTTCCTCAACGTCAGACACGACTCTGAACGTCATTCCAGAGGATTGACGGAAACAAGCGGCAGTGCGATCGGAGGAGTCAGACTTTTCCACTTGCTCCTTGTGAGTACAGACGTGTGGTATCAACTGTTTACTTTACAGAGATCCACACTGGATGGGTTGAGTGGTTTGTACTGCGTCAAAAATCGAGGTTTCAAAACTGTGACGAGAAAAAGGTCAGACCGGGGGCAGATGATGATGACACGCTTTTGGTTACAGCTCTTTAAACTCATGGAAACTCTGTCAAACTTTAGCACTGTGAAGTTTAAAACCACACCACACAACCGACACACACACACCCACAGACACACACAAAACTGGAATTTCCGAGGACTAGGGCTAATCTGTCACATGGAGGGGAGATGGATATCAGAAGGCCTTTGGAGGAAAAACACACGCTGCTTGATGCTCGGTGTCAGGGACTGTGACGGTCAGACCGCTCAACTCGGCAAAGCAGCAGGGGGCACAATTTCTCCGCGAGAGAAAGATCAAGAGACAGACGGGAAGCGAGGAAGAGAGAGAGAGAGATAGGTGGAACAACGAGAACACGTCGCAGATGCTACACAGAATACTGAGCGCCGAGGTGAAACGTGACATTGAACTGGTGGGAATGGAGGAATGATGATCCAGTTCCATATCAGCTTTTGGCCATTTAAGGACCGGGTCAACCTGTATTAGGTGTTGGGAAATTGGGGGGCATGTTTGTGGATTTCTTTTCCCGAAAGACGTTGAAAAATCCATACTTTGTTATTCCCGGAGAATGCGTTTTAAAATCAATCTAAACTTGACATAACTGAACATTTTCCTCATCAGTGCTTCCCCCTGTAAACACCGATGATGAAGAGTATCACACTGCTGCTCTGCTTCTGATAAATCCCTTTTTTTCTCCCCCATTTGTTTTTGGTCGGCATCCGGCGAATCGAGGCGCGTTTCTTGGGGGAAGTCATTTATTTTGACAAAGTGCGGCGGTGTCTGCGGCAGCAGCTAGGCCGGCGGAGAGACGGACGGAAGCGAGGTATCGATTCTGTCCTTCCTCCGCCGTACAATGTTGGATCCATATTTCTGTCACTCCGTGTCTGACCTACAGCACATGGCGTCTCTGTGGAAGTGAGAGGGAGATGAATGAGGTGTGTGTGTGTGTGTGTGTGTGTGTGTTGGGGGGGGGGTGCTTGTCTGTTCCCCGGGCTCAAGAGTGACACAGAGCTAGAAGTACTTCACACCTCATTACACTGGCAGGCCTGGGGATGGTGGGCGGAGAAAAAGCTGCCCGGGCCACATTTGACACAATAACCAGCTGGGTTACATGAGCTCTGATCTACTCTCACGTGCTTAAGTGACGACCCCTGAACTAAGACGCCGCCAAGTCCGGAGGGGATAGGAGGAATGTTGCTTGACACACACACACACACACACACACACACACACACACACACACACACACACACACACACACACACACACACACACACACACACACACACACACACACACACACACACACACACACACACACACACACACACACACACAGCAAAAACTGTATAGTACAAGAGCAAAGAGACTGATACAGGGAAAATGGAGAGATGGACTGTGATTAGTAATGTTGTATGACTGATTATACTGCAGTGTCACTACCAGATATTAGCCAATGACCCTAATTGATCAGGCAGTTGTTGTTAAATGAATCAATTCCTCAGTCAATCAAATATATATTGCCAAATGCCAATCACTAATTCCAAGAAGCCAAGGTGACATCTTCAGTTTTGACTGAGAAACCAAAGTGAGCGAATTTACAAAGATGTGAAAAGATGACTTACAATTATTAAACCAATGTGGAAAGAATTCACTCCATTACTGAATTTGTTGTCTCAGCCCCAAATAAGCAGTGAGGTAGACGAGGACAGGAACGAGTGGCCCTCCTCTCTCCCGACTTCGGTGGCTTTGCTGTCTTTTTGCCAACGACGACGCTCAGACCATCTCCTCCTGTAACTCTAGACGACCCTGTGATCACATTACCCATCTATCCTCTGCAGTCTATACCACAGCCAGCTTCTGCTCCCAGGAAGAGTTGGAGTACATCCATTTATCACACTCTAACTACCGCTGTTACCCCTCCACCCCCCCCAAACACACACACACCCCCACCAGACAGACACTGTGTCCACCGTCTGGGTCACTATACGTAGTCTTCTCCATTTCTCTACAGCCTCCTTTCTTCTCTTTCTCCCCAATCCAACACCCAGGAAATGACACGTTTTGTTACTCGGGCCATTGTATCACAGGAAAAAAGAAATAAAAAATGGCCCTGGAATTTCATTACTTCACCAGACTGGGGGGGTTTCTGGCATTTTAATCATGAAACCTTGAGCACAACACCTTCATAACAACACAGGACCGCTATGTGAGAGGATTAGAATAGCCGATTGCAGCGGAAGCAATTTCTTCCAAAATTTGACTTTGGCTAAGTGGGGAGAACGCTGTAATAATGTTATTCCCACATGAGCGTATATTACAAAGTCTCTCCTGAACAGAGGGCGTACATGTGATTGTCATAGTTCGAGTTGAAAGTGAAGTCTGCTCCCTATTAACCGCAGCGAGGAAGAGGACAAAACCCAAAGAAATACTGCAAACTAAGATAGCTCATCAGATGAATCCACTCATTTCATTACACCAGGAATTGAAAATCAAGACAAAAACAAGGTGGCATTCCTGTGTGTGTGGTGTGTGTGAACATGATGGTATTGTACGTGTTTAAGCACCAAACTATTTTAGTGTGGAAGCCAGGAAAAGATGCTGGTCGGATTAAAAGATAGAAAATAAAAGATAAATGCCCTCATGATGAATTAATGTGAAATCTTTGCAGCGATTGTACATCAAAAAGAAAACAAAGGGATCTGCCTTTTTTTTTTTTTTTTTTGGAATTGGAGCAAGGGGTTTCATCTTCAACACAATAATCCCTTCAAATTACCACAGATTAACGCAGTCGAGTGAGGATGAGCTCGTTTCTTAGGCTCAAAACAACAAAAAAGCAGCTTCACCTGCCCCGCCGCTACATTTTCCTGCAGGAGGATTTGCTGCCTGCTCGTGTGTGTGTGTGTGTGTGTGCCGGTTGGTGGAAGAAGACTTCTCTAAAGTGGGAGAAGTCACTCCCCAAACTTTTTGCGCACAGGAAAGTGGAGGATAATGGCGCTAATTACCCTCGTTGTCGTCTTTACAACAGTGAGGAGAACGGCACTGTCAGCAAAGTCGACGCCTCCTATTTTCCACTCAACCGACTTTCCTTGGTAACTCGAGCTAAATATATACGTTTTGCATAATTACAGGTGTAATGGAGGCTGAAATAGGGCGGACAAAAAAAAAGGAAAGAAACCTTACATCTGAAGCACGGAGGGAAGCTGTTAAAATGAAAGCTTTGAATTATAGATTTAATTAGTTTGGGATAGAAACACAGTAAAGTGCTGCTTAATAGCGGAGGAGTGAGGTAGTGTGAGGAAGATGACAGCTGAAAGAGTCCCTGGCTGCACTGCTGAAAGCTCTTTAGAGAAATTGGAAGACTTTCTGCTTACATTTCAGTTTTGGAAGGGAAGTATTTTAGCACTTTTTCAGGAAAAACAAAAAAACACCTCAACCATTTTGGTTACAGCAGTCTTATTAGCGCCTCCTCACCTTGTAGGTCCTCATGTGTCGCATTGACGCGGGAAGTGAAGAGTTGCTGTCCTCCATCACTCGCAGCAGCTCCTCACACACGTTGGGCGGCAGCATGAGCGGATGGCCGACGGCGTTGACCTCCCAACTGGTTATAATACTGGACAACACACAAGAGGATGGCCATTATAAATACAATCTTACACACACATCTAATTCCCCGTACGCCTCAGTCACACAACGTGATTCCGGCCTGATTTTTGGCATCTAATCGGACACATGCTTATCTCAACCACGCATTTTCCAAAGGCTTGTCCAGACATCGCAGACGCCAGGGAGACATCGACTTTGTTTAATATCCAGATGTGTCGGCGAGACCTGCGGTGTGTGCGTCACGCCGTGGCCCGATGGCGGGGAGCGACAGCCGTAAACTTTAAGCCAGATCCGGTCGTGGGCGTCCCCGTGTGACTGATCAGTCATGTAGAGTGACCATGTCATGACTTCAAGACACTGAAGGTGACACCCAGTCATGTACTGTGAATCACACAGCGTCATGACAACTTGGGAAGTGATGTAGTGTGTGTGCGAGTGGCATGACCTGCAATGTTTTTGGACTGTTAGAGGAAATGAGAAGAAGAAGAAGAAGAAGAAGAGGCAGAAGCTCACAGAAAATCTCCAGATAGATTTGAATTGGACTTATGAAGAGACGCCGCTACAACAAACAATCTACCGTGTCACCGTCGAATGATCACACTGCTACTTTCATTACGCAGCTTTAATCTGAAAGAGATAACCAGTCATAAAAAACTGGATTGATGGCGTGCGTTTACAAGGTGTGTAAATGAGCGTGGGCGAGTGACGGCGAGGAGAGAGATTGATGTTCTGTCATGCATGTGGTGCTGATCAAGGTTGTCTGAGTGACATTTAGCCATCTGCACACTTCCTGTGAGGGGAAAGTCTCCTCAAGAGTTTTGGCAGATCTTGCGCTCCCCACACACACACACACACACACACACACACACACACACACACACACACACACACACACACACACACACACACACACACACACACACACACACACACACACACACACACACACACACACACACACACACACACACACACACACACACACACACACAGCATTACCAACAGGAGAGGGGTTTAGCTTCCATATACTGTATATCATAACTCACTCCGTATATTTGTCTTATTCTCTATTGTAATAAGTGTGTCACGGTGTGTTTCCTGTTGTATTGGACTGTGATAATGGCTGTGACTCTTCACTAAGCTCATAATCGTCTCGCTGCCCTTGGCCAAAAGCATAATCCACTTAGATCAGGTTTGCTGATTCTCCAGCCAATTATTGGCAGCTTTACCTAACGCGTATTGCAACTTCTCGCCGCAGTCGCCTGTAACAAACAAGTATCCTGAATAAGAGGGCAATCAGCCGGGGGATTGGGCTCCCCAGGCAGAACATTCAATTTAAAAATGTCAGAGATGAGTGATGAAGGACGAATGTTAAATGATGTCCAGGGAATACCAGTAAGACCCGCATTTCATTTTTTACTCGAAATACCACAGGCAGGTTGGGAGAACGTCAAATGTGAAGCTCTTTAAAAATCAAGACTTTGATGTTTGGCCGAATTTGGAACTGAAAAGCAATCAGGGGTTAAAATGATAGGTTGAAAGCACTTATCATTACAAAAGCCCTCAAACCGGAAATACGACTATTGAAGGCAGACATTTGCTTTTATTTCATTTCAGGAAGGGATGAATATTAAAATAAGCTATTCAGTTAACTCCTAGTCAAAAAAAGACTGCCTAATTTTCCCAGGGATGATGTCATTCAACAGGCTCGGTAACCAGATTGCACCTACTGAGAGATAATTTCCCCAATTTCTCCTCCAACGGTTTATCACATCATTTTGGAAACGCTCCGATTTCTTAGCCTGAGAAGATAATCCTTCTCCTTTCATGTGGATTTTGTCTCTAATTACCCGTCTTTGTCAGCCAGCAAGTGGGCTTGTCAAAATGGTTGAGGCACAACACAACCTCTCTGTTCTCCCTTCGCTCGGTCCCGCTGCGGGGGGAAAGAGGAGGTGGAGAAAAAGAGAGACACAGAGTTCTGATTCAGTTGAAAATAATGAGGGTGGAAGGCTCCTGCGTGTGGGGTGCTGCTGTAGCCGACGCAGCAGCCAACCCGTGCAACGCCGACATCTGCATCCGCCTACGCGTTCCGGCGCCGTGCCAAGGTACACAGACGCTCGCCCCAGTCAAAACATCTGCTGCACCTGACAGCGGTTGAGACATTGAACCCGTCTGACGTCAAAGTCATCCGCTAAACAATAAGCAAATGGCATCAAAGAAGGGGAATCTCAGAGCAAAAGTTCTATTAAGAGCTGAAATCTGTTGGGGAACAAAGGCGCCTTTCATTCTCGGGAGTCGGGAGTCTGGTGGTGATTAAGGAGGAGCTTTGGGAAGATGAAAGGATGAGATAAGAAGAAAAACACAGAGGGAAGTGGGAGGTAGTAGGCAGTGGAGAAGAGAACGCTTACTCTCTCTGCTGTGCGCCTCCATCAGAGCAGGCGATGTAGAGGAGTTTCAGGGCTCTGGCAGCTCTGGGTGATGGAGTGTGAAGAGCAGGGGAGCTAATAGACCTCTCACCCTCGCCAGACGTCTGCAGGACGGGCGCTATGATGGCGTCGCTGTTCAGCAGCCAGAGCTGCAGGAGGAGCAGACAGGTCACTTGAGAACACTTGAGATGTACGAGCGTGATGTCTCAAGTGTGACATTTCACATCCTATCATAAAAACTCCGCGCGCGCACACACACTCGTTTGAGGCGATATTGGCCTTTTATTAAACACATAAAATGGCCCAGTTGGTATCATCCGTTTCAACAGGCTCCGCACAACTTGTAGGATTGTTGTCAATGTGTCAAACAACTACTGACTGTACACACACACATATACAGTATATAACATCCACTCCAGATCTGTACCTCTACATACAAGACTGTGAGTTCAAAGAAAGCTTTATTTAACATCAAAGGGCTTTTGACTGAACAGCATTGGAGTTTTATTGCCATCTGGTGCTGCTGCTGCTGTTTATGTTCAGCCAAATGTAATGAGCCCCTTGTCGCTGATTCTAACAGAGCTAAGAGCTTAGGCCCCGCGCTTCAAAACAACAATCAAATCACCGGAAAACAAATTTTCCACAGCAGCGTTTCCCTTTTCACTAATAATTGAGTAGTCTATTTTTGCTAAGATGCCATAGACGCTTTATTATCCCCCCCCCACACACACACCGACTGTGCTTGATTGTGGCTTGTCCTTACCAGTAAGAAGGCTTTGTCATCAGGAGTCTGGACAGAGAAGCGGAAGCTGCACAGCGTGTTGGACAGCTCCAGCAGCCTGGCAGCCACGGTCCTCTCCAGGAAAAAGGATCTGACCAAAAGACAACACAACCTACATTTACATATTTCAATCTTCTAAGCGTTTCCTATCACATAACCGTAAATTGTCATATGGAAAAGCGTTCCGCCGCGTTCTGTAAAACCCCACACGGTCAATATTAAAAAATAGTTACAGCACACAAACCTAAGGAGGAAGACTATTTCTCAAGAGATGCTGAAGAGAGGTGATCACAAATGGTTAGACACTGTTGCGTGCATCGACTATAAACATCTAGATATCTGCACAAACGTATATAATCTATTCAAACATGCACTGTGAGGGCATACGCTTATTAAAACAGCTCATTTTGACCTGACATTGTAACGGTGATAACAGTCAATCTGCACTCCCTAGATTCACCAACACGACATCAAACCTGTCACACACTGGATAAGATGGATTTGATTTAGAATTTGAACTGACAAAAGCACAGCATCAGCCGTCACAGTGATTCATGTAAGGAGACGGTGCTTGAGGAGTTTCCTCTCGAACGACGCGTTCCTTTAAACAGCTACAACTTCTATTTTTCCCCCCGTGGATGTTTGGATCAAACACCTGCCTGTTGTGAGATGCGTCCGGCTCTCTGTCGCCCACCGTCGTCTCCACCACTACCTGTGTGATGTACAGCTTCAGCGTCCCTGTAAGGAGAGCAAACGGAAGCTGATGGAAGCAGGCGGCTGAAGATGAGCTTTATTAACGAGACTCAACTGACAGCGACGTTTACCTGCAGCGACAGCCTCCCCCAGCACTGATGAACAGCTCTTACAAGAGACCAGCTTCAGTCTGCGGCACGGTTTCTGTACGCAACACACAGACCAGAAATTACTCATCACAACACACACACATTGCAGTTTGGTGGTTAGAAAACACAAATCAATAACCACAACATGGGAGGCGGAAAGGGAGGCAGAGAGATATACGGCAGATGAGATGAGCCTTTTTTTTCTCCTTGCCCTTTGCACTCTCTCTCCCTCCGTATCTCTCTCTCTCTCTCCTCTGCTTTAGTCTTGCACAAGAAACAAGAGTTTCACTTTTGCAGAGAACAACTGATGGAAACATGCAGCATTCCTACATAGTTCTAGACTCAGTGTGTGTGGGTGAATATATGGTTCCTGAATTCCTCATGAATATTCAAGATAATAGTGTGGAAAACAGGCCTCTCAAAATTCCACAATACTGTAAAAATTGCAGAAGCAGTAGTAACCTTAAAATAGCGTTTTACAAACCCTGCTTCAAAAGGAAAACCAAACTGAGCCAGCCGGTCGGTGGCTTATGCACGTCCCTCACCTTTGGATCTTGGCTGTCCTCTCTGCCGATGAGGCTGACTTCCTCGGTGAGCGTGTCCTCACAGCTCCTGTCTCTGCTCAGGAGGAGGAAGGTGTCGCCCAGTAAGCAATCCTCCACTCGGGGCAACAACTTCTTGGCGAAGGGGTCCGGGTGACAACACCAGTCGTCTACAATAGCATTCCAGTTGCCATTAGGGAGAGGCAGCACTCGCTTAAACACTCTGAAATAAAGGGGGAACGCATTGGCAAAAGATTTGACACGGGTCTGCAGTTTCTGTTTTATCTCAGCCAGCGCCCAAAACTCTGAGGTACAAAGATCAGAATGCTAAAAGATTACAAATAAACAAGATAATGGAGGAAAATTGCTCAATATTTCTTCTGAATAATTTTCCATGCGGTGGTAATAATAATAAATATAATAAGAAAATAATTAACATCCAACAACAGAAAGAGAAACTTAACACTTGTGCTTGTTCATTTCTCATATGCGAACATGCAGCAATCTTTTTGTGCCTAACAACGGTTGCCGTCTTCCGACATAGGGGTAAAGCAGACAAATGTATAAAAAATGTCTCTGTTAATGCATTTCCACAAAGCACTTGGTTCCTTTGCTTTTACCTGAGCGCTGTACTAAAAAGGAGAAATTGTCGGTAACAGGCGTAATGAACGCAAAAATGAGAAGAAATGAGAGACTAAAACCTTCACTTTATGCTCTTGTACGGACGCTTCTACTCTCCCTCGCTCGGGTGGAAGAAAGGAAGTTCGGGGGGCAATTTATTATAGGTTATTGCAGAGAAACTTTGCCAGAGGGCGAAGGTCTTGGTAAAGCAACTTGCAATTTCCAGCGTGTCACACCGAGTGAACAGAAAGCAATGAGCTGCAGGCAATAAGAACAGTACCAATGTACAGCAGAACCACCTCACAAACACACACTTCTAATTGGGTCGCGCCGAGGCTTCGTGTCACACTCTAACCCGGTAAACCCGACAACTGCAGGCTCCATCCATCAATTTACTTCCCCTTGACCGTCAATAAACACTTCCTCCTCTTCCTGTGGAGGAGGGCGGAGGAAAAAAGCCCCCACTTCCCTTTTATGGTCTCACTCCTCCACCTAAAGATCTCACCTGTCCTCCAGCAGTCTGGTCATGCAGGCCTGGCAGTGGAAGCAATAACTCTCCTTCACCCGGAGTCTCTCCATCACGCCGTCAGAAGCGTCTGCGAGAGACCAAAGGCAAAGAAATAAATGAGCCAACTATGGCGGCGGAGCGGTAACCTTGTGCTACAATGCGGAAAAGTCGATGAAATACCGGGCGGTTAGGGTTAGAAGCTAGCAATGGATCTGTTTGTGATGAGACGGCTCTATGGCTGTCCTAAGCTGTGGCCTGTTCTTAGTGCCACAGCTGTCAGGAAACGCTGTGTGAGAAAAGTTTGTGGATGTTGTGCAATGACTTTGGGGTGAATGTTTGATATGGGATCAAGTCAAAGCTTACAGGGAGAAGAACTTAAGTCTTATAAGTCTGATGATCAGTTGCATGTGGGCTGTCGAGAATCATGACATCAGACATTCCACCTCCTTTCTCTCAGATGACCGAGTGACTCAACCCCAGACATTCTGCATAAACAGTCACAGCCGCAAAGTCCTGATCATTACCTTCATCTTTGCTTTGGTTTACACTGATGCGCAGCCTGAAATGTAGCTCTTCTCCGCCGAGTTCCTCTGTGGGTGTCGGCGTGCAACATTCCTGCACGAAGCTGACACCTGCCGGCAGCGTCAGGCTCAACTCTGCTCCCGGAGCCCGGATGTGGAGGGAAGAACCTTCACCTGTCACGTCCACTTCGGCAGGACCTCCGGCAACAGCTTTCCTAAGATTTTAAGGAAATACACTCTGGATTAGTGGTCGAATCAGTGGTTATGGGATGATGCCAGACTCCTCCTATACAGAATAGTTTACAGTGAATTTCCAAAACCTGTAAGACTCTGTCATGTTAGTTTTGAGTGAGCTGTAGAGCTTCAGAACTCTGACTCATCAAATCCAGACTGCTGAGGACAGAGGAATGATATTGGTCTCTTTGTTCTCATCACAGACGTCGCATTGAGCAGCAGACCAGTTTAAGGTTTCGTGCCAGCATTGAGGAGCATCTGTTATTAGTCAAAGTCTTGCACTGCACAGTGACAGGGGCAGCCTTGGCCACAGAACAATAAATAAAACAATAAATACATCAATTCAAAGAGCGTCTAGCAATAAGTTATTTTCTTTGCAATGTACTCTGAGTCAGTGTTATTAAATAAAATAGAGTACATGGCGCTTACAATACTGCCTGCAGAACTGGACCTTAGATGCACATGCAAGCTAATAAATCATACAAAGAATTAATAGGAATACTACAAAACAAACTGTTTTCTGTCCGTTTCTTGTGGTTGAGGGGCTTCTATTTAAACAATCTGGTTCAGGGGAAACTCTCCTTCGTTGCCTCTTGTTCCCTTTCCTCCTCTCTAAATCTCCTGGTAGTATAAATATTATAGCTGGCAACATGAAAGGAATTTTTTACACTCACACACTCCTAGATCAACACTATCAAAACATACAGAATTACTACTGTATTGCATTGGCAGATGCGCAATGTGTTCTGGTTATTTTCCAAATTGATCCCATCTAAAATTGGAGGAAACTCATAATTAAGTATATTCAAATGTAGCAAGGAATTAGTGACAGCTGGGGACAGTCGGCCTTGATTCTTTAACTCCACCTACTGACGTTGTAGATGTACTACATGCACATATATTACATAAGTAACGGGCATCCACAATTGTGCATTACATAGAACTGACACATTGCTTTTGATTTTCGATGTAACATTTTATTTTAAATTTTAAAAAAGAGGGAAAATTGCTTGGAAAAACTTTTCTTTCATTAGTATCATAGGTGTTTCCAATCTTATCTTGCAGTAACTGTCTCAAAAGGGTGTGCTGCTAAATATGAAGTTACCAGTCCCAATAATTTAGTCTAGGCCATTTCCATTTGTTTTACTTCTACAAATAATATGTTACATTGGGATATCAAACACAGTCAATTGTGTATTCTTATAGCCGAGTTTGTAAATATATATACTGTTTTTTCTTGGTTTTGACATACAGATACATGTTTTAATGTATTAGTGCCCCCTAGTGGTGAAAATCAATTAATGCAGATTCAAAGCACATTTTTCGCCGCAGAGAAGAAAAGTAAGGAGATTAGCTGAAATGTTACCAAGTGATTCCTCTGTCAAAAAGACGACCTTTGACAGGGCTGCTCATCTGAATTTACGCGGTGACTTTACAAATTAATAAATATAGAAAGTGGTCGAAGCAGAAAATACGTGTATTTGTGTAATGGAACCTAAAAAGCGTCTCTTACACGCTTGAATTAGTAGGATGACGTAGTTTCATGATAATTGCACGATGTTAGCTGTTAGCCTAGCCTGAATTGTATTTGACAAGCAACCAATTTATTTTTTTACAATAGTCGTTTCTCAGAATACTCACTGGACAATAAGGAGTCCACTCTGAAGTCGTTTTCTGAGCTCCAGAAAGAATCCAGCTCCATGCGTCCGGGCTGGCATCTCCAAACACGCCATCCACTTCAGTCAGCACAACATTCAATGAAAATGTAATTATATAATCGCAAGTAGGATACAACTAGGTCACTTTAGATAGCAACACCACTTTGCTTACACTATTTTTACCAACGTAAAATCAGATTTGTCTGATATCGTGAACAGTAATCGCCTTTCTATGGTAACACAACCAAGTCAATGAGTAAAAATGAAAGAAATAAAGTACATCCGTTTCAAAATTCCAAAATAAAAACTAGCATCTTATCGACATTGGCACTTTTCCCGGTTAATGTTTTGTGTTGAGTTTAAAGCACTTATTAAATGACTTGTTTTTTAAGCACTTATTAATTGACTACTTTTTGTAGTTCTACTTGCCATTTTTTCGATTTTCGAAACCAGTAAAATACATTTTTCAGGAAGGGTTACTCACTCGTATTGTTGACTTTTGTTGTCTCATAATTCGCCAGTATTATAATATATAGATAATTATAATAGATAACATTGTTCTACTTATTTTATTGGTTATAAATTTGATTATTATTTAAATTATAATAGATAATTTTACAGTTCTGTAATAATATAATAGATTTGACTGACGGTTGTGGCGTGGTCCATTTAGGTGTGTATACTATGTAATAAAAACAGCCGAATCTTCAATTAGTATCGATGAAAGACTGCGGGATTTAAAAAAAAACACAACATTTTAGAAGAATTCGAATCATAACGTAAATATAGAAATACATAAAAATAACCGATATTGAAATGAAGTTGCACTCATTTAGAAAAACCGGTTTTTACTCTGATAGTAATTTCCGCCAGGCATGTCTGTCAATGGAAAGCTTCACACGCTGCGTAGCGAGAAAACGTCCATGCGGAAGCTGCGCCGCTACTCTGCAGTGCAGTGTGGGAGCTGTCAGTGTTTTCGCTTTGTTACCGCTGTTGGAAACTGACGGTATGGCCACTGACGTCCACACACACAGCGGGGGATTAATACGAGAAATAAAAAATATGTAGCACACAATTGAATGTCGCCTGCTGCTAAAAGCTCGTTTAACCAAAGTCCTGACCTGCTTGAACTGGTGACATCGGAAGCATCCGGGCCCTTCGTCTGTATCCTTTTAACAGGCGTTATCCAGCCCGCTAGCCTCATTATTGACGTTCTCAGACCGCCGTTTGTCGTCAAACCAAGCACATGATTCAATGACAGTTGCTGGATTGTACCCTATGAAGGTAGGTTCCAATATTGTCTCGTATTATTAATGTTTACCAAGTGCCACGTTAGCCAATCGAGCTCATTTTAGCTACAAAATTGCCTCACCTAGCTAGCGACAAGGTAGCTATCTCCTAAGGTAACGCGTTATCTAAGCCCTGCCATATTATGTTTACAGCTCTAAAACTGTGTGGTCAGTGTTTTATTTATTTTGTTGTTTCCTTAACACATACGAGCTTCGGCCTGGCTGCTCTGAATGGCAGTTGGTGTGTGTACCTGCTCTGTTGTGTTGACAGAAGTGAGTGTAGCAGAAGGACAAACAACCAGCTGTAAACAGTGTTTTACTCAGACATTTGTTTATTTTACACAACAGTAAGTATTGTTAAGTGAGCATTTATTTCCCCCTGTATTCTAAAAGAGCAAAATTTCAAAGTCCACACAGTTTATATGGCCTTTATCACTGTGGAATGATGACAGCCCCTCGTAAAGTTTGCTCTCTAACAGCACATATTACAGTAATTAATAATTTATAATTCCTGTTTCACCAGCATTAGTAAGCATTTATAAAACTGAAGAAGTGTAGAAATAAGTAGAAGTTTGATGGTTTAGGTCTTAGAAATCACACGACAAACCTTCTACCTTCTGTTTGTTACGTTAGATTGCATAGGAGTGGAAAGAAAACCTGAGCGATGATCAATATCATTTGCTTTGCCTATCCTTACTCTAGGTATCCTTTCTGTCATTATGCATGAGATAATTGGGATTCTACAGTATCATGTCAGCCTCATTGACTTTGTAGCCCTGGAGCCCAAACCTGACTTAGCTTCCTGTCACCATACTGCTTGGTGATGCAAGATACCAAACAGGCTCCATCCCTCTTCCGTTCATCAGTTGCAGCAATCTGCAGCCGTCGTGGTCACGTTTGTTTCTGAAAGATGGCATTGTAGTACCGGGACAGCAACAGTATTCTGTGAAAGCTGATGACTGCAGCTATGTGTTGACTCTGCCTCTCCACTTAGTGTCCAAACTGTTCCCACATTTGACTCAACATTTTATAATTCAGCTTACCCAAACATATACAACTCTGATAGCTGCTTATGCTTGTTTCTGACCCGGTGTCTCTTGATTTAGGTGATTACATATGTGAAAAAGTACTCATGCTACACACTGGCACTGACTGATAGGCTTTGTGGTTGAGAGTAAAATTTCAACTATAAAGTGATTAACTTTTGATACATGATCTAATGGTATTGTTGTGATCACAATGACCAACAAAATAAACAATGACCCCCCCCCCCCCCCCCCCCCCCCCCCCCCTCCTTCCCTCCCTCCCTCCCTCCCTCCCTATCCCTTTGTTGTCTCATTCTCTTTCCGCTCCCTTTTTTCCCTCCCAGTTGCTGGTGTGATGCACCTATGTGTGCCTGGTGTTTCAGCGTAGAATATTAATCACCCAGGAGAATGAATGCAGAGGAAGTGGAGCTGCTCAGTGACTCCAAATACAGGAACTATGTGGCAGCAGTGGACAAAGCCCTCAAGAACTTTGAGTACTCCAGTGAGTGGGCAGACCTCATCTCTGCACTGGGCAAACTCAACAAGGTAAGGATTGATGAGTTTACACCACAACAGCACTTGTTTCACTCTACACTAGATTGTAGAGGCTAATTAACTAGAAATAAGGGATCTGATACTAATGTTGTTGTCCAAAATGATCCCAATTTCAGTTCAACAGAGGCAGATATACCACTGATCTCATATACATCTCATGTAGTACACTAGTATTGTTTTTGTGATAAACCAAACATCGTAAATCTGATGAATCACTTTTGCGTACAGGTTTTGCAGAATAATGCAAAATACCAAGTGGTCCCCAAGAAGCTGACTATTGGCAAACGGCTGGCCCAATGCCTCCACCCTGCCCTGCCCAGCGGGGTCCACCGCAAGGCCTTGGAGACCTATGAGATCATCTTCAAGATCATTGGACCCAAGAGGCTGGCCAAAGACCTCTTCCTTTATAGGTACTTACTGCACAGCCATCTGCACTGGATAATAGAATCCGCTGCTCCCGACAGAAAACGTTTTCAGCCGCTGTCAGTTCTCAAATTCATATTTAATGTTGCATCTTTTTCTTATCCCTGCAGTTCCGGGCTCTTCCCTTTACTCTCCAACGCCGCTATGTCAGTGAAGCCTGTGCTCCTGGGCCTCTATGAGACCTACTATCTGCCCCTAGGGAAGACACTGAAACCAGGCCTGCAGGGGCTACTGACTGGGGTCCTGCCTGGTCTGGAGGAAGGTTCTGAGTACTATGACAGGTAAGGAGAGCAGAGATGGAAAGGAAATCAGTTGGAAAAATTGATGACGTGGACATGCACTACATTTAGGCTGGATATTAGAAGAGGTATTTTATTGCATAATGTAGAAGGAGGATTGATTGCGGGTTTTATGAATGATACATGAGAGGTATGAGTCAGTGAACAAGCTCAATGTTTCAAACTCAAGACACACCCTAATAATCATGCAGCGCTCTGGGCTTTGCAAACCCAGCGTCTGTCTTCTTGATAATCAGTACAGCAATAATAGGTTGAAATTAAAACAAATGTGTGACATTTCTAGATTTCTGTGACTAGAAAAAAATAGGTTGAACGCAGAAGTCATCATGTAAAATCCAAGGAATCCTTCATGTGACTCCATTATATACTGCAGGAAAGTTATATAGTTGAACCTAAACATCTGAATATGTTTGATCATACAATGCACAACTCTACTGGACTGAAGTACGGACCGCATCTGCCTGGACACGACTGAATCACACTCTCAGTTCTCTGTGCTTTAACCATAACCACATGGTTCTGCTTTTGTTTTATAATAGAACCAACACCCTGTTGGAGAAAGTGGCTGCAGCAGTGGAGCAGTCGGCCTTCTACAGCGCCTTGTGGGGCAGCATCCTCACCAGCCCTGCTGTGCGTCTCCCCGGGGTGTCCTTCGTTCTGCTGCACCTGAACCGTAAACTCACTATGGAGGACCAGCTCTATGTCATGGGCAGCGACATCGAGCTCATGGTACGTGGCAATGTTGTGATCACACGATACAGCAATACCCCAAGTTATTATTGTGTATTATTCATTATATCACTTTGTCATGGCTGATACTGTACAAAGAAGTGGATACAACATTGCAATATTTCTTTACTCAGCACGATGTATGCCTAATGATGAAACCGGTAACAAGAACAAGATTGTTCTCATACTCAAGTGAAGTGTTTGCCTGTGAGTTTTGGGAGCAGACACAGAGCCTCCTGCAGGCCATAAAGAGCTGATCTGTGCTGCATGGTGTCGTGTTCTGTCCTGTATTGTGTTGTATAATTGGCTGATTGAGTGGTTGTGTTTTTGTGTCCTGTGCAGGTAGAGGCAGTCAGTACATCAGTCCAGGACTCGAGTGTGTTGGTACAGAGGAGCACTCTGGACCTTATCCTCTTCTGCTTCCCATTCCACATGAGTCAGGTAGGAGAAGCTGTCTTGTCTGAGGACGAGCTGAATCTCCGGGGACTTTGTTTGTGTTTATGTGTGACTCACCTTGGCGGCTTGTTAAACCCTTTACCCCACATCATTTCCGGACCTGTCAGGGCTTGGAAATAGCTCTTATCTAAGCTCTGCAGTTCTCAGCCCATAATTCTTAGGTCTTTCCGTATCCATGTATATGTGTGTGTGCATGCCTGTGTGTGTATCTACTGTATGTGTGCGAGAGAGGAAAATAGAGTCGTTTCAAGTCTGGTGTGTCCTGTTGACTTCAGGCGACCCGCCCTGACATGATCCGGATCCTGTCGGCAGCTCTGCATGTAGTTTTGAGAAGGGACATGTCACTCAATCGCAGACTCTACGCCTGGCTGCTTGGTGCGTATACACACACACACACACACACCGAACACACACACACACACACACACACACACACACACACACCTAACAAACCTAACAAACCTAACTGAGCATATTTCCCATAGTCTGAGCCGTCTGTGTTTAATGTACAACACTACACACACATTATCTACTCTCCTGCTTTGGGGCTACATTGTTTCAATGTTTCTATTTTGTGTGGAACATTAGGCTTCATTGCTTTACCTCGGTGGTCATTGTCTTTGTTTTCTCTTATTTGCAACTCACTGTGGATTAAAATGATGGTAAGTGTCGGCATGGCTACAGATGGACGTTTAAGCCATCCAGCTTATATTTATCCCAAAGCAACTTGAACTAAATTTGCTCAAGTATGAATGCAATGAACCAAATCAATTTCAAAACATTGATGAGCTCCTTTTCAATGAGTCTGAATTTGAATTGTTTATCATCAAACATACTTTTGTTTAATTCTTTCCTTTTGCTTTGCCTCTTTTGTTGTGCATGAATAAAATATCTGTACTTCTGTTTAACTCTTCTGTTTTTTTTTCTTTTTTGAAGGATTTGACAACAACGGGGCTAAATCAGGCCCCCGCAGCACCCGGCAGAGCAACCCAGAGGAGTACGCAAGCCACTACTTCAACACCTTCTCCAAGGATATGCTGGTCCAGGTGGGATTCATGCTTTTCAAACTCCCTAACATAGGTCATGGATTGAAAAATGCTTGTTCAAGTGTCCGCTAGAAATCCGGTAGACCTTGTATTTGGCAAATCTGCCCCCTTGTCTGGCAGTCATCTTCTCATCCCCTTCAGCCTTTCTTTTTCCACACCTCCCAGTTGCGTAGTGTGTCCTGTCCCGTTCAGCTCCAATTCCCATCATAACGCTTTGATTCCATCTCCCTGTTCACCACAAGGACTTGCACAGACCCACACAAACACTCCATCATCCTGGCACATGATAAGTTATGGTACTCCAGGGGTTGGAACAGGGGGCATCTGGTCTGGATAGATATGGAGCTCCCCCAATGGGAGACAGTCAGTACTACAGGGACTGTCTGTCTGTCTGGGATTCTGCTCTTTATGAAGCAAACCAAGCATGAAACAAGAGACACACAAACAGAAAATAGCAAATGGGACCAGGTGAATGTGAGCACAAATACTAGATCTGTTCTGCTAAAGATATCAAGAATTATTTCTTTTTTTAAACCCAAACAATTTCTCACCACATGGGTGTGGGACGTGGCTCTGAAGTATACAAGTACCGCACAAATATTGTCTTATCTACAAAGACTGATTTAGGTGTGTGTGTGTGTGTGTGTCTGTTCAGGCTATGGTCGGCATCTTGCAGGGGAAGGCCAGAGGTGGGGAAGAGGAGAGCATCCTCATGCACGACCTCAAGCCGTTTCGCATTCTCATCAGTCTACTGGACAAACCGGAGCTTGGTAACTGATCTATGAGTCTGTCTAGCACACTTGGTTGGTGCAGAGTGTTCGCCCATTGCCGTAGATATAATTGCATTTTACATTAAAAACAAGATATTTCCATCATAGGTGAAAGTTGTTTCTTGAACTCTGCTTTGAGATCTGTGATTTCTCTCCATGTTAATAAACTGGCGTGTGAGCTTACAGTAATGAATTAACTTCTGTCTTTATCAGACAAATAGCTTATCAAAAGAACTAAATGCAATGAATCCGCTGCGTGTGTCAACCCTACTGTCTGAATGCGTTTTCACCAGGTCCAGCGATCCTTGAAGATGTTCTGATCGAGGTGTACCGCACCCTATACACACAGTGCAGAACAGAGCTGGACCTTCAAAACCAGAGTCCATTCAGCAAGGACCACACACACCTCAGCAGGTCAGTGCTGTTTAACGCTCACCTAACGGGCCCCGCTATGGAAATGTAGTCTTTGCAGCATCAAATAAATGCACCATGTTAACAGTCTGAAATGATGGCTTGCCCATGACCGTTCTTCTTCTTCTGATTTATTTTTCAGTAAGCTAAGAGAGAACAAGAAGACGGCTGAACTGATTAAAACGGCTAATCTTCTGTTCAATTCCTTCGAGCCGTACTATATGTGGGACTACATCGCACGCTGGTTTGAGGAGTGCTGCAGGTTAATATGGATGTGTTTGCATACACACGCAGTTTCATACCTATTCAGCTTCAGATAGGATACATTCCAATTCGTTGATATACCAGGATCAATCAGTAGCTGTTGTGCAATGATACCAGAAACGGCAGACAACATCATTGCTCACTCACAGCAAAGTCATCTAAAACATGTCTACTGTTGCAGGAGGACCGTCAACGGCAGGCCAGGTGCACCACTGCATGCTGGGAGTTCAGATCCGCCAGAACTGTCATTGGTGGAATTCTGTCAGCTTGTTGATTTTCTCCTGGATATTGTTTCCTTGGTGAGATACTTCTTTCTTTCTTTCTTTCTTTCTTTCTTTCTTTCTTTCTTTCTTTCTTTCTTTCAGTCTTCCTTCGATATGTATTCTATATGACAGCGTTGCTCTACTTTTTTACTTTTCTGTCAAATTCTGCCCTTTTTCTCCCCTTTTTCGCTTTGTCTAATTTAATTACTTTGTAGTGTATCTCTCGCTCCCCCCCTCCCTGTGCTTACACACCTCTTTTTTGATCTAGTCGGTTCACCAAAAGAACCTTCCATAAACATTTACAATTTGGACTCCATGTTGTAAGATCTGTTATCCAGCTGGGCCCTGTTCTGGGATGTGTGTGTGTGTGTGTGTGTGTGTGTGTGTGTGTGTGTGTGTGTGGGCACGTGGGTGTGTGTCCCCTGCAATTATTTACCCCTATGTCTGTGTGTGTGTGTGTGTCTGTTCAAAAATGTTTACAATAAACCCTTTGTGTTTAGTTTTCCTGCCGAAAATATTCTTTGCTTCCTCTCAGAAATCTCCCTGTCTATGTAGTGTTTCCAATCTGAATAGTTTGGAAATCCCTCCTCTTTTCTTACTTTAATGACTTGTTTGTGAGAGTGTTGGAGACAATGCGAGAGAGACTGAGACGTTAATGTTCTTGTGAGTGCGTGAGGGCGAGTGAGGAGGCATGTGGAAAGTGTGTGTTTCTGCAGACAAAGTGTTGTCTGGCCTGTGCTCTGCTTGCTCCTGTCTGTTGAAACTATCTGCTCTTTCTCCTTGAAGCCTACTAGAAGCATGAGGGTAATCTGTCAGGTAAAGTACTGCTCTTTCCTGCTTTTTCACCTCACCCTGCTTCACTGAGGCTATGATAACATTTCTGCAATGTCCTGCCAACATCCCAAAGGTCATCCCCACCTCCGCTCTGCTACAAGTGATCATTTCAGAATGACTGACATAGTTTCACATTTTTAATACCAAAACCCAATATGATCCCAAGTGAGCAATGGGATTATATATGTGTCATCCCATGTGGCAGTAACTGGGTGTTTGGTGTGGATCTTGTGAAAATGAAATCTCCGCCCAGTGTGTATGTCCACTGTGTTAAGCATGCATTCAGTTATTTGCTCCGCCATTGCTCACATATTTGCAAGAAATATGATGTTTGTTTACTCCATAATTTAATGTTTTTTTTTTAATTTAGTTTTTGCTAATTCAGTTTATTTCATTTAAGTTTTCTGTGTTGACTTTCAAGAAAAAAAGTAGGAAAGTGTGCCCAAATAAAACAAAAATCTGTTTATTGGACAATGAAGGAAGAAATGACTTTGATTAAGCTCAGAACCCAATAAGTCTCATGTTAATGTGTGTACCAGTGGCTGAAGTAATAGTATTAACTTCCTTGCGGGGGTTCCTGCAAATGCCACATACTGTATTTGTCCATTTAATTTAATTAGTAGTCTATTCCTTAATATTAAATACTAAATTATTGTTATGTGAGCTGTGAAAAGAAAACTCAAGATTATTTTCCATTTGAATAGGTGGATTTAAAAAAAGCTAAATTATAACATAAACAGCCCTTGTAATGGTCATGAGCACAATTTAATGTTTCTAAATTCATTTGTACTGCAATATAAAAGTTTTCCATTTATTACTAGTGTAAGAAGAGATCAAGCTTCTCAGCGGTGTAATGTTCATTATTTGACATTTCTATATTTCTAGATCTTAAACATGTCATACACCATCATTAAATCAACCAGACCATATTGTCATCACATTGAAGGTGGTGCATCAACCTCAATTGCCAGTATTACATATGATCCTCTTCACATCCTAACAGATGCTGTAAGTGCAGCATGTGCTCACTTCACTTGTGTTTTTCACTGCCTTCTCCAGGAAACGTACATAGAGATCCAGACGGAGCATCTGCCCCAGCTGTTGCTGCGTATGGTGGCAGCTCTGACTGGCCACCTGCAGGCCCTGGGCCTCGGGGAACTCACCCACTGTCTTCGCCTCTGCTCCAAGATCCTCAGCAAAGTACAACCGCCATTGGTGTCCCCTCTGTCCCTGCCCTCAGGTCCTCAGGGTCAGGGCTTCAACAACTCCACTAGCACCTCCTCAGCCACTGCAAGAGATAAGATCACAGACAAAGAGGACAAACAGGTGAGAAAATAAGTTGAGAAAAATGAAAGCCAACCTCTGACTTTGACAACTTACATTGCCAGCTGACAACCTTGTTTTCTGGCCTTTTAAAACATAATTAAAGCATAGACACTCTTTGTTGCCTCAATCAAAGCAAACCTGAGTTTGACCTACTTACTCCCAACAAATTTTTGGCCAAAAAACAATGGGTTGAGGTTGTGATTGGGGTGCTCTGGTCCATGAACAGGGCCCCTACGGTGACGTGTTGGTGCTTGTCAGCCGCCTGCCCTGTACTGCAGTTGGCTGGGTGGTCCCATGACTGGCTTTTGCCATCCTGTGCCACCTTGACAAAACACATTTGAAGACTTTTTCAGAACACATGCTCCTTTGCACATCATGGTCCTCCTGGTCCCTGCCCAGCAACCTGAAGGTTTTATGTGTTGTGTTAAGTGAATTCTCAGTGAGGCCTGATTCAAACTTTACTTAGCTCCATGCCCAGAGATGAGTATGGGCTAGATGGATTGAAGTTGGACCCATGAGGGGTAAGAGAGACATCAAGTAGAATGACAGAAGATAATTCGACAACAGCTGAGCCCACCTCAGTTTTTCTCTCAAAGGAAGAAGAAGGGTAGAGTAGATTATCCTTCCATGTCCATCAGAGTGGAAACATCCCACATACAGTCTCTGTCTGATGAATATGAGAACCCCCCCCCCCATCCCTAGGGGCTTAGAGATGCCAGCTGAGTCCAGGCTCCAGACTGTATATCATGCTGCTATCAAAATGTATCCTAGACAGTCCACAGGCAATCA
Source organism: Genypterus blacodes (assembly GCF_046128005.1). Classification (NCBI taxonomy): domain Eukaryota; kingdom Metazoa; phylum Chordata; class Actinopteri; order Ophidiiformes; family Ophidiidae; genus Genypterus; species Genypterus blacodes. Next base: position 1,080,984 of record NW_027466864.1, on the reverse strand, counting down.
TGCAGAAAAATTAAACTTGTAATTCAGTGTCCGTCAGCAGCAGCCTGGTGGAGAAATCAGTCTAAAGGTCTAACAGGTATAACCATCAACAAGGCGAAAATACAACAAACTGGAATATTGTGTAAAAACCTCCATTAGATCTACACATTTTAGACTGTATTTTGTAATCTTTTTAATTAATTAATTAGCTACCATAGAATATATTCATAGACATATGTAAGTAAATTTGTTATTTTCATTTACTTCACTAACTAGGAAACATGTTAACTATATTATTAAACATGTAAATAGCTAAGAAGCAAGATTACATTTGAATATTAAACAATTCATTCAAAAAAGCAGTAGGATCACAAATTCTTCATGCTAATGAACAGAATTTTTTGGTGCTTTGTCCCCTCGACTCTTTGCTAAACTATCACTCCTCTCTTCTTGCAGGCTCTCCCTGCTACTCTGGAGCTGCCAGGAAGTGGGGAAGTGTTTGAAGATGGAGAAAACCCTTCAAGCAGCCGTTCCTCTGAAAGTGGCTTCACAGACTTTGTTCAGTACCAGGCCGATGGCTCAGAGGAACCTGATCGCACCTCCCAGCCCCATCCTGCAGTCAAGACGGGCCGTCGCTCCTCAGGCCCTTCTCAGACCAAGCCTCTGGACAAGCCAGTCATGCAGTGTTGCCTGGAACACTTCCAGCAGTTTCTCTCCCGCTTGATAACCCTGTATATTACTGACAAGACTGGACTTGACAGAGGTGAGGTTGTGCATTCACGGCCAATGGCTTCAGAAAGCTCCCAGCAGAATGGGCATGTGGATCAGGCAGAGCCATGCTCGGATCCTGGGTTGGTCCAGAGGACATGTGTTGCTGCATTCACAGCTGCTTGCCAGCTCTTCTTAGAATGCTCCAGTTTTCCTGTCTACATTGCAGAGGGCAACCTCAAGGCCTCACCCTCTCAGGAAGAGCACATTGGTAAGAAAAAAGTCTACTTTTTCTGTTAGTACAATTTACATGCTATTGTTATATTGTGATGTGAGGGAGCAGCTGGAGGGACAAAGGTGTTTGTGAGTTTTCTACAATTGAAACAGTAACATGAATTGATGAAAACCAATAGTGAAGGAAACAATGATACATTGGCTACACATGGAAATGTTTGGCAGCCCTTTGAAATACTTCCAGCGAGCTTACAGTATGTTCATTCTGCAGACAGCGAGCTGTTGCGTCTGCCAGTGTGGCTGCAGACACTGATGGATGCCTGCTGCCTGGCTGGTGACTTCAGCCTGCAGGGTGTGGCCATCTCCCTGCTAATGGACTTGGTGGGACTCACCCAATCCATTGCCATGGTGACAGCTGAGAGCGTGGCATCTTGTGCCGAGTCTGCCCAGCCCATGAGCCCAAGCCAGGGTCGAGTAGCTGTTGTCATCAGACCACCACTTACTCAGGGAATACTTAAGTACATGGCTGACAGGACAGACTTCTTTAAGGTAACGACCCCATAGGAGGTCTTGTCTTTTCTTATACCAGGTCTTGTGTCTTGCTCTTTCGTGGTTTGATGTATAATCCTGTTCCCAGAATGTGGCTCTGATCCTGTGGGACCAGTTAAGTGAAGGAACCCCTCAGCATCACCAACGCAGTGTGGAGCTCTTCTACCAGTTGCACAACTTGGTGCCATCTTCTAGCATCTGTGAGGATGTCATCAGCCAGCAACTTATGCACAGGGACAAGGTCAGCACAGCGCATACTGTAACTGTCAGACCACAGTCACAAACAACTCACACTGATTGAATGCTTATACACACAAACAAACTGTTTACATAATCTTCTTTCAGAGAATTCGGTTGGAGGCCCACGTGAAGTTCTCTGTGCTTTGGCATTTGACACGGGATTTGAACCTCACCAAGTCATCTCCTTTCAATCGCACATTTGACAGGTAGGTCTGGCTTATCTTATCAGGGTTCCACCATGACACAGTTGTCCATTGTATCTATGTTTGTACTTGTGCGTTTCCTTTGATTCCCTTTTCTTGTCATTTATCTTCTGTCTTTTTGTTTGCCCTTTACTTCAGATCCCTTTTCATAATGCTAGATTGTCTGAGTTATTGGGATCCATGTACGAGTGCTGTTGGTCGGGCCTGGCTGAATCAGGTCCTGCAGAGACATGACATTGCTCGGGTGCTAGAGCCTCTTCTTCTCCTCCTCCTCCACCCCAAGACACACCGAGTATCCATCCAGAGAGTACAGGCGCAGCGCCACTGGACCCAGGCCTTCCCTAATCCACCTGAACAAGACCCATCAGATGCCATCTACACAAGGGACTCAGGCTTTTCAGACAGTAAGCATATTCCTTTATGGATTGGGTGTACAATGCTCTTTGTTTTAGTTGTGCTGATGCTGACTGGCAGTCTCAGTATATCTATCTATATACTATGAGAGTAATATTCTTATCATTTGCCTTATTTTCTCCTGTTTATTTATTTTCTTCAGACTTTGGTCAGAGTCAGTGTGAGAGGATGGGACAAGAGCAACTCCAAAACTTGGTACTTGGTGACATGGAGCCTTTCTGTCTGACGGTCAACCCCCTTAGTGACAGTCTGTCCTTTCTGAGCCTGAGCAGTGAAAACTTGCAACTAGCTGGTGAATATCAGCCTGCTGACCAGCAGGGAGAGCCACACAGCTCTGAGTCCAGCGGCTCCCATTCATCAACCATAGACAATGGCAGCTTTGAGGAGCCGGATGGTGCCAACAGCACAGTCAATGGCTCAGACCCACAGCCTGGTTACCCAGATGACATGTCTGAGGACTTCATCGAAGAGGTTGTGTCGTGTGTGATGGCAGAGCTGATAGACAGAGTTGTGAGTTTAGCAGACGAGGCATCCGCAGAAGCCCCAACACCGCCTGAAAACTGGTCACAGACAGACACGGACAGTACCTCTTCAGATACCTCCACTGGCCATCGTCTTGATTTTGGCCCTAATAATGGCGCCAATCATCAGACTCTACCAGAGATGGTGGCAGGAGGCACACTGGAGTTCCTCTCTGTCGCAGCAGCTGATGTAGTCTCTGAGGAACAACACAGAGAGGGCATCACCCGTCATAGTTCATCACCTTCTATTGTGACATTACCAGACAGCTCTGACCCAGCCACCCCGGACCACAGCCTGCAGGTGGACGACCCCCAGGCCCGCAAACGCAGCCACAGTAGCACTCAGCTCAGTCTGAAAGGCAAGATCATGGAAAGACTGGCAGACAAATCTCCGGGGGCCAAGCCCAAGATCAAGAAAGCTAAGAGGAAAGAGGAGGAGAGGCTGAGAAAAGCAGCAATTCAAGCTGAAAAACTGCGGCCACCCAGTATATTCTTTGGGGACAGCTTGGATCTAGAGAACTGGTACAGCTGTGGTGAAGGCGAGGTATCAGAAATAGAAAGTGATATGGGGTCACCCAGTGGCGGCTCCAGTATTGGTGTTCCAGGAGGACGTAGATCATCATCTGCCCCACCTCATTTTAACATCCACCCTCTGTACCAGCATGTTCTGCTCTATCTCCAGCTGTATGACTCCTCCCGGGCCCTCCATGCCCTCTCAGCTGTCGCAGCCATGTTGCGAGCGGCTCCCTCAGGGTTTGTAAGTGCCATTTCCACCACCAGCATCAACAACACCTACACCCCACAGCTCTCCCTGCTCCAAAACCTCCTAGCCCGGCACAGGGTGTCTGTCATGGGCAAGGACTTCTACTGCCCCATCCCCCAGGACTCTCACTCTCACTCCTTCCGCAGCGCCATGTACCTGGAAATCATCATTTCACTCTGTCTCTACTTCCTAAGGAGCTATTATTCTGCACATGTAGCGGCAGGCCCTCAGGACTTGGCAGGGAACCGGGCCATGCAGCTGACCAGTGTAGAAGTACTCACTCTCCTCTTCAGTGAGCTAGTCAAAGTCACAGGTGGCTCTGCCAAGGGCTTTGCCAGTTTCATCAGTGATGTCCTTTTCAAGTGCAAAGTTCAAAAAGTGGTTCTCCATTGTCTTCTCTCCTCCATATTCAGCGCCCAGAAATGGCATGACCAGCGAGCAGCAGGAGTTAACACAGCCACGGTGGAGGAAGGCCTATCAGAGGACAGTGTTATAAACTTGTCAGAGGACCAGATAGATAGCTGCAGTGCAGTCCAATCCCAACTGTTAAGACTGCTGCAGAGCCTAGTTGTGCTGGAGCATAGAGTCCTCCTACCAGCTGAGGAAGGAGGGGAAGGAGGAGCTGTAGGAGGAGGGCCCGGTGGTGGAGGGTCAGGAGGCGTTGCCGGGCCAGGGTTTGAACTCCTCTGTGGGGAAGTGGAACACGTCAACCCTCAGCAGCCTATGACATCATTACAGTACCTGCACGGGCAGCCCATCACAGCACAGGGGATGTTCCTGTGTGCAGTGATCAGGGCTCTGCATCAGCACCACGCATGTAAGATGCATCCACAATGGATAGGCCTCATCACAGCCACCCTGCCATACATGGGCAGGGTACTGAGGAGGGTGGTGGCCTCAGTCACTCTGCAGCTGTGCAGGAACCTGGACAATCTTCTCCATCAATACCGTTATGAAACTGGGATAACTGACTCCAGGTATGGTGCCTACATGGACTATTTACACTATTTGGCACTGATTGTCCATCATTTTTAATAATCATTATAACCCACAGTAAATTCAAATACAATGGCAGTACAGTGCCTTGTGACCTTGAAAGGTTTTAGTCACCAGATGGCACTCTTGATCCTCGGATAATTCTTTGTGCTGGTTTATTGAAACATATTCAAACATCCGTTTAAATAGGAACAACTAATACTTTTTTCTCTTTCACTTTTCTCCAGACCGCAGTGGATGGCTCTCTGCATCCCTCCTGACCTGATTCTAACAGTGCTAGAGGGAATAACAGCGATCATCCATTACTGCCTCCTGGATCCCTCTTCCCAATACCACCAGGTGAGGGCGCAATGCACCCCCCACAAAAATCGAATTCTTCCTTTTCATGAACCAATGGTTATTTATCAAATACAGAGCAGCTCTCTACATACACAGACTTGTTCATAGTGCAAGAGGCGGCATCCTATATGTTTATATTTTAGACATTCATGTTTGTTTGCACAAGCATAATCTGTCTGGGTGCACATTGTGCTCCTCAGTTACAGGTGAGTGTTGACCAGAAGCACTTGGCTGAGGCTCGTTCAGGCATCCTGTCCATCCTCCATACCATCATGTCGTCTGTCACTCTGCTATGGAGCATCCTGCACCAGGCTGACAACAAGCCAGCTGCTGCCTCTGCTGCCTCCTCCTCCAATATCAACCTGGGATCTACTAAGGTACGCCAAACAACATCTGTTTGAGCAGGTAGTCCAAACTGGACAAACTGAGAAATGAGAAAATGTATGAATCTTTGACTTTGATTCACCAATACATCTAATGGACATACAGACTGTCACCCATATATTGTCACAACCCTTTCCTAAATGTATTCATTGCTCTTGCAGCACATGCCAGGTTATGGAAAACTATTTTCACTGAAATAATTCAGTGTTGTGCTTATGTTTCTTGTAGAGAACATCATTTATAATCATTAGAGGGCCATTATGCCCTCTAGTCATTTTACAGAACAATAACCTGCCACACTCATTTTTGAACTTGGCCCTCACGTCCTTTGTCAGCGCTCACATTTCACATGTTGTGTAACTTAATGGTAATGCAACAGTAATGCAAGTGTTGCTGTCTTGGATGTAGAACGTATCTTTATATACTTATACCCCATTTGCTTGTTTTTTCCTTAATGCACATTCCTTATCCACATACAGTCCACTCCACAAATTGATTGTTGTTGATATGAATAAAGTAGCTAATCTTGTATCTTATCGTATCTTATATATTGTAACTAAGATGCACAGCCCAGATGTTCAGGTCTGGCTTTCTCACATTTATTCTGCAGAATCTTCGTCAACAAATCCTGGAGCTGCTAGGTCCCATCTCCATGAATCATGGTGCTCACTTCATGGCAGCTATCGCCTATGTCTGGAATGAGAGGAAACAGGTCAAGACTCCAGTCAGGAATAAAGTGAGTCTCAACGTTCTAGTTTTTCTCTAATGGAATGGGTTATGGGCTCATGTTTGATTCCAATTCCATGAGTTCAAACATCTATTCTCACGAGGTTGTGTGTTCACATTTGTTTGTGTTCTAGGTGATTCCCCTAGCCAGTGAAGAACAGCTGCTTTTGGTCGAGCTTGTCCGTTCAGTGAGCGCCATGCGGACTGAGACTATCATGCAGACGGTCAAAGAGGTCCTGAAGCAGCCGCCTGCCATTGCAAAAGAAAAGGTGTTGTTATACTCCAGTCTTTCAGATCAGCAACTGTACCGTCTATATTGTGACGTGAATAGCTTAAATTGTTTCTTACTGCAGAACTTTAGGACACATCCATTTTGCATTTAAGCAAACTGAAAGTGGCGATTTGCAACGATTAAAACGTTTTTTTCCTTTTTCTTGACTGTCTTTCACAGAAGCACCTCTCATTAGAAGTCTGCATGCTGCAGTTCTTCTACGCCTATGTCCAGAGGTGAGACAACTGCTTCTCTACATTGACCATATCACCTTCGTAACAATGGCCCTGTTTTTGCAGCTTTCTAACACATCAAGCCTTACATTTTGTATTGATGACTTTTCCCTCCAGGATCTCTGTTTCTAGTTTGGTTGATAGCTGGCCATCTCTGCTAGCGCTGTTAAAGGACTCTGTGCAGTTAGGTCTGCCTGCACCTGGACAGTTCCTCATATTAGGGTTGGTTTCTCTTCCTTCTCTCTTTCGTTGATTATTCTGTAGACTCTGCACCTTCTCACACTTCCACATGTCCTTTAACTTCTTTAACGTTGCTCTTTTCTCTAGAGTTCTGAATGAGTTCATTTTAAAGAACCCCAATTTGGAGAGTAAGAAGGACCAGCGGGAGCTGCAGGTAATTTGCTCTCTTATTTTACTTCAACTCTTCAATAGTTTTATATTTCAATATCATGCTGTTTGATGTAACATGTTCAGTCTCAAGGTCATGGAAGGACATTGTTAGTTGACCTTTTATTGCACAATCAGTTTTACACATGAATAACATTGTGAACAGCAGTAAAATGACCTGACTAAACATTTGTTTTTGTGTTAAGGATGTGACCCATAAAGTGGTAGAAGCCATTGGGACGATTGCTGGTTCCTCTCTGGAGCAAACCACATGGCTGAGGAGAAACCTAGAGGTCAAAGCCTCTCCTCAGATAGTTGTGGATGGAGCAAACCTGGAAGCCGATGTAGAAGGTCTGCTGCCAACAGCATCAATTTAACACTAACCTTTCCTGGCTTTTCATTTACATCAGCCGAAACAAAATCCTAAATCATGTATACAAATCTATTAGAAATTTACTTTGATATGAGATTTTAAAACTTTCCTAAAAATGTCTACAAAGTCCAAATATAGCATCCCTTCTGTTCACATGCACCAGATACACCTGAAGAGACACATTGAACTGTTAAGGATAATGTTCATTCGTTTTTCAAATAGTTTGCATGGTTTAGCATGGAAGCATGTTTTCTGCTATGTAGCTTGCACTAATGGTTGGCGTCTGCGTGTGTATCCTTTTAGATTTAATGCTCACAGTGATGGAGGCCTCCAGCTTCACTCCATCAGTGTACAGTGTTCATGCCCTCACACTGTTGGCAGAGGTAAAGCACCCATATGTCCGTGATTCTGCTCACCCCTTCCCACACAACCGTTGCTTCTCATTCCATCAGCCAGTGGCTCAATCAGTTATTTTACACTTTGATTATGTTTTAAGCTACTCTCACTCACATTTACCAGCAAGGTTCAGGCCCTACAGGAAAACCCCAACACCCACATGTGATGCTGATTGGCTTTCTGCCCAAACCTCAGTGATTATTAGCAAACCAATAAATCAAAATGTTGGACCTATTGTGGCATAGTTAAGGAGCTGGACAGTTGAAATTAAAGGCCACCCTCCTTCATTTTGACTTTTCTAATGCTTATGAGGAGCTGACTATAATGCTTTCAGCTTCACTGCAGTTCGCAGTTTATACACTAATGGCTTTTATCAAGGCAGTATATATATAAGAGCTGATGCTGTGTCATTATATAATGATCCAGCCGATGAACTGATGAATGAAATGATATGTAGGGATTAATATAGACTTTCTAATGCTGTTTCTAATATTATGCCATATTTTAAATATGTCCTATAATGTTGCCTTTATTGATAGTGTATGGTGTGTGTCTGACATGAATGCATTCTGAATTTGTCTGTCAGGTGCTGGCTCATCTGTTGGACATGGTGTTCTACAGTGACGAGAAGGAGAGGGTGATCCCACTGCTGGTTAATATTATGCACTATGTAGTGCCCTACCTCCGCAACCACAGGTGTGGACTCGCCAAAGTTCCAGTTAGATTTACATTCGGATGTTAACAGTTTTCCATTTCAAACCAACATGTTTGCAGACTGAACTCTACTTTTCATGGTGTGAAGGAAGATGAAGTGCATTCAAATGTAACGCGTGTCAATGTGTTGTAGTTGCCCATGTTTTATAAAGTCATACTCAGTCCTGTTTTTCTTGGCAGTGCTCACAATGCCCCCAGTTATCGAGCCTGTATCCAACTGCTGAGCAGCCTCAGCGGGTACCAGTACACCCGCCGAGCCTGGAAGAAGGAGGCTTTTGACCTCTTCATGGACCACACCTTCTTCCAGATGGACTCCTCCTGTGTCAGCCAGTGAGTAGCAGAGGAAACTCAGACTTGAGGCTTTTTTCAATTTTAAGTGAGATGGACATGAAAGCAAGTGGTGACCACCCACTGCTATTTAAAAAATATAATACTTCAGAGATTTGCAGATATTTGAATAACAGAATGAAGCCTCATCAGTTAAGCCAAATGATTTTAGGCAATATTAGGGAAATTGCATGTGTTTTTGCTAGATAAGGTACTGAGAGTGAGAGGTGACTTGGCACGCAAATTAGTGGGTACCTTAATCAAGGAAAGTAAAGGGGAAACAATGTCCCTTGTGCTACATGAAGTAAATTAATCTGCATACTGTATGTTTCTGGAATATGTTTAAATAGCAACATTATTTCCCTAATTTTCTAGCTGGAGAGCCATAATTGACCACTTGATGACTCATGACAAGACCACCTTCAGAGACCTCATGAGTAAGCTTTCTTTAGTAGCATCGCACATTTTCAAGTTTGTTAAAGGCAAAACATCACACTATGACAGAAAGAATAACCCCGACCGTTTGTCTTTCCCTGTAGCACGTGTGGCTGTGGCCCAGAGCAGCTCTCTCAGTCTGTTCACAAACAGAGATGCTGAGCTGGAGCAGAGGGCCATGCTGCTCAAACGTTTGGCATTCACCATCTACAGCAGTGAAGTGGACCAGTACCAGAAATACCTGCCCGACATACAGGGTAAGCACTACACACACACAGCGCATACACACGTTATGCAAGCAACACTTAACATGGTTTCTACAGGAGCTTTCCTCCTTGCAGGGAAAGACCAGAGTAGAAACAGAATATTGAATTATCTGGCTCAGTTTAGTTCACTTTCGGTAAAGTCTCTTCTCTGAATCACTCTAGCATTAACTTGAGTGCAAATCCGAGGCAGTTGTATTAACTGTAGCCGCCCAGAGTGAGTCAAATTATACTTAACTCAATTATTACTAATTATAATGACAGGACTGAAGTTGTTAACATCTAATATGGCTGCCAGTGATCATCTCTCATTACCAAAAATGAGCTCACAGATTAGAAGTGGTTAGGTGCATTGGGGCGGCAGTAGCTCAGTCCATAGGGACCCCGGGGGTCACCGGTTCAAGTCCTGTATGGACCAAGAACATCGACTTGCAGCTGGAGAGTTGCCAGTTTGCCTCCAGGGCACTGTTGAGGTTGGGTGCCCTTGAGCAAGGCACCGAACCCCCAAAACTGCTCCAGGGGCGCCGTATCATGGCTGCCCTGCTCTGACCCCTCTGTTTGTGTAAGAAGGGCACGCAAAACAAATTTCAGATTGCCTTGTTTGCATGGTGATGTGTTCGCATGTGTGATTTGACCCAGTAAAGTTTCTTCTTTCATCCCATTTTCAATTGTGTGTGTTTAGAGCGTCTGGTAGAGAGCCTGCGTCTGCCTCAGGTGCCCATCCTTCACGCTCAGGTGTTCCTGTTCTTTCGAGTGCTGCTCCTGCGGATGTCACCCCAACACCTCACCTCCCTGTGGCCCACCATGATCACTGAACTGGTGAGAGAAAGACGCCACACCGGCAGCTGCCTCATCCCAAATCTCTTCTTTAAATGATGATACAACACTTCTATCTGTCTCCCTGTAGGTTCAGGTGTTTCTATTGATGGAACAGGAGCTTACAGCAGACGAGGACATATCAAGGTATCTGTTGATGATAATTCAAACTGCAATACAGCTACAATTGGACATCAAAATTGTTCCCCTTGTGTTTACTATACTGTACTATATTTACCACTTGTGGTTGAATCTTTTATGCACCTGGTTTTTAGCAAATCTCATCCTTAATAGGATTAGTTCCATAATAGCAAATGGTTTTGCACTAAATGAATATGAAATGGGGGTATGTGAATGCATGACTATGTTTGCTGTTTCTGTTACTGATTCAGACAATGTTCTTTAATGGTTCATCCTGCTCTGTCTGTCCCAGGACATCGGGGCCGTCTGTGGCTGGATTGGAGACCACCTACTCTGGCGGAAACGGCTTCTCCACCTCGTACAACAGTCAGCGCTGGCTCAACCTCTATCTGTCCGCCTGCAAGCTGCTGGACTTGGCCTTAGCCCTGCCGCCTGAGAGCCTGCCTCAGTTCCAGATGTCAGTATGAACAAGTGGTGATGGAATACAATAGGGATGATCTATGTTTGCGATGAGACAATTTGTAATCACGGTTGACTGGCAGTAAATAATAGACTGGAGTGTGTTTGAGTGTAAATATGGATTCAGTATTTGCATGTTAGTGTAATGGCTGAGTGACTCCTTTGTGGTTGCAGGTATCGTTGGGCCTTCATTCCAGAGGCTTCAGACGATTCAGGGCTGGAAGTGAGACGCCAGGGGACACACCAGAGAGAGTTTAAGCCCTACGTGGTCCGACTGGCCAAGCTGCTGAGGAAACGAGCTAAGGTATATGGTTCTGTCTTTGACTACAGTAATAAACACAAACTTGTTAAATGATGCCAACAAATGAAAAAGTAGTTCAGGGCAAGACTCATTTAAAGAGTTTTTGCATGTTTTATCCCATTTACCATTAATGTACCATACATCATGAAATTTAAGCATTCCACAGCTTTTGCATCATATGTTATTGTCAGGTAGTCAAACCGCTAGAACAAACTACCATTGTGAAAGAGTCATTTAGATTTGTTTGCCATCACTCATCCTGGATGTTAGCTCTTCCCACAGACCATGAACACCAAGAAGTAAAGATTGGATAATAGTGACAGTGTGTCCTTGCTGTGCAGTTTACTCCAGTGTGACACATTTGATGGTAGCCTACATGAAGCGGGAAATTGTTCTAAATTTTTCTCTTCCCACAGAAAAACCCAGAAGAGGATTGCTCCAGCAGAACACTCTCTTGGGAGCCCGGCCACCTCATGCTGACCCTCTATGTGATCCGCAGCATGGAGCAGCTCCTCCCCTTCTTCAACCTGCTCAGTCAGGTCTTCAACAGTAAGGCCAATAGCCGCTCAGGTCCTGCCTACACCCACAACGCCACAGACGCCTCCTTCCACAGCCACAAGGACGGGCACAAGCTGGAGAGCCAGAAAGTCTTCTGGAGCCAAGCTCGGCAGAACATCGAGGAGATGGTGGAGAAAGACTTTTTAGAGGGCCTCATCAAAACATGAGAACAGATGAAGTGAAGGGAGGAAGGGAGCGTTAACAGGAGACAACTGATCAACACTAGTGAAAAAAAAAAACCTCTACCTGTATATGAAAAGACTATGGGGATAGAAATGGGCAACTAAAATGACTTTGTACATTTTTTGTATTTATAATGATTATTTTACTTTTCAGAAACCACTGTATTTAATTTTAATTATTTGTATATATGGAACAGCTTTGATGACTGACTTTAACATTTTATGTGAAGCCTGCAGGACAAAGTGAAGATGCCGTGCCATTCCATATCGATGTGACTTGAATAAAGATTTCTAATGGAAGGGTTAATGTACTGTGTCACCAACTTCATGACGTTTCAAATGATGCATACTAACTTCAATTCTGCCCTCCCTACCTTATGGATGAACGTATCCTTGTTCCTTAAACACAGAGTGGATCAGTACCATGGACAGCGACACATCTTGAGGCCCCAGTTGCATATGTCAGGTGATGTTTAATATTTATGCATAAATAATCAATTTCTCTTCATTTTGGTTTATTAAACTTGTCACACTGTAGGCAATCCATACCTTTTACAAGTGGTTGCCGTATTCATACTAACAGCTGACAGTTTAGTAAAAAAAATTCCAATTAGGACAGAGCCTCCAGTAATAAATTCAATTGGTGAAGCTCCTGCTATATTTTATAAATAACATTAAGAACTCTAAATGACAGGCCATGAGATCATTTACCTGATAATTAGGACACCTAGCTGTCCAAATTACTTAGCTGTGATTGCCAACAGTATTGTTCTGTTATCTTCCTCAGGTTTTTGTGGCACTCAACTAGTTTGGCGTATTTCAACCTACAGACACCATTCAAACATCAAGCAAGAAGTTGTAGTAACAAGTTGTTACTATACCATCCTGTAAACTTTGTTAGGGTCCAACTAACCAGCACCAGCAGTGTTTGGTTCCTACCTGTTGCTGTCATCTTGTTGCGGGAAAATAAACAATCAGTGAGTTCCAGGTGAACTTAATAGAGCCGGGATAAACCATCACGGATTGAGAGTGGGGGGACATTTCTAATTTTGAAGAGGTTTAGTTTCTAAAGGTAGGCTCATATTGACAAACTATGACTACATAATATATAAATATAATGTATCTTTATCTGTGGGGGCAATGTTTATGTTTGTGTGTTTCACCCTTACTCCAAACCCTCGCCCACACCCACCAGTAAAGAAAATGGAAAACAAATGTTCCCACAACTTGAAATGGCCACAAACATGCTACTGTTTTCAGCTTTTCCCTATTTAAATACATTCAAACTCCCTTTTCCTTTTTTAGCAATTGCAATCACAGGACGTTTTCTTCAGGAAATGTTTTTCTAGTTTATTGAGTGTCACTCTGGTTTCCTTTTAATATTTGAACCAACCATTTATCAGCCTCCTTCACTGATCAACTAATGTATATAAATCTTTTCTTATTCTCCTAAATTCCACAGACCCAGCCCATATGAAAGCCTATGACCTTCACATCGTGGCGGCAGCATGAGGCCTGGCAGGAGAGAGAGTGTGTGCGTGTGTAGCTGTAATTAACCCTTCATGTCCTCTCCCACCCACATCCTCCATTGTAAGTGCATGTCTCTCTCCAACTCTCGCGTTAGGTCTGGAGGAAGGACCTAGCAAGCAACGGTCGGTAATCTCGCGTCACCTGTCGCTGACGAGGGGTGGGGGGCGTGGCTATATAGAAGCTATAAAATAAATAAATAAATAAAGATGCAAATTTAACCGAAAGCGCAATCGTCCGCCGAGCCCGTTTGAAGCCAGCGTCGCCGGGGGTCCGCAGGTTGACGGTGGGCCGCAGAGAGGAAGCGTCCTGGGGGGTGGAGGAAGAGCAAACACGGCGAGTACTGGACAGAGGTGATGGTGCCAGCTAGGGTGTGATGCTCCCTCGCGTTCCCCACTGACATCCCGGAGCAGAGAGGATTATCCAGGAGGCTGCTGGAGGAAGAGGAGGAGGAGGAGGAGGAGGAGAGCGGCGGAGGCATCTGCGAGCATCATTTGTCGAGGGAAGGCTGGCGGACATAACGCGAAGCAGCAAGAAAGAGATGATGCTCGATCGAAGAGCATTGCACAGCATCGCGCATCATTAGATTAGATTTGGGACTATTTTGAACATCGGGCAGGTTTAAAGGAAATTGCCCTTGTCTCTCTAGGGTTAAAGAGTTCATTATTGCACGGTGCTGATCCAATCGAGTGGAAATCAGCCAGTTCCATTCCTGTTATGTGACCCAAATCGATTGCAATTTCATAGAAAGCAGGTCACTACAAATCAAATCCAGGTTTGTGACATTTATATGCAGGTAGAGGGGGAATACTGACACCGAGACCGGTCGATCATTTCTTTGGAGGTTAGGACCGCGTTGGACGTTTCATTCTCGAGGTTGGACCCCGCGGAGAGAAGATGTCGGGTCAGACTCTAACGGACCGCATCGCTGCGGCTCAGTACACGCTGACCGGATCCGATGTGGCCCGGGTTGTGTGTAAATCCACCACACACGAGCAGACGGCCCCCAAGAAAAAGCACCTGGAATGTGAGTACATCCTTCCTCTCATCACCTATAGCAACGATCTGTCTGTCCATCTGTCTCTCTGTCTGTCCAATGTCCTACAATCTATCTGCCATCACTCACATACAGTACAACTAGGCCAAGCACCGGTGGTTGCCTCCCCCATCTAGTAGTGTGTATGTGGGGTGTGTGTATGTGGGGTGTGTGTATGTGTGTGTGTGTGTGTGTGTGTGTGTGTGTGTGTGTGTGTGTGGAAGGGGGGGGTTTGCTTGCAGAAACTAGTGAGTCTTCAGAACGTGCTTGTCAAATGTGCTTACACACACGCACACTCACACACATCCATGCAGCAGCTTGTGCTGCCATTATTTATCCATACATTTGACCATCTATTGCTAAATCACAGCAGGGTTTCTTCCCCCAAATGTGATCAGCAGATGAGCAGCACAGTGAGGAAACAGAGGGGCGCCATGTCTTATAGCATATACTGTATATCCCATAATAATACTCACTGGAGATTCTTGTCCTCGGCTGAATGCTTAATTGAAAAGGTCAGACGTGATGTTGTTACTATTAAACACACGCTGCACAGCAAACGCACTATATATCACAAATGTATTGCTGAGTAACGTTTTGTTTATTAGTGTACTTGAGTTCATAATCTTAGGTAAGCACTGAAGCAGAATCCAGTATAATGGATGCTACCGGAACAACCTGCCATCCTATTTTCTAACCAAACTCTTTGACCTTTGATTTACTGTATATCTTACCAGCTGTGGCCTTTGGTAATCAGTCTGTGACAGTTAAGGCTTATAATGTATGAGTGCAAGGTTGCCTATCTGCCTTTCAAGCCCAGAAGTCAGACATGATCCATCATCCTTTCTGGAACTTTCTGTCTAGACAAAATCAACTATTTACTGCATTCAATTAATGCACAACAAAGTGGAAAACGTAAACACTTGCCAAAGATGTGTTGGCATTTAGATGATGTCGTCTTGTGCTGACTAAGCACTTTGCTGGACAAGTACAGAATAACTTAAAAAGTAACACAAATGAACTTTGATTTTAGAAGTTTCAGCTGTTATCTTTTACTTTGCTGAACTCTTCTGAACTTCGTTCCTCCTGATCAGCTTTTTGTGCTCATTTGATGCCGATTGCTGCCATAACACAGGAGTTCAACACACTCTGTTTGGAACACTTTGAGCAGGAGACCGCTTTGTTTGCCCACTTCTTTCATGAACCAATTTTCAATCAATGGAGTGCTGAAAGGTGAATTCACCTCATTAATGGAAATGACCCCGGGGGACGTTGTCTTACATTGTATTCAATTTCCGACACAACTGACATATTGTTGTGCTTGTTTGGGCAGCTGGATTGTTCCGCTGTAGCCGAAGCTTTCACCTCCTCCACTACTGACAACATGGGTGTCAAAGCAGCTCTGTGGAGAGCTGAGAGGCCGCTGGCAGCTACTGAGTCCTTCTAAACTTTAGTGAGAACCTTCTGTCTATCATCCATTGGGTCCATATATGAGTAAACATGTTCTGTGGATTCCATCTGTGTTAAATCAACACTAATATATTCCTTTGCCATCTCACTGGCATCGTCACTTCACATCTGCATAATTAGTCCCCATTCCCCTTCAAAGATCATGCTAATGTAGTCTGCACAAAGACGTCACACGCGTGTAAGTTTCTCTCGGTTTGTGACTTTCTCATTATATCATAATGAGGTTCAATATTGGAGATGCTGGAGAAGGATTATTGGTTGCCCTGATATTCCGTGAAGGAATCATCAGTGTTCAGTGAATCAGGGATCAATGATGTAATATAATGATGAGTGTGATGTTGGCTTATGTGCTTTAATGTTCTTTTCTTCATATCAGCTCTTTTATTATTAAAAACTATATTTGCTCAGGATCAAACACAATATTCAAGCAATATAATGCCTAAAATACTTATATTAGAAAGTGAACCCAAATCATGTATGTGCTGTATGTTAGTTCTGCGTCAATCTGTCTTTATAATAATAAAAGAAGTATTATTATTATTATTATTACTATAGACTAAAACAGGGACTCCCTTCCTTTTCCCCTCCAAAGGCTGTAACAATGATGGGATTATTTGTTTGCATTAGTACTACACGTGGGCATGTCCAGCTAGATCCTGTCCGTGTGTGTGTGTGTGTGTGTGTGTGTGTGTGTGTGTGTGTGTGTGTGTGTGTGTGTGTGTGTGTGTGTGTGTGTGTGTGTGTGTGTGTGTGTGTGTGTGTGTGTGTGTGTGTGTGTGTGTGTGTGTGTGTGTGTGTGTGTGTGTGTGTGTGTGGTTTGCCAAATAATCTGTTCAAGCAGCATCCAGAGAGAGCAGCAGGCCGGTAAGCTGCTCACGCCGTGACCCCAAAGGCCCAGACAGAGAGACAATAATCAGAGAAGATCAGAAATCAAGACGTATCTGCGACTGAAACTGCATCTCCAGCCTCTGAGTGTGTGAGATTCACCCGTGTCCAGATGTGTTTTGTTATCCTAAATCACATGCATGGTACACAATCTGTCATGCTACTGTGTAATGATGCAGGCAGACATTTTGGGGAAGAAACAGACTGAAAAAGAATCCTTCCTTATGTGTCTCTCTGCACTAGTTTTTAAAAGAAACTTTGATAGGCTCGGCAGAAACGTAGAGACACATTCTGCCTTTAATTGATGATGCAAATTCGAAGTGCTCTTAACTCATTTCTGCCTTGGGCTGGAGTAGGAGCACAGATTGATGCCACATTGACTGTTGCTGACGCCACTCGCTTGACAGACGCGACACGTGGTCAGAGTGTCTCGCAAGTGTCGCCGTCCCCCCACACTGAAATCTTAGACTTAGCTCTGGGAGTGTGTGTGTATGCGTGCGTGCGCGTGTGCGAGCCGCCTGTGTTTATGTGTTTGTGCGTGAATACGCAGCTGACATCTGAATGAAAATGGAACTGGGAGAGAGTTTTTGTCTGCATTGGAGCAGAGTTGCTGAGGAGGAGAGAGGAGGAGGAGGAGGAGGAGGAGGAGATCCAGCTGTGAGTCAGATGCTTTTTAGTTCTGCTTGGCTCTGTTCAGGATTGTACCGCCACTGCCAGCACAAAATGTTTAACATGTAATGCTTCTTTGTAGCATTCTCACCAAATATGTTATTGTAACATTTTAGACAGAAGAATATTCGCCTCAATTTTATCTGACATATAAACACATGGAGGGAGTGAAGATGGAATTATGTGGCATCATAGATTTGACAAAGATTGCATTGAATGAAATGGAAGTCCTCACTCTGCAAGTCATGATTTTAGCCACGCAACTGACAGCAGAGAAATGCAACTAACTCCTCCATGGGCTCTGATTATAAACCTTTCCTACTTAAACAACATCAGATTATGACCCAAAAAAATGATCTTGAGCTCCCATCTCAAGCTAGTATTTGTAGGATGACAGTCAAGGCTGCAAACTAAACCCCTCGATACCTGCAATTATGTGATCACACGGTATCTTCAGAGGCTTGAAAAAGTATTGAAAAAGCACGGCGGGTCGTCTTTGTATTCGTCAAGGAAGAATATTTTCCCTTTTTTGAAGAGGAAAGCTTGTGAGTTGTCTCACTTGGAACAGTGTGACCATCTGGCACGCTGGCAGGCACAAAGCTCATGGGTTCAAAATGGAGTGAGAAGAAGCACAAGGAGGGCGTCTTCACCGCTAATATGAAGGATGCTGGTAAATCAGATCGTTTACTGCTGCGTGGATTGAGATTCGGAAATGCGGTCATCTTCAGCCTCAACCTCATCATCATCATCATCACTTTGGCTTGTGGATCGTGTTCAGTCACCAAACCGTCACTGGCTTTGAAATTTTGTGAGGAACGTTTGAAATGCAAAAGTGTCATATACACTAAACAGCAATGATCAATCAATATAAAGATCAATCCAATTATCGAACCTTAACTAAATGAACTTTAGAACATAGCCAAGAAATCCATTTTCATTCTGAATTGACTGAAGTTGATGGATTGCGCAACGTCTGGGCTCTGGCTTCAATTCAACCGGTGCAGCAGTTTGCACTTCATTTTGCTGCCTGACTTCAAACAGGAAGCAATGTTCTTGATTTATCTAGAATCTGAAATAACAACGATAAGATGAAGAATGTTCTGCTGGTGTGGTTTGAATATCTGCTCAGTTTGTTTCCTCTCAGCTTCTCCTGATCGCCTCCATCCTTTCTTACATGATCTCTAACCTCTTAATGCCTCTAATGTTAAGAAAGTTATGAATTGTTAACGAGCCCGGAGGTTATGTTTCCTCTCTCCTCTTTGCACGGTCACTATCCTTAACCCTAAACAACGCTTAACAGAATGACTTTGTCTCTAATGAATCATTATAGCTCAGATTATGTCTGTTGCAATTATTGTCACCGGCTCTGCTGCTGCTTCACTCGTTCCAATTAGCAGGTTTTCTTAACAAGGTGTGATCATGCTGCTCTCATACCTATCGCAGGCGACATGTCGGCCGTTTCTTCCTCAGTGTGCGTGTGTGTGTGTGGGTGTGTGTGTTGGGGTGTAGACATCACGGTAAGCGGCGAGAAACATAAACAGCATGCTGAGTCCCCTTTGGCTGCTATGGTGCTGTTATCACAACATGAGTCACCCTCAATGTGTTACCACATTTTAGGAAGCGAGGGGAAAGGGGAGGAGGGGGTGACGGGTGGCTGGGGGCGGGGGCTCGGGGGGGTGATGGGCGGGTGGGCGGGGTGAGGGCTCGGGAGGGTGGTGGCGTCCTTCACAGTAGCCTGATAAGTCTCATGTGAGCGGTCATGTTTGAAAATACTCTTA
Source organism: Genypterus blacodes (assembly GCF_046128005.1). Classification (NCBI taxonomy): domain Eukaryota; kingdom Metazoa; phylum Chordata; class Actinopteri; order Ophidiiformes; family Ophidiidae; genus Genypterus; species Genypterus blacodes. Next base: position 1,061,707 of record NW_027466864.1, on the reverse strand, counting down.
AATGTGCACAAAACTGCAACATTCAGCCTCTTCTGCTCGCCCTGGCTTTGGCAGGGATGTGCACACTGAGTGAGAACATGCATTTGTAGGTGCTGCGTCTGTGTGTCAGGTCTGTTTTGGTGGAACAGCTGCGTCAGGCCTAAGCTGGCAACTTTCACAGACCGTGCTGGCCAAACACTCTCCTGCTGGCCCTCATACTTCCTGATTGGGAATCAGTGTTTTGCGCCTCACAACACAAAGGAGGCTGGATTTCCTCCCATCCAGGGAGTTTCTCTGAAGTTTGCGTGCTGTTGCGTCACATCCAGGGCGTAATTGCAGCATTTCTGTCTGCAATTTAGACTGAGATTGTGTTTTGCTGTAGGGATTAACAACCAATCGCACGTCTGAGGGTTTTCGTCATCTGGTAGCGAGAGTAAAATGCTTTGATGGAATGATAATGTCAGCGTGGAAATGCTGCAGGACGGACGGACGGACGGTCGGTCGTCTGTCTCACATCTGTGGAAGCTAAATTGCATTTTTCACAGCAGTGTGTAGCAGGTGTGACATGCAAGGAACACGGCGCTAAGACTGAAGCAAAGTGACATGTTTGAACCCAGAGCTCTGTCGGCTGTGTCAGTGCTTATCGTCACAGAAACTGCTGGCTGTTGCTAGGCATTGTTTTGTGTCAAATATAGATTTAGACTTCTTTTTAAATGCATATTATTGATAATAACACAGATCGATTCTACTCAGATACAGATCTTGTAGATTGGCTTGTATTTTCACATTCTGTGTGCAGGGTGTGTTACAACTCTCGCCCAGGGAATTCTGGGATAAGCCCCGCCCCCTCTGACCCTGCAAAATGACCAGATGGACGGATGGATGAATGTTTGAGCCAAATGAGCAATTAAACTACAAGCGCGAGGCGATATCTGCACCTTTGTGTGATTAAAAAGTCTGAATGCATTCTCTCAATCCGCAAGCAGTGCAGTGACGTACGCAAGTGAGTCATAAGGACTGTGCTCACTCACGCCTGTGTGTGTGTGTGTGTGTGTGTGTATACACGAGTGAAGGACTCAAACAGAGCTTCAAAGAGCAAAATCCAGGCCTTGTTTGCGGTTTGAGTGTTCCTCATTCCCACTCCAGCCTGTTTCTCTTCCCTCCTCAGGCTTGTATAATGACTCAGTGCTGCTCAGAGCCTAATGGTGACTTGTAGTGGATAGACGGCAGGCGGTCGGTAAGCGAGTGGCGGCGCTGATCTCACAGCGGGTATTCTTCAAAGCCACAGAATGCCCCTCTGATGTCAAACAGTGTGTGGGAGGAGCGCTGTCCTTCCAGGCTCGGAGTGTTCCCATGAATCAGCCGGGACCGGATATCACAGAACGCTCCCATCAGACCATTATCTTCCACCCAACGCAAGGGGCTGATTTAAATTGATTAGCTCCTGAGTCTCACCAGTCTCTCTCTCTCTCTCCCTCTCTCTCTCTGTCTCGTGATGTTTTTAGGTTGTGATGCCCTCGAGCGTCTGAAAACTGCAGTAACGTGTATCGCGTCTCACACAAGCTCAAACTGTTGTTCCTCCTCAGTGGCATGAAGGTGATACAGCAGCAGAGAGATGAGGGAGAGAGTGTTGCCTCGTCTCTCAGTATGCAGGTGAAGCATCAGCCTCTGCACGTTTAAACCCAGACTGCACATCAATAATGCAGAGAGGTTTGGGTTTCCTGACGCTTTATTTCTCTCCCTTGGCTGGCGAGTTCTACCTCCAGACCTTGACAGGAGTGTTTGCACGCTGGCAGAAGGGCTGTATCCATGGGGACACTGTGGGACTCTACGTGTTCTTTGGGGTTGTTTGGCGGTTCAGTTCTCGCTCTTTTGTCTCTCTTTTTGTTTGGTGTGTCAGCTTTGGTCCCGGTATCAGGGTGGAATGCTCTCAGACTTTGAAAGGTCCATGTTATGGTTTCACTCGTGCAGTCGCCTGAGGATTTTGTGGCAGAAATCTCAAAGGAATCGCTCTAGCAAATCAAACAATGAATGCCGAAAAGGTCTTTGTAATTTTGATTTCATCGCAGATAATTCTGATCAATCCTTAGACAATCGTGCAAAGGTTTCTGACGGGCAATACAACATTTATACATCTAACTATTGAGATGTTGGATTCCACCTGATGGTCCTCAAGTGTTTTGTAGGTTTTGAGGATTGTATTGTTCTTGGTTGTAATGATCACTGCTCATTAGACTGGTTAGAGCCCAAACTAGTGCCAAAGTATTCAGACATCTCACTCTAATTTGCAGGTTGAGTAAAATGAGCTAGTGATGGTTTAATTTTTACACTTCTTCATCACCTTTCTACTGTATCTCTTCTTCTCAGCCTGGTGTTGTTGTAGAAGAAGCCCACCACCTACAAAAATGTTGTTTTCTGTTTTTCGGTCACAAAAAGAAGCCCAGCAACCCCAGAAAGCCTGAACCGCACGAACATCTGTCTCTGTCGCTTCCCTTTGAGGCAAAATGAGCTTGTGTAAAGACATTTACAAGTCGCAATACAGAGAGAGAGAGCAGCTAATGAGCGACCGAGGGGACTTGGGAGAGGACAAATGAATGTACAACTGAGAGGATGTTAGACTGGTGATTCACAGGTGGAGCCTTCGTTCACTGCAATTTGGGTTCTGTTGTTTCTTAAGAGTGTTTGGTCCTGCCGATATGAGAGCTGTGGGCAAGAGGGAGAGCAATTAAGCGATTAGGGAGAGATTGATCGGTGACCGCTGCAGGAAAATAGCTCAGGGAAAAATACTTATCGGAAGCCTTTGCTGATTAAAGTGGAAACGGAATGGCAGCAAACAGTCGGCGATGTTTTCAGCTGGAAAAACTGTTTGCTCGTCGCTGGATGATGGAATGCTGCTGAGTATATTTGGATGGATGGCAAATTACAAATCAGTCAGTCAGTAAAGCTCAGTAAACCTATTTAATACATAAATTACATTACATTTCAGTAATAATTGTATTTTGCCTTCCAGAGAATATTAATCACACTTTATGTTATTTATGTTTTGCTTATAAGGTTTTAATTTCTTTGAAGCATCAGATTAAATGGATTTACCAGCAAAGAACAATAAAAAATGAAATAAACCTAAATTAAAAACAGCAAATTAGCTCTTTCAGACCCACACGTTATAACAGGATTTAACAAAACATCAGCAAACCAAACGCTATCCAACAAGCAGCAGGAGCAGCATCGTCGTGCGTTGGCCTTCGCTCGACGATGCTGCTCCCCGCTTCAGATTCCCTCGTCCACCCTCTGCGTTTGTTATGAGCGATGGCTTCCTCTTTGTGCGGCAGCCACCGCCACATTCAAGCTGCACCACGCTCGCCCCGCAGTGCTTTCTGGGTATTTTATTTACCCTGTACGTCGCTTGGCAAAGGGGGGAAGGGGGGTGAGAAGAGCTATAAATAACACTGTGCTTTCGCGGCCCATTCATGTGAGCCCAACGCAGCTCGTGAAGCGTGGCTCCTTGTGGCTCCGCACTCACGCTGCAAAACAAAAATCCTCGTCTTTACGTTGCTTCCTATCTGACAACACGTCCCTACGTGATGCGTGGGATCACATAGGCGTCTTCCTCAGTGTAGGAAGCAGCACTGAATATGTTACATTAATGTTACAAACCAGTATTGATAGTGCATTCAGGGTTGAATCCTGATAGATGACCTCTGTCTGTAGCTGCTGTGGGAGTTTGAACCTGTGAATGTAGTTTTAAAAGGAATCTGTCCTGCATTTTTGGTGCCACTTTAAAATGAGAGCTAGTTGCCAAGGAAACCACCTTGCCATGTCCCTATTGGTGCTCTGCGGTACACCAGTAAAAACTAAATTGTGAGAAAAATGAGTGTGTGTGTGTGTGTCTCATCTGTCCTCCTGTCAATGAGCTGCATATTGTGTGTCGTCTGGAATCGGCGTCCTGTCAGTTCCGTGTTGGGCGTGGCTGACACTGCAGGGTCTGATGTGGTATTCGGTGACTTGTCAATAGAGCGCACACACACACACACACACACACACACACACACACACACACACACACACACACACACACACCAGAGTCCAAAGTGTGAGAGGAGACGATCTTAGTCGATACTAAGGGGGCTTCCATTAAGAGATTCTGTGCTGCAACATGAGACAAAGCTTCTGTCGTTGATGTACAGCCCCCTTTTGTATTTCTGGACCCGTTTGCCGTTTTCGTGGTGACTTTCCTCCAGTTGGCAGAAGGATTAGTGCTGATATCAGACATCTGCAAGCTGCTTCCAAATCCTGAGCCTTTCTTTTGGTCTGGCGGCACTTTGCTCCATAAGTTTAATGAGGATCAGCTGGAAAGACTCATTTGTACCGATTCTTACTTCTTCTTACTTACTCTGCTTTTAGTCAATTGATCTATGCTTTTGTGTCTGTGAGGGGAGATTTGAAAATTTAGAACCGCCCTCTGTGACATCATCACAAGGGTTGAACTGGGTTAAACAAGCTGAATCCATCAAAACTGAAAGTATGTGCAGGATTATAAAGCTAGACGTCCCTTTAATATCCATGTTTATAAGATTAAAAACACACAACCGGTCTTCATATTCTGCACATATACACCAGAGGAGAACAGAACATATGTGATCACTGTGCCTGTGCTTCACATCTACACCGTATGAACACACAATCGGATCACATCCATCATAGAAGAAGCAGAGCTCTCAGTCCCTTCACCACCAGCGGCCTCAGTGGACCATAATGCAATGCAGCCACAGGATGTGTTATATTTAGAGTCGGGGGTCATGGGCGTGACCACTGCTGAGACTCTAGCTGGGCCTAGCTAACTGTAGCTATAACACAATAAGACAATACACACCTGCCAGACCCAGAATGCTCCGACGCCTCAGGTGCTGCACTGTGTCAGAGCAAGGTGAACGCTGTGTGTGTGTGTGTGTGTGTGTGTGTGTGTGTGTGTGTGTGTGTGTGTGTGTGTGTGTGTGTGTGTGTGTGTGTGTGTGTGTGTGTGTGTGTGTGTGTGTGTGTGTGTGTGTGTGTGTGTGTGTGTGTGTGTGTGTGTGTGTGTAATAGTGTGCTAAACGTTCGTCCTCATGTTGTGAATGACCTTGGATAAAAAAGTACCAGGCCGTAACCGACAAAGATTTATGTATGATGTCATTGAGAAATTGAAATTCTATTATACAGCAGGGCGGCACAGAATGAGCTCTTGTTAGATTTTGTGTTGGTTGGTGTGTTAAGAAGTCAAATTAATTCTGATAAAGGTGATCCTCTGCGTCTCTGCTCTGCCTCCCCGGTGTAAAAGTAGACGTGAATATTACTGTAATCGGCGTCGGCTAACTACTGTTACAGCAGGATGGACTCACTCTGCAATTACTCTCAGCCGCTCGATACTGCCACATCTCCATGGCAGCCTGTGCTGGTTTTACATTCCCAGCAGGGGGGGTTCACATCCCCTTGTCCCGTATTAATGGCGTCTACCGAGCTAACCTGCAGTTGGCCAAGTAGATCAATGCACAGCGTGAGTGTATGGAGACTTTTCATTTTCATTTCATGCCTTCTTCAGTGCACAAATCAGATGATGACAGCTAAGTTACAGCTCCATTATAGCTATTAAGTGACGAGAAGATCGACATCAACTTAACTCTGCCAGAGAGTGTGTGATTGTGTTGCCCCGGTCCATGATGACTGCTGGGAGAAGCTCCGCTCGTGACCTTGAACAGAATATGGATGTAGCCGAGCATTCATCTTTTCTCAAAAATTCAAAAACACTCATTTGGAGCTGGATAAAAGCTAAATGAGTTTGTTTTAGGCGTTTTTATGGACAATATCAACATGTCTATCAACAAAACCTAAATATTTTAGCAAAAATAGAAAAAGAAAGAAAGAAATTTAAGTGCATGTACTGTTATACATTGGATTTGTTGACCACCCTTCAAAAAAAAGAATAGGTCAACGTCGACATTGAAATGGGATAAAATATGAAATCATTCATTCATCAAAGTTAAGTATTTAATCCATCACAGTTATACTGGGTTACATTTCAGTTTTTGGGGCAAAATGACAGAATTGTACTCTTGTCCTCGATGAATACACACACTGTACTGGAGCTTGGAGCTCAGCTGAAACACTGAGTGGTTCATTACGACCCAAACAGGCACAAAGTTAAAGGTAAATGACCTTGACTGCAGGGAGATGGGCTCCACGGTGTACACTGCAGAATTTTGTGGTAATGTCATTTCAAGTTGGCTGTGTGTGTGTGTGTCTGCACTCCACCGAGGCCGTGATCCTCACACACACTACCTCTGTATGAATAATTGAGAAGGGAGCTGGGGGGGCAGTGAGTCAGGAGGAGATCCTGCTGAACTGTTCTTCAGCATCTCAATCACATCTGAGTGTCTCTGCCCAGCTCTGCCTGCTGGGCTCAGTTTATGCTTCACACTACACCCCATTAATGAAGTCATGTTCATATTTATGTGTTATTGATGTTTGCCCTTCTGTTGTCTTATTCTGTCCATGTTTTGTAGATGTTTCTGGGTTTATGTCCCATGAAGCACACAGAAGAAAATGTTTCCATTTGTCAGGATAAAATAACATAACAAGGAAACTATCAAGAATAGAAGGAAACACTTGGAAACTAAGTTATTAGTTCTATTAGATTTTCACAACAATGTCTTTACAGTAAAATTTGAAGAGAGAGAGAGAGAGAGCGAGAGAGAGAGAGAGAGAGAGAGAGAGACAAAGAGATTAGATGAAATGCGTAGGATGATGCAGGCTACTGACTCATCAGCCCTGTAGGGATTGTCTCACTGTGTGTGTGTGTGTGTGTGTGTGTGTGTGTGTGTGTGTGTGTGTGTGTGTGTGTGTGCGTGTGCGTGTGCGTGTGCGTGTGCGTGTGCGTGTGCGTGTGCGTGTGCGTGTGCGTGTGCGTGTGTCCTGCTTTACTATTCTAGTAAAGCACTCATGTCTGCATGATGAGAGCATGATGGAGGATAAAAGAGCAAGCAGCCTTACCATTACTGTCAACACAATGTGACCTTGAAACAGCAATGACTCATTACTGCCCCACCACACCCACTGAGGGCTGTTTGATTTGATTTAATCACGGAAATCCAACCATCCCCACCTAACATAATTAGATTAATGACTTTATTATTTATTTATTTTAGCCCACAGGCTGTGGCACAAGTTACGTTTAACACTTGGTCCTCAATGGAAGACAATCAGAGTCTCTTATATGACGCAAAACTCAATGAATGACCGATCAAAAGGTCAAAGATGGAAGGATTATGACTTTTCAAAATGCGATACGTGCATTGAGAATAAATAAAATTTAAAAAAAATGAAAATAATAACCCAAAAAGAGATCTGTATTTGATGTCTTCCGACTAAAGACAGTACTGTCCTCAGCTGAGCATCTTCAGATCTGAGGCCGAGGTGCTCTGCCTCTGTTGGACGTTGTTTGATGCTTCAGGTTATTATGACCGCGGCATGTTTGTGCCACAAAAAGAATTTATGCAACATTTTTGAAACAGACTTTCCTCAAATGCGTTAGAAACAATTTATTCTGCATTTTACAAAATAATTGAACTGTGACAGATGGCTCTAAGTGCTAGTGTCCTGGTAATGAATCTATGTTAAGATGAGGGAGGAGGGTTCAATATGGAGCCCTCTCAGATGCCTCTCTGCCTGCCAGCACTAAATGAGCAGACGTGATACCTCACTATTAATCAATCACATAGCGTTGCCCTGTTGTCAATCCTGCTCTGCCGAATCGAGGCATTTAAAATGATGCCGCCCTTGTTGCTGTCCCTTATACACACACACACACACACACACACACACACACACACACACACACACACACACACACTCTCTCACTGTGTCCTGAGGATTGCCTAGGAGGAGAGAGGAGTGGAGCACTTTCATTTAATAGTGACACCTTTCCTTCACACAGGGCCTAATGTTATCTGATTGATGATGATGGACAGGAGGAAGAACACACCTCCAGATTACTCTGATTTATTGGCGAGAGATTGGTATCAATGTGTTGATAGAGATTATCCTTTGGGCCACTTACCTGAATGACCTTTTCAAAAATGCTGTATTAAGATGTCTCCAGGTTCCTCTGTGCACTCTGACTCCTAACTGCACAATTTACAGGTCTTGATATTGAAATGGCACATTGATATTTCCACATACAGAATACCGACCTGCTTGAGTCACTCCAAAGTATTTAAACCTGCATTACACTTGACATGACTTTTTGGATAAATGTTTCACACACTTACCGTGGAGCTGAGGCTCTCATCTGTGTTTCCTTCCAGTAGCAGAAGGCAGAAAGTGTAAAAACAGCTTTTAGCAGCTAATAATTCATTCAGAGAGATTCTGCTCGCCACTTTTAATCTTTGCTGCTGTCGATCACATTTAGCACTTATGTGGCAAACTACACAATAAACGTGTTCTAGAGTTCAATTTTGTCTCCTGGACAGACGTTTACTGCGAAACCTCTTAAGGAAACAGTTTGTGTTGATGAAATGAAAAAACATCACAAATACAAATGAATTTCCAAAAATATCGTTTCTGTCAAAAGAGAAACTTGGGAATATGTCCTGACTATGTGGTCATACTGATGGAATAAATACTGTGGCAATGAATATTTTGCTATATTAATCATGGCAGTCATCATAATGGAGGCACTTTGTTGTCATTGATACATGCTGATGATGGAGCTCTGTCTGTTCTGTCTGTCCATTGGTCAGAATGTGAAGCACTCCATGTTTCATTCTAAATGGCTTTAATTACCGGGAATGGCAGGATCCTGAAGCAGGGCGTAGAAGCAGAAATAGAAATAAATGTTTGACTGATAGATGAAGAATTTATACTTCATGCAGATCTGATCAGGAAACACTCTGGTTCTGTTTTCCACAACGCTTTCCTGAGGCAGAGGAGAAGTGGTAACCCATATTGGTAAAACTAGCCACAACTAAACGTGTGGGCAGGAGATCATTCATTTGGCTATAAATCACTGTCACACGTGGCTAAGCTACACAGCCTGAAATGTAAACCTAGCTGCAGCTGATCCTGGTTGAGGTTTACTTTAATTAACTTAAATCAAGTATTTCAGGTAGTGGAGGCTAATGAAAGCAAGCATGTCCTGAAGATTCCATTAACTCACAATTGATTTATCTCACTAAAGAATGATGTCACCTCTCCTCTGCTGCAGATTCCTGTTTTGATAAGATGAACACCATATTGATAGAGTAAAAGCTTTACTGCAGGTTGATTAACATTGAACACAAGTGAGAAGATCTCACTTCATTTTCAGATTTGTTTTAGAAAAACAGACTTTTGAGATGCTTACGGTGAGAAACACAGCAAAGCTCTGCGGCATTTTCCTGTGTTTGTCATCACTGCACACACACACACACACACACACACACACACACACACACACACACACACACACACACACACAGCGCCTGCACTGAAGGGTACCATGCTGATAATCATCTGACCTCCTCTTCCTCCTCACAGACCTGATCCAGGCCACCCAGGAGACCAATGTGAACATCCCCCAAATGGCCGACACTCTCTTTGAGAGGGCCGGCAACGCAAGCTGGGTGGTGGTTTTCAAAGCCCTGATCACCACACACAATCTCATGGTGAACGGCAACGAGGTGAGGTCATCGCACACAAACACACACACACATATACTATAGCATACCCACCCCTGTGTGTTCTTTGATGTAGGTATCCAGTTAGAACCCCTGGGGGAAATGTAATGAATAAGCACTCTGCCCTCCCTTGACAACTCCTAACTGAAGTGCCCTTCAGCAAAGCTCCTGTGCAGACTCACACAGTGTGGTTGCACTATGCAGCTCCCAGTAAAGGACAGAAACTGGTTATATAGGGAAACTCTCAAAAGTAAAGTGTCCATATGTGCTCAGTTGACTTTCTATATAACCCAGCCATACTATCACATAATAGGAGTTTGCCTTTAGTGCATGAGTGCAAGCTGATTTGACTTCTCTCTCTATCCAGCTATAATAATGTAGATATTTGAATTTATAAAATATCAGCACACCAGGAGGGAGGAGAAGCACCTTATGAATCCTGTGTCTCCTCCATTCTGGAGTTCTGGTTTCCTACAGGTACTCTGCTTTCCCCACCGACAACAACAAACACATTCAGTTCATTCCTCCTTCCTGTGTCCTTGACCAAAGGCACTAGGCAATAGATGTGGAGTTGGTCTCTGAGCTGCTGCCCACTGCTGCTAAGAGTTACAATGGGTTGAATACAGAGGACCAAATCTGCTGCACTTGTGCAATGACAAAAGGCTTCTTCTATTCCAATACAATTCTCTATATTGTTGCTGTTGGTGTCAGGAACTCAACGTTTGTGCCCTGGTTGTAAATTCTTACTAAATAGGAGTGTCAAAGAGCCCGCTGATCAGTCCCATGGGATCTATTCACCCTGACCTTGTTCCCCATCGAGCGTCCAGTCCGTTACTGAGATAAACAGATGCTTGCTTACTGCCCAGCAAACTGGAGACAAGCAGAGGAGAGGGGGCGAGAAGGATTTGTCATTCTTACCCTCCTCTCACTTTATTGGGCTCTGGGGAAATTGAGCTACTGAATAAGCATCAGGCGTGTGTGTGTGGTGTGTGTTTGAATGTTTTTACATCCTTATTTCTATTATAACCAATTTTCTTGCAGTGTGATAGAACCTATTTGTCTTTAATGTGCTGCATGTGATTCATACTCGCACCTTGCCCACTCACTGAGGCTGCTGCCTTGCTCCTGGCACAGATAACTATAGCATCACACCTCATATATGATTTCCCTCTTCTGCTACAAGCAGTTTCACAGCATCTTAGGAGCGTGTCAAACATGTCAAAAGGCTCCTCACACACAGCTGGTGAATACCTAAGAAACCATCTTCCTTATATCAGGATTCTGATGTAGCGAAGGCCCTGAGTATGAATCCTTTACATAATGTTTGGTTGGTTTGTTGCTGTGGTTTTGATGAAACTTACCGGAGAAATTCGTGCCGAGGTCAAGGTATGACGCAGCGATCTTGTCTGTAGCTGTAAGATTTCACTGGTATGGCTACAAGTTTGCATCTGTATGTTGAGTCTGTATCAGGACCTCCAGACACTGAATCTCCTCGCTCACATATCTTAGTAAACACCGGTAGCTGCAGGTTAAAAGAAGTCGTGACTGAAAATGTGAAGCCGCCGTCTTATTGCTGTACACCGTGAGTCATGAGATGTTCTTTGCTGCTTCTCTTCCATTGCATTTCCTTCTGTACAAAATGAACCTTTTGTTAGTGCATCCTCCAGCCGACACTTCCCTGAGGAGATCGTGATGTGCCTGATGTTGCTATGAGTAGTCAGGATAGACTGAGCTGAAAACTACGTAGATCCATCCAGCGGAATGGAAACCATACCAGCGGATTGCATTTATGTGTTTCACTATTTTGCACACCTTTGGTCACAGCTCCACCAGATAATAGGTGGATGAAGAACAGTTCCTACAAGAATGTGAATTTGTTTGTTGAGATTTGTAGAATTTTCATTAAATTGAGTCATCCCATCTCATTTCTTCATCAAAAAGCATTAAATGACTTTGCAAAGTGAAGTAATGAACCCCATGTGCTCTCTCATGCAGAGATTCCTTCAGTTCCTGGCCTCTAGAAACACCTTGTTCAACCTCAGCAACTTCCTGGACAAGACTGGTTCTCATGGTGGGTGCTGTTTCCTTCTTTCCTTCCTTGTCCTCTTTACAACCAAGACATTCTGTAATCATGTCATCAATCAGGTTTTAAGCCAAATTGCATGATTTACACATACATTTAAATGCTGCCTGAAATCAAATTCATAGCTCATTTAGGAAACGCGTCCTCCTACTCAACATAGCTAATGGGTAAAGTGAAAGGATAATGGATGAATAATGGATAGAATTTAAAAACAGATGGGCGATTTATGAGCTTTTCCAGTTGTGCTGTACTCTTCTAAGCAGTGTGATGAGCAAATCTTTATCGTCTTGTAAACAAATTGCACATCCATTTTGTTTGTGCAAATTACACTTAAGTCCTTATGTTCGACACACACTGATCCCCTTCAACTCGCCCTTACTGCAGTACTGTCATGCACAGTGAGTGAAAAGAGATCAACTATAGTTAGTGTCTTTTTAAAACCCCCTTTATGTAATGCAGTGTCCTGATTGGACAGTTGATCAAGCCTCTTCTGGTAACTCTGGATGCCGACCAAGCATTCTCTCTCTAGCTTTGAGGCTGCATCCAAGCTCACGATGACGTCAACATGTTACAAAAGTTAAAGAACTGAACAAAAATGAAGCTTTTTCTTTAATTAACACTAACTGTGCATGCATTTGCTTGTGTGTGTGTGTGTGTGTGTGTGTGTGTGTGTGTGTGTGTGTGTGTGTGTGTGTGTGTCTTCCTCAGGCTACGACATGTCCACATTTATCAGACGCTACAGCCGTTATCTCAACGAGAAGGCCTTCGCCTACAGACAGATGGCTTTCGACTTTGGCCGAGTGAAGAAAGGGTAGCGTTCCTCCTTCCTCATTACTCTCACAGCTTTACCATTTCTGCAATGATATCCACTTTGGGTCTTTTAAAAAGTGCTGTGTTAGTTTGGCTGGAACAACGCACACTAGATTACTCTGCATCAGGGGGTCCAGTTTGTGTTTTGGATGGGTTCGGTTGCCTCCTTCCAGGTTTTAGACCCAGCCCATGGTCTTACTAAATGCTGACATAAATACAGAGTGGGTTATTACTCATTCTCACAGTGGACGGGTCTATTTGTCGTGTGTGGATACCTACAATTCACAGTCAATGTAGCTGGATCCATTACTACACTCAGAGAAGACAGTATGATTTAAGTTCAAGCATTAAGTTTACAACATTAAGAGAGATGAATAACGCAGCTGTGTTCTGTTTCCTCCTCCATGTCAGAGCGGAGGGAGTGATGAGGACCATGTCAGTGGAGAAGCTGTTGAAAGGAATGCCAACGCTGCAGAGCCAAATAGACGCGCTGCTGGATTTCGAGGTGAGTGACACACGCTAATAGAGGAAAATGACACCCGACAAGGTTGCTGAATCCTCTGTGGATAAACGGCTTCAAAACAGGAAGAAGAAAAGAGATTAACAATGCTTTGGTGCTGTATCTGTGAGAACGTGCCAGTCATAGCTACTTTACATGCACAACCATCCTCACTCACACAGCTGTGTGTGTGTGTGTGTGTGTGTGTGTGTGTGTGTGTGTGTGTGTGTGTGTGTGTGTGTGTGTGTGTGTGTGTGTGTGTGTGTGTGTGTGTGTGTGTGTGTGTGTGTGTGTGGACAACATTCATGTCAATGCTGCTGATTCCAAAATTCAGTCCATGTCCATGCCGCCATTTTATTATGTAAATTATCAGTAAGGGTTGATTGAAAAATTCTGAGCCCAAGTAATAGCCTATTAGTAATAAATATAATTCAGATGGGATTTATGGGTGGGAAGTATCAAGATAATAGATATGTGGAGAAGAGTTCTGTAACATTTTCTGTCCACGTTTCTCTCTTTCTATAGGTGCATCAAAAGGACCTGAACAACCATGTGATAAACGCCTGCTTTCTGCTACTCTTCAAAGATCTGATCAAGTTATACGCCTGTTACAATGACGGTATCATCAACCTGCTAGGTGAGAGATCGATCCTTTCACTCCAACACACGAGTCACGGAAATACGCTCGTAAAAAGAGCAAAAGGTACGGCGACATTGATTTTAAACAAACTTTACAATCCAATGCCTCCAGAAAAATTCTTCCAGATGAAGAGAAGCCAGTGTAAAGACGGGCTGGAGATCTACAAGAGATTCCTAACACGAATGACTCGGGTCTCTGAGTTCTTCAAAATTGCTGAGGTAGGTCACACTGATTTGGTGCATTCTTATGGATCCCACTACAGTTCCGGGCAGAGAAGTCCCACCCTGCCTCTGCCCATAACTCTGGTGGGATTTGTCGCATTAGCAACAACATCTTCACCTCCTAATTGATAGTTTTGCTGAGCCTCCCTGTGTTCTTTTACAGCAAGTGGGAATAGACAAAAATGACATACCTGAGCTCACCCAGGTAAGAACCATTATTTCTTTTTCGTTATTAAGTTGTAATATTTGCAGGACACAAACTAACACAGCATGTCAGTTTTGTGTTCTGTGCTGCATGTATTTTGGATGTCTACCATAGATTTCTCTCGTTCTCTTGTCTTGTGGTTGTCCTCTACTTTGATAACAATCGCAGCTTCACACACGCTACATCGTGTATTGTTTTCAAGAAAAGACTCATTCCCTCATTCCGTCTCGTGTGATTCCATTCTCCACGCATCCTCCACGAGCTGTGGCTCTTTTGGTGATTGACAGGCCCGCCTTCTCTTTGTATTTCCAGAGATGCAGATTGATCATACAGGCTGAGAGTGTGAGTAGAGTGTAGTGCACAGAGCGAGCTTTTGGGGAGCAGCTTAGGGACGGTGGACATGTGAGCTCTGTTTGAGTGCGCAGCCCGCAGACAGATATCAGGCGCTCTGATGAAGCCACTGATGATGATGATGTGACTGGAAGAACAGACTGGATACGTTATGATGCTGAGCAAAGCTGCTGACTCGGCGGCTGTTTTCCGCTGCTAAGATCTGAGCTAAGCGTTGTTTTAGTTCAACGAGTGTGTAATGGCGCAACAGAGTGTGCGACGCGTTTGCCGCAGAGTTTCCATGACAACTACAGAGGTACTGTGAAGATCATTTACTGCAACAACAATTCCAATATTTGATATGAAACCAGATTTCTCTATTGGGTACTGGATATTTCCTGGGCTTTTACCTGTTGTGTGGTGGAAACTCGAAGCTGAGCTAAGGTTCCAACATGGCAGTATGGATGACCTGCATGACCTGCATGTTATACTGCAGGAGACCGCTAATGGTAGATGGCAGAAACGGAAGTGGAATGTTAACCTCCAATCCAAGATCATTCGATAGATGTGAACAAAAGTGTTCAAAACGAAGCTAAATGCAAGACGTAAGTATGATGTAAGTCATCCAAGCGACATCTGAGCTTAAGTCCAACCAAAGAGTGATGTTCAGTCTTGCAGGCCTGGAATAAAATGGTTCTGGTTCCAAAATTGGTCCTGTAAAGGTTTGCTGCATTGTGAGCGGCACCATGGTGTTTGTACAAATCATAAATGTGTCACATAAGCTGAAATAATAGGAGGATGCACTACAAACTTCAGAGCTTAGAGGCTTCTATCTTGTAAAGGTGAGTTACAGGTGATATCATGTGAAAAGTTTATTCAACAGGACAATTTATCTCAGTCTCCCAAATCCCTGCAACTATTGGATGAATCACTTTTTTGCCCTCGTCCCTCCTAGGAGGAGTTAAGTCAGCACTAAGAAAAACAGATTATATTCTAAGGCCTGTTTACGCTGTCACCATTATAAATTCTCATTTTATGCACGGTCTCACCAGAAAGAAGCCATCTCAGGATCAGATCTCTACGCCGTTTACAGTAATAGAGCTTATATATCTCCTCTTCATCAGTGGAAGGACAGGCTGCTTGTTCTCCTGGGTGAGAGCAGACACGGAAAAATCTCTGGCTGATAAATTATCTGTCTCTTATTCCAAGACAACATTTGTCATCATCTCAGCCGTCTTGGTCACTTACACTTTTGGGGAAGGTTGACTTTGTCATCTTTTTCGGAATAAGTCGACTCAGCATATGTAGCAAGTAAATGAAGAAAGTGACTTATATCAGTGCATGATGTCGCTTTGATCTGGTTACATATCTGTTTTACTGCATGTTCTTACGTGATGACGTCCAACTTTATATTCTGATTGAGCTTAAAGCTTTGCATTGTGATTGGATGAGACGTTTCCTCTCTGTCAGCATGAAGTGTCAACCTGAAATGTATGACTGGATTTAGATTCAATCGTTTTTTAGTATTCTACCTCCCTTCAACATGTAGAAACAGCCAATTGTCAGGCAATATTGATAACAAATATAATATAATAGGCCAATAATTAAATATAGTTTAATTAGGTCATATTTTTGACTATTTTCCTATTTCCTATTACTTCCTGGACTCGGCACTTAGGGACTTGAGACTTGACTTTGGAGCGCTAACACAGTGACTTACCCTGTAACGGCCGTTCCTCTAAAGATTCAGCCTGTAGACATATTTACCTTCTATTCCCATCCAACCTGCACTTTTTTATTTTCTCATTTTGACCCACTCTGTTCCCCTGTGGGTCCCTTTTGTACAATCGGTACTCTCATTCTCTCTATATCTCTCTCTCACACACACACACACACACTCACACACACACACACACACACACACAGTAATAGATGCTGTATTGTTCTACAGGCCCCAGAAAGTCTCCTGGAGTCTCTGGAGACCCACCTCAACACTCTGGAGGGCAAAAAGCCGTAAGTAGTCAAACTTATCTCAAAACCTGAACTGTTTACTCATAATTTGCAACAGTAGCACACAGCTGAACCATTGATAATGCTATTAATTAACTGTTTTAACTCCCCCCCATCTTTAATCAAATCAGTGAGGATAAGTAAGTATTCTCTGTCAATTGGAGAATGACTTTTTATTTTGAATACATTTTTCTAAATATTAACAGAAATTGAACTCCTTTTTTTTCTATTTGGTTGCTCGTTTTTGGATCTATGATTCCATAGAGGTGACATCTGAACAAGCTGCTGACGTGTCTACTGATGCTGCTCTATGGAGATCATACACAGTTTCATTTCTGTGTGAACGTTTTGTTTGTATCTTGTGACGTTATGAAGATACACAATTTGCATCACTGATATACTGACATGCCTGGCCTTTCAGTCTATCATCACCTGCTTATTTTAGTTTTATTTTATTATCATCTTGCCCAGCTGTTACCGAGGGGCTAAGATGATATGACATTGTGGAGTTGTACGGATCCATTGTTTGCTGATGTTTAGTCAGTGGAATTGCCTGCCTGAAAATAACAAACTGATACTTAAGCTGACGTGTTGCCATAGTGCTTCACCACACACATCATTAAGAGCTTTAACCTGTATGCCAATATTGTTTCTGCAGGTCACCCACAAAGGTAAGCCATGATTTATACTGTTACTACTAATAACAACAGCAATATCAATAGAAATATGTTCCTGTATAGTACATTCAGGCTTCAATACACTATTGACTTGAGCTTAGTGAGAAAGGTCACGACTCAGTGTTGTTGTATTCTATTCTGTCACATGTCAACAACCATCATACTCTGCTACAGGACGCCACAGCCAACAGCAGCTCACCCGCGCCTGCACCCGCACCCGCACCCACACCTGCACCCGCACCCGCCGCACCGGTCAAAGCCGCGGCTCCTGCTCGCCCAGGGCCTCCGGCCAAACGCCCTCCGCCCCCCGTGACCCCCACGAGGCCCCCCAGCATCGCCACCGCCACCGCCAGCAAGTACGAGTCGCTCAGCAATATTCCAAACGTTGCAACTTGCGCTACAAACGGATTCCCTCACTCTACAGCCTCTCCCCCTCCCCCTTCCTTTCCCTGTGCAGTGCCCTGGATGACGGCTTCCTGTTGGATCTTGACCCCATGGCTTCCTCATCAGTAGGGGGCGCTGCGGCAGCTTCTTCCACAACTGGATGGGGAGGTGAGAGCTTTTAATTTATAACTTAATAGTACATTTGTGCAGACAGTGACATGGTCTTATTCTAAGCTTTTTACAGGAATACTATGATAATACTCTTTGTAGTAAAATCTGTAAACTCAAATAGAGAGAATTTTCCATTCATCCAGTCACGTCCTCGTCCCTCTTTGACATATTATTTTTTGCTAAACCTCCAGTGATTTAAGGTTTCAGAGCACTTTCATTAGACGGCCGCTGTTACTCTTTGGCAGATCCTTTATTTACAATTTATTCAATCACATTACGGCATTTTAGCCCAGTCACGGTCCTGTTGGTTTACTTTGTTGGCATCGTGCAAGTTAAAAACCTGAACTTTCATCCAAGTTTCTCCCTTATCTGAAAGTCATAGCTGCCTCAATCATGCTGACATTCATCTGTTTCCTCTCCCTCTTGTGTAGATCTCCTGGCTGGGGGTGAGTAATCTGAGTACCTCTACAGAATTAATGCAGAGAACAAGAAACTTCTCTGATAATTTGTGACCAAACACACTGCACCAAACTTTTCCACATTTGTAGCCAGTTTGACACTTCCTCCTTGCTCCAATCTCTCTGGATTGTTGGCTTTACCTTCATAGCGACTCCGCCTACCGCTGACGCCGCTTCCAAAGGAGACTCCTTCGCCACGGCCTCTGCTGCTCCCGCACTTCCTGTACCCACAGGTGCTACTGCTGCTGCTGCCGCTGCTGCTCCTGCTGCCACAGCGGCGGCGTCTGCCTTGCTGCCCATCCCTGGCCCCGCCGCCACCTCAGCCGCAGAGATGGACCTATTCGGAGGTCAGTGCGGTCAGGGGAGTCGGAGGCCGGCCGAATCCAAAGCATGGCGGCCTTCCTGCTTATCTGCAGCGACTCCCTTCATTATTTAGCAGTGTTTTTATTGTATTGTATTTTTAGTTGCTGTTGGGAGGAAAAATGTAACGGTGTGAGATTTGAATTATTTATTTCTATACACATAAAAAAAGCAAACCAGTACATAAATAATAGAATCCAGGGATGATAAACTGCATTGGCATATTATGGACAATCGTCATCACACACACTTTTACGCATCACATAACACATGATCATCCCAGCGTCTTCAACATATGTGATGAGTGTCAAAAACATGAAAATGACAACAGACAGACAGACAACAGAAGCTCACACGTGACGATCTCAGTCACGAATCTATCCAACGCCGCCACGTTACACTGGCAGCGTTTCATCATCATGATTATACGATTATAAATGAGCTGTATGCACCTTTTTATCTCCTATTTTACATCCCCTGCTTTTCTTGCCACCGTGCTGATGTATGGACATGCTTTCATAACCCCTCTTTGGCATCCAGCACCGGGCAAAAACACTCATCAATCCCACTCAAATCCCACAAATATGAGTCAAAACATAGCAGATTATTGGATTTCGCAGAGTTTATTCAAAGCCACACACAACAGTCAGAAAATACTGATGTGTTTTGACTGCAAAACATTCAGCTGAAAGTTTTGCAGCGATTGTGTGTGTGTGTGTGTGTGCATAATGCGGTGTTATGACTCTTCCTTGTGGGATGAGGTGCCTTCTGCTTTTTTTTTATGTCATCACCCGTTATAATAAACCCCATTCTGGTGGAGGAACACTTTCATCCTCATGTCAAGATGATGAGTAGCTGGGTTTATTTAATGACCGTTTGCCTTTTTCATTATTAACCTCAGCCTCAGCATTTGATGGGCAATAAGTATCCACTGAAAATGTGAAAAAGTGTGATTTTTTGCTTCGTCCATCACTGAACTTGACATTTCCCTTTGCCGTCACAGAGTACAAGCTTGTGACGAACGCATTGTAGTGCCTCATTTCCCCACCCTGCCCCAGTTGTGCGCTCAGTGAATGCAGCATTATGCAGCCCTCCAAAAATGTATCACTACCGGGTCGTTCAGTCAGATCATTTGTTATAACCGGGCTGCATATTTCTTGTATTCTCTGCTTTATTCCTGATGCTGATCTTTCATTTTTGTTGTTGTTGTTGTTGTTGTTGTTTTTCTGTCCATACCCATTCTGTTTCTTCATCTTTTGTTTGTCCGTACCTTCACTTGTGTGTGTCGGTGTGTGCCGGCCTGGGTGTTTTTGCGTTTTTTGCGTCTCCGTTTCTTTTCATCTGCAATACCATAGATGCATTTGCACCTTCCCCAGGAGACGGTCCTGCTGCCATGGCTGCGGGCCCCGCTACTGATGCATTTGGTGGATCTGGTGGGTGACAAAACAGCTCTGCAACTCTGTGTGTGTGCCTGTGTGTGTGTGTGTGTGTGTGTGTGTGTGTGTGTGTGTGTGTGTGTGTGTGTGTGGAACCTGCTGCTTTTAATCAGATTAAGGCTTCTTCTGCTTCTACACGAGACAGTAGAACAACCATTTGCCATCAGGGCCACTGTCTCACCCCAAACCTCCCAAACTCTAATGCCCCCCGCCCCCCTCCACCTCATGGCCCCTCCCCTCCTCATCACAACTGCTATTCTCCTTGTAATAACCACCCAGTGAATACTCAAGTAAAAAGCAACTTAACTGTATTTGAACTTTGCTTGTGATTTCTGGTATCCACACGATCTGAATGTGATGATTTCAACCCTATTTTATTTCTCTTTTTTGTCATTTAAGTCAATAGATCTAAGTAAAACCATTCCAATCTAACGTCCAATACTATGAACAAAATTACTCCTCTACATACACAACATTATTTTAGGAGCCGTAGTTTGTGGAAAGCATAGTTACGAAGATTCCTTTTATGCATTGACATGAACTTAAATGATTCTGCAACAAGTTTAAGTGCTGGAGCAGATTTAAGGATTTAAGCAAACCTGGATAGTCATTATTATTATTATATTATATTCATCAAAATCACCCAGGTGTTCCCAGTGGTAAGAGTGGCTCACGGCCAAGCAAGACTTGATTCATTTATAGCCGTCTACATTAATGAAGCGCTTCACATTTTGATTCATTACTCGTCCCCCTGCGAATTTATCTTCACTATGTTGGTTCAAGCGGAAAAAGTTTTTTTTATAGTTTGGTATCATGTTTCTATTAAATTGGGCCGACAAAGTAATAAAACTCCAAAAAGTAATAAAAAGCCACCCGTGTCTTAATATTCTGGAAAACATAAAGCAAGTCGTAACTCTTTGAAAGCCTTTCCATCAACCAGCCCGGCTCCAGGGAACGGCTTAATTCAGCTTTGTTCAAATAACACTTTGTAAAAATGTTCCTGTATATAACAATGCACATTGAAAGCTGTGTGTTGTATTCAGCCTGTTGGCAGATTTGGACTCACAAACGTGTCAGCGGCTGCATGAATCCCATTTAAACCTGGCAGATTAAGACTGAGATCCAGGTTTCCATGCTTGTGTTGCGTATCACAGTTAATGATCCATCAGGGGTGATTTAGGTGTTAATGTGCTTAGGTTTAGTCAGGTTACCTGTGGATGCAGTATTGAAGTCAGTGTTTGATTGGTTGCGTTACTTTCTGCGCAGCGGTTTCTTGCCTCACAAATATGCTTTTTACAGTATTTGTTGTATAAACTAACCTCCAAACTCCCTCACCCCATTTTACCATTTACCACCCTCCTCTCCTTCTTCTCTGGTCATAACCCCGCCCTAACCTACCGACGCACCCACCTTACCGGCCCCATCTCCCTCCCAAACCGCTGCTCTCCCTGAAGACCCCTTCGCCACAACGGAGGGGAGTGCGGACATTGCTGCGGGGCTGGACCTGTTCGCCATGAGGCCCGCCGCCACAGGGGCCCCCGCTGCTGCCGCCACCGCCACCACTACCACCGCCATCACCCCGCCCACCTCTAACGAGGCACCGACCATCGCCGCCCCCATTGCTGCCCCCGCTGCCCCTACCCCTTCTTCCACCACCACCACCACAACCACCACCGACACCACCACCACCACCACAGAGTCTGCAGCCGCCCCGACTCTAGATATCTTTGGTGGTAAAGTCCTCTCGCTCATTTCTGCCTCTCACTGCATTGCCTTGCATTATGATGATGATGATGATGATGATGACGATGATCATGATGATGATGATGATGATGCTGATGATAACTTGCCCAGTCCCTACATTTCAGATTTGTTTTTCTATTTTTCATGTTCTTCCCTTCAGTTACAGATCATTTATCTGACCATAAACTTAATCAAACATTTTGAGCTCCTCTGCTAATTGAAAGAATTGGAATCTAAATAAAAACACTCTTAGATCTGCTTAAGTTGATGCATGTCAGCTACTTCCAAAGTGTATCCAATCATCTCTGTGGATAGATATGGACTTATGATTCTGCTTTTATCAGAGGTGGCTCATCGTGTTGTGATTGTTACGATAATACTAACAAAGAAACTGCCAAAACTTGAGAATGCTTTTCCTTAGCTTTTGCACATGTTTAAGGGAACATTACCTCATATCAGAATCCACCTCTCAAACCTCTCAAACCTTTTCAACTGATTCTAATCTTAATTCCCGGTTTGCTTGATACAAACCGAAAACTCTTGATTCCTGATTGAAATGTGGTAATATTCCCCTTTAACTGCACTGTTTCATTCTGTCTTATACAAACAAAGCACACAGCAGCTTAACCTGGCCCTTCTAATCATGATATGCTCTCTGCTTCTCCACATCTTACTCAACTCATCATTCTGTATGCACTGGACTGTGGAATCTGAATGTACATATAATTATGTGTCCTTGTTCTTAGATATGTTTGATTCTATGCCTGAGCAAAGCCCTACCACAGAATCCAAAGCTGCTACCACTCCTAGCGTAGACCTTTTTGGTGCAGGTACAGGAGTTGATATCCATTTCTCTGTGTGTGTGGAACCTCTTCATCTCTTCTGGTTTCCATACGTCTCTGTCATCTGTTTTCTCCCCCCCCTTCACAAGTCGTGGTTTGTCCCCCCCCCCATAGTGGTATGAGCACCGTGCATGCAACCCACTTGTGGAATATTGGAATTGTGGCTGCTTTCTTTCTATCTTCAAGCTGTGTGTGTGTATCTGCCTCGCTAACACTTTTTCTTTGCTCTCCGGCCTCCTCCACACTTCTCTTTTCTCGTGCTCGGCCTCTTGCTTGCGTCGGTAAATTAGACCTGCCTGCCGTTTCACGCGGGCCCTCTCCTTTGCCCGAGCCCATTCCCACTGGAGACATCATGAGCGGTGAGTGAAGCTGCTTTACCTTCACCGCACCACGCTTTCACTTCCTCTCTGGTGCCGGTGATTGCATGCACAGCACGTGCAAACTGGTTCTATACTTTCTAAATGATGCATGCTTGAAAGAAGTGGACACTCATTTAAGACTCATGGGTGCCTCATACATCTGATCCCACTTCCTGGCCAATCATGAGCCTTTTTTCTCTTCTGCCTGCTGCAGTACTGCATGTATCCTAACCTTGCTGTAGAGGCACATTACCAGCGGATGAACAGAGCTTTGTATAATTGTTGTACTTGAACTTGAAGAGTAATCGAGTGTCTCGCTCTCTCTCGCTCTCGCTCTCTCTCTCTCTCTCGCTCTCTCCCGCTCTCTCCCTCTCTCCCTCTCTCTCTTCCTCTTCAGACTCCTTCTCTTCTCCAGGGGCTGCTGCTGATTCTGCTTCATCTCCCTCACCAGAGGCCTCCACTCCACCCAAAGCAGAGCCGGCACCAGTCATTGACCTGCTGGGTAATGTCCAATGAATACTAATAACATTACGCAAATACGCCTTTGGAAGCAGAACATCAAGTAGCTGTACATCAATACGAGAAGTGTTTGTGCAATTAAGAATTTAAGAATTATGTTATGATTGATGAGATCCAAAGATATGCTGATAACATTTTATTTTATTGTCGTACTTTGTTTTGCATATGAGTCTGCCTGTTTGAAAGTAAGCAGTTTAAATTCTCTAACAATGTCTTACTTACGTACACTTTTTCTCAGACTTTCTCTCAGTTGAGACTGTGTGAGATGCCTGTAATTGCATTAATGTCCAGTTAATGCAGGGCTCTTCTCTGATTTTCTGTTTGAGCACAATGAATCAGTGTTATGGAAGAAACCCTAGATAAAGCATTTGGCATTTGGAATGGGTGAGAATTGAGTGTTCTTAACTGGGCATCTTTGTTTTTGACTACACTCACAGGTGAATGTCTGCACCAAGTGTGCTGTTATTGGCTGAGTGTGTCGGTGGAGTGTAGGCGTGCTAAAGCAAATTTTAGTGTTTCCTGGATTAGACTGCAGACGGGCAGTGCCAATAGCTCCCAGTTACATTCTAAGAATATCACGCAGTCTGATTGTGTGTCTCTGTCTCTCTCTCTCTGTTTTTTGTTTTGCCTCAAAACATAGAGAAATGTTACGATTTTCGAGAGATTTTAGTAAAAGTAAAAGTTATCATATTCGTTGACCAGTGATTATAATTCTCCTCCAGAACAGTTGCACCTCCATCTTTTAGTTTGGTCGTTGCTTTTCAAAGACAGTCTTGTGTTGTTTGTGTATTAGCAGTTGGTGTGATCCATCTCACAGTCTCCCACCCCAACCTTGTCTCTGTGCGTGGGCCAGGGTTGACCTTTAACCCCTTTCTGCCCTCCATGCTGCATTGTGGATCACTGATTGGCCCCCTGCAGACTCCTTCGGTAGCCCCGGGGAGGAGACGCAGATCTCTGCTCCTGGAGCGCCGGCAGATGATCTGCTGGGAGGTGAGAGAGTTCTAATGCTGAATGACTTTAGCTTTCTTATGCAAATTGAGGTAGAAAGACTGAATGGATGAACCAATTTGGATGAAATGTGCACTTTTACGATGACTTGTGGATTGCTTAGGACATTACACAGTGAGTGATGCCGGAGATTCATTTATTCAATTGATGATGACAGACTTGGCTCGACAAGTCTGAATTTTCATTGCTTAGCGGCGTCAAAGTGCTTTTGGATTCAATTGGGAAAGTCAGTAAATTATTATTCCAATACAACCTTACACAAGCAACAGCCACTCGTCTCATTTATGCTCTCTGTCACGGCTCTATATCCGTCTGTGGAGGATGTAATAAAAGTTTGTTTTCATCTCAGCTACACACACTTTTCATGAGCAGTGATGAACACACTGTGCATACTGTGTGTAGCATCAGTATCACTATCCAGGTGTACAACTCCATGTATTCTGCTGCATTATGCCTCACAATACAGCTGAAGTTCACCTTATGTTTCCTCAAACTTCTGCCCTTAGCCTTCACTTTAATATCGCTAAAACTGATGGTTCAATATTTCATCTTTGCTGTTTCTTATATTGTGATTCCCTCCATCAGTTTTCTTGTCAGTATGTTGCTTTCATTTCATGATCCAGCCTAGAAATTCACGCTGATACAGTATTTCCACTCTACGGTGCTGCGGTACATGAACAAAAACTGTAAAACCACCAGCAAAGTGTAGTTGAGATGACACGGATTCAGCATTTCAGTTTCTGCTACAGTAGACTTGAATAATACATCTTTGATATGGATTAAAGATAAAGATGGATTAAAAAATTAGACTTTGCCATCTCTGAGTGATTCATTCATATTTGAACTATTTAGATTTGACACAACTCAAACGTTTTACATGCCAGGTTTTTTATTTTCTCATCATTGACTCTCGTTTCATTTGAATGCATCAGAACGCTTCTGCTGTTACGAGCCCCACTCAGGTTCCATACACAATCCATTTGTCGTTCTTTATGTCAGCTTAATAAGGTAGAATGTGTTTTCCTTATGAAGGTCACAGCGATTGTGCTAAGAGGCAGTATTTCATGTGTTATCTCAATGATTTTGTGACCTATTTTTGTCTCTCTCCACCCGAGGCTTGATGTCTCCCACCCTGGCCCCCACCACGGCTCCTGCTCTGGCCCCGGCGCTCGCTCTCTCTCCCGCTCCAGCTCCCATGCACAACGACCTCCTGGAGTCAAACTTTGACTCCTTGGACTCCCTTCCTTCCCCAACACCACCAGTTCCTGCTGCAGTCCCATCAGCTCCAATAGTACCAGCAGCAGCAGCACCACTAGAACCTGTAACTGCTTCACCGGCGCCCTCTGGTGGCTTTGATGCTTCAAGTAAGTAAGAGTGTCATTGTCATGCTGTGTGAGATGTTCAAACCATTTTTCTATATTTTCCCATGTTTCCTTGGTGAAGTGCGTTAATCTGGCCTTGTTCTTTAATACTAAGCTTTCTTCAGCACTGATCAGTCTGTCGTTGTCGTTGTTGTTGTTTGTAGTAGTGCAGTGCTGCTGCCACTATTCGTGCTGACGGCTTTCCTTCTGCATGAATGACACTGACATGCTTCTTATGTAACACAGCTGTTACAGCTGACTGCTTCGCCGTGCAGCGCTGCTCCCTCTCGCCATGATTTCTCTGTTTTCTCTTTCTATCTCTTCTCCTCTGCCACATTCACACACGCTTATGCTTTCTTCACCCTGCTGCTCGCCCACTTCACACGATCGACACCTTTCCTTCTTTCTTTCTGTCTTTCTTCCTCTTTCAACCTTCCCTCCACCCTCATCCTCACCTGCCACTCCTCTCTGCTGGATCATTGCTTGCTTCTTCTACTATGTAATTGGTGAGTTCAGCCCCACAGTGCAGTGCAGCATGTGCAGGTGGAACTAGACCACGCCTTCTTTTAACTATTTTGCATGTTGCAACAATGTATCTCTTTATCTCATGCATGAGACAAAATCAAGTCTTCTTTTGTTTGTTTGGTGTCTCTTAACCATCAAGGTCCCAGTCTGGACTTGGGTCTGCAGGTTTTCATTCCAATCATGCAACATTTGAAGTGAAAAGAGATAATTGTGTAATTGATAATACCTGAGATGCATTTTAGATATTATCAATCAAACTGTATTTTGTTTCATGTATGTAAAGCAATGCAAATGTACTTAAGATGTATGCGTCATTGTTATGTTTCTATGGTTAAAGTTTTGCTAAATCTGTCCACTTTAAGATGCAAAAAAAGAAGTAAAAGCAGAAATGAATACCAGTTGAATTTTGTAGTCATGAAATGAATGAATGTCTCTTGGAAAGCAGGTGAGATCATGGAAAGCAAGAATCACAGAGGAGGAAATGATAAGGGAAGCTGTTATTGGAATGAAAACCTGTCTGTGACTTGATGACAGATGTGAAACGGATGCTTCTTGTTTAGATGAGTCAGTGTTTCAGTTAAAAAACAATAAGACTGTAAAGCGGCTGAGACGTAGCAAAGTGAGTGGAGTTGCTGTAGTTGCATTTCAGTGAGTGCTTGACTCTGAGCGATTTAATGCACGGCTGCATATGTAAACTGTGAGAGCTGGATTGTTCCCCTCAGTGTGCAGTCATGGTCTCATCCCCTCCCTCTGTCCTTGTGTGTGTGCGCGCAGGTAGAGTACTGATTTCCAGGTTTGTAATCCGTGTTGTTTCCCTGTCGTCCCCTCCCGAAAAGTGTTTGATGGATTAGGCGACTTGCTGATGCCCGCCATAACACCCCAGAGCACCGGGGGCAGCACTGCTGGCAGCACAGCAGGGAGCATGGGGACTCCCGTCACAGGAGGCGGCATAGCAGCTGCTCCGCCTGCTGCCAAAACCATTTCAGGAGATCTGGACTCATCGCTGGCCAACCTGATTGGAGGTAGAAGCACACTGCAGACTTTGACTCCTTGAGCTCCATGATTGTGGGGATCACAGATATGAACACACTGATCATTTGTTCTTCTCTTCTTCTGTTCAGACCTCGGAGTTAAGAAAAAGTAAGTATATGTATGCAAATTAGTTTTTTGTGTCGACTTTAACTCTCCTTTAGGGTTGAAATGAAAATCCAAAATAAATAATGATAATACTTCATATCTAAGGACCTGAATGATGATGGTGATGATTCTCCATTAGGGACCCACAGAGTGAGAAGAAGCTGACAGGAGGAGCCAACTGGATGCCCAAAGTGGCTCCCACCAGCTGGGGAACACCAGGAGCCCCCATGGTAAGAGCAGCAGGAGAGCTGCCGTGTTGTTGCAAACCGCTGTGCTGAGCATCTGTGTGAAGCAGGTGTAATAATGTGGCTCCAAATATTACATAGGTGTGTGTTTGATTGGTTGATTTAACAACTTTTTGCAAACACTTTCTAGGTGGATGTGTTTCTTCTCTTTTTCCAAGTTATTGAACTTGTTTTTTGTATGTTGTACCGTTCTGGAGGTATCTGGTGTTCGCCTATTAGACCTGTAGCCCATAGCATTAACCCTTATCTATCCATGAAAGAAGAACTAGCCACATGTATCCATAGTGGTTCATCCTTACACCTACACACCTGTGTGAATGCCACAGATCTCCATAAGTGGCCATGTTGAGATGTAAATGCAAAGTGCTAAATGTTGTAACATTGCTAGAGCGTCTCTTTAAATATTTTTTTAAACCATGACGTTAACCTAATCTGTGCTTTAGTCTGGTGCTGCCCCTGGAGCTACAGCTGCACCGGCTGTGAGAGCCATGGTTCCTCCAATAGGAGCACAGTCAGGCTTTGGCATGGTGAGCTTCATGTGCTGGTTCCTTCTTGGCTGGACTCTTTATTATCTTTTTTGATTATTATTATAGACATGACACACAGTGAACTCATGTCCTTCTCTTGTCTACCCAGCCTCCCGCAGCAGGACCTGGAGCCCCCATGATGCAGTCCATGATGGGGCAGTCCATGATGGGACAGTCCATGATGAGGCCTGCATTCCCCGGGGTGGCTGGAGCTGCTGCACCTGGAGCCGCTGCACCCGGAGCACCGGTAAGGAAACACCAAAACAAACAGAGGCATACCAAATACAATCAGCTTCAAAATGTGTGAGGGTTGATGACGTTCCGTTCTCTCAGGTTTCTCCAGGACCTGCAAACCAGAGTCCCAAAAAGCCCAAGGACCCTCTTGCAGAACTCGACCTCAAGGACTTCTTATAATTCCCCAGGTGTGAGCAGGGAGGTGTGCTGGTAAGATTTGCAGGTTTAGGTTCTGATGTTGAGCCACAAAAAATAGGAGAGAATGGAAATGTATGCATACGGCTCACTACAGCTGATTTAAAATAGCTTTATCTCTACAAAATGTCTTCTGGCTTCTTCGCTACATTAGCCAAGATCTCTCTGGCCGCCTTTTCTAAAAAGCGCTGTCCCTGGTGCTGAACGTTGTGCCGCATCAAATGTCAGGCCAGATCATATTTCCAAACCGAGAGGCCCTTTTTATATCCCTTCTCCTGACAGATGCAAGATGTGCATTCAAGATCAACACACTGCGGCTGCGCTCATTTACATAATCAGTCTCAGTAAATCCCCAGATAAATTGAAAACACAGAATAACAGAGGTATTTGCGGATTGGATGGTAATTTGCGTCATGCTCAGTAAATCTGATCCTTTCAGTCTTTCAGCAAAACACACACACATAGAATTTAGATTATTCCACTGCTTGAATTTTGGTTATGATTTGATGTCTGAAGCATCTAGAAGCATAATTTCATACACAAACTCACAACCTGTGTCCTGCGTCTTGTTTTCTGTCTTTCAGCTGCTTTCCTGTGCGGAGCAGGCGCCGTTCTCACCGTTTTGCCTGGTGCCTGTCGAACACGTCGGGATGCCAGCGACGCCGCCCCCCCCTCCCCCTCCCCCTCCCCCCGTTCAGCTACTCGACGTTATAAGAGCCACTTCTTCTTCTTCTCCTCCTCCTCCTCCTCGCCTATCCACGCCTCGTCCTTCCCCCCTCCCCTGTGTGATGTCGTAGCACAAACTGTGAAAGTGAACCATAGCGGATTATATTATATATATATATAAATATACGAGGAAAAAAAAACCAGTGTGCTTCTGTAGATGTGCTTATCTTTTGTCTAAACAAAATCACACAAAACTCTGAAAAAAAACAAAACTAAGTGAAAGAATTCATTTGTAGTGTTGAGCTGAATGATGGTTTTGCGTTTTTGGTGTCCTAAGCTCCGCCCCTGGTGTGTATCTGACTCCGCCTCCCCCGTAGAGAGACGTAGGGGAGAGGGAGGGGTCTCTTCTCTGGTTTCCCCCGCTCTGATTGGATGAGAGTGGTACACGGTTAAGTCCCTCCTGTAGGTTTTGAAGAAACATGTTAGTGTGTGTTGTTTACAGAAAATTCCTCTTAAATGTACATAGATTTCTCCGGCAAAAATCAGAGGATGGTGTCTTTAATCTGTGCGTCTGTGGAAGAGAAATATCAATGTGAATCTGACATGAAATTGTAAGACGTCGTGCGAGTATCCCCCCCCTCCCCCCCCACCCCCGACCTATCTCCTCTCATTGTTTGAAGCTACTCAGAAACACATCTGAACACTTCTATACGGTTAATAGATAATAAGAAACGACCTATGTGGGCTTCTGGATCATCACAGACCAGCAAGTGATCTTCTGCACTCAGTTTCAGTTTCTTGTTTTGTTTTGTTTTGTCCTCCATTATCTTTGTGGTCTCCATCCTGTAAGGCTGCTGCCATGGCTTCTGAGCATCATATCCTCCAGACTGACGATGTCATCTTAGTTATGGACATGAATTCTGGATTGAAACAGACCTCATGATCACCTGTGTATGACTGTTTACTTGTTTTGTACACATATTCATTGTCGTCCGCGCGTTCATCGTAGCCCTAAATGTGGTGAATTTTGTAGTTTTGTTTTGATATTTGCCAACTTCACGTTCAGACAGGTTCAACTAGGTTCACATTTGAGATCAGGTTTGAAAAAAAGCATTATTAGGTGTTTTTCCCTTAGCTAAGATAAGATTTGACGTGTTTGTCGTCTCATATTGTGACAGGAAGTGCAGATGACAACCCGACACGACGACACAAAAAGGACTTCCATGGCTCTAAATGTCTCTTTGTTGCACCCATCGCTGCTTTGACAACCATTGATACCTTAGCAACAACACGCTGGTCAACCCTAAAAATATCGCCGTGGAGATCGAGCCTGGAAGATGAGATCAGATGTGGCTACTGTCTGAAAACAGTGTTTGTTATACGTGATTCATTTGATTGTTATTGACCTTTGACCCTTTGTCAGTGAAACAGTAATATTGTGTCAGGGCACACGGGAGGGGGTGTGTGTGTGTGTGTACAGTGTGGAAGCCAAAATCATCTTCATGCAAATTTACATCTAGTCCTGCAGACTCTAAATGAAAGAAATACCTGCTGAGTGTTCACATTGCATCTGGACAGCTGGATAGCAGCTCCGGGTCTGTGCTTTAACTCCAAAGTCTCAAAGCTCACTCTTTGTGTGTGTGTGCGCGTGTGTGTGCGTGCGTGTGTGTGTTAGAGAATCGGTGGTGAGAATCAGATGTGGTTTAAGGAAAATAATGGAAGTCATTTTTTTGCCATGACTGAATTAAAATTGTATTTTTGTTTAAGTTTGAATTCATTTTGATGACAATGGCCCTCCCCAGTGCATGTAAGCCCTTTGAGATGCAATAAACTCAATGATGATGATGATGATGATGAACTAAGACGCTTTGTTTTTCTCATCACACCAATCACCTCCATTTTAAGGAAGATTGACATGTTCATATTTTGATTTAAGGATGTATTTTGAGGTTTCTATTTTAGGTACTGTCTCTTTAAGGTCCCCTCCTGCTTTGTTCTGATTGGGCGGCTGTGTCAAACCTGAGCTGGCCACACCCACAGGCTGCGTTCATTAACCTCAGGTTTAGGTGTTCAATCCATCGCCTGACTATTTTACACAATAACAAAGAAGGGATGTAACAAAAATACTTATTTACATTTATAACTTCACTGTTCTGGGGTTTAATTTTGGATGTGATTTATCCATATTCATGAACCCATCAGCCCATCAGCCCTTATTTGGAGCAGTTTCATCAAAACACACAGTAGTGGAGCTAAATATTCCATAATTATGACGAACCCACACATGTACAAGTAGTAATCTTGGTTTAATGGGTTGTAGTCCTCAATTTTAAGCATTAATTTCAGGTATTTGGTATTCAGCAAAGGACAATCCATTTTTTTTAAGAAATAAGCAACAGTAAAATTCCAAATATATAACATTCCGGATTGAAAAATTGTTATTATATAACAATATTGTGGCTTTTGAAAAAAAATGTAACCATTTGAAATGAAAGAAAAGTCAACAGCTCATGTCGTTGTTGTTGTTGTTGCATTGCTCAGTCCCATGTTAACACGCCCCGATGAGAAGCCTCATATTAAATACACAGTTACAGTACTAAGCTATCAAAATATATTCTGAGAAGTTGCCCCACCCGCCTCCCCCCCGCCCCCCCCGTCAAAAAAATCCCCCAAAAATACAAAGAAAATATTACAAATTTCATAAATTAGCACCAAGTCTCTGGATAAGCACCGCTATAATTATGTGCACAACAATGAAAAACACATTTCACTGTGTTGCAAGAACCGAGAACAAATATGGAGACTCAACAAATCCAAACAAATATGCAGGACCCTTAAGAATCCTCTCTCAATGTAGAAAAAGGAAGAGGGGGATAAGCTGTAGAAAGATCTAGATATACACAATGCAAAACACCTGCACGCTCATTTAAAGGCGTTTCATCTCAGCGTCTGTTGTCAACCGGAAGACAAAGCTTCATTTCCTGTTTCTCTTGTCAAAGCCTGATGTTCACTTCCTTTTTTGTTGCGGTGGCGTTTACGTTTTACACCGATGAACCAAAAGAATAGGAAACATTTGAATATACACATTTTCCCACAATGGATTGATTGCATATTGGACAAATCTTTGCGAAATATGTCGAAATAAGAAATGTGTTTTTTCGGACTTGTTTTTTTTTTAAGCAAATAAATTAGAAAAGCTGGAGAGCCACAGTTCCCTTGATACGCTGACGAGTCTCTGTGGATGCATACTGTGTGTGTGTGTGTGTGTGTGAGAGAGAGGGAGATGGTGTGAGAGAGGCAGTCGATGGGCCCCTGGTTGGATGCTGGGTGGGTGAGGATGGGGGAGGTGAGAGTAGGTGGGTGTAGTTGAGGGGGTAGGGGTATTGTGGTGTCTCAGGTTTCCTGGCACTCCTTCGAGTCCCCGTGGACCCAGGCGCAGATCTGGGCGTATTTGAGGGGCGTTATCCTCACCGCCACGTTGTAATCCTCCTGCATCCCGTCCCCGTTTACATCCACCCACTGGTGACCGGAGAAGACCCCGATGATCTTCCTCTTCCACTTCTTCTTCCCGGGCTCTTTGAGGCGGACGTAGACCCCCGAGCCGCTGGAACCGGGCTTGGCGTCGCAGAATTGGTACAGCAAGTCGTTGGACTCCTCGGAAACGGAGCAGAAGCGGTACACCAGGTTGCCGGGTCGGTCGTCGTCGAAGCCGGAGAAGTGGATCCGTCCGGCGGGAAGCGTCTTCACCGAGGGGATGACGCCAAGATCCATGTGTTTGACTTTGGGGGGTTTCTTCAACTCGAGAATGGCGTAGTCATAATCTGCAGCCAGTCCATCGGCCACGCCTTTGAACCAGCCCTTAGGAACCTGCGTCTGCTT
Organism: Genypterus blacodes; assembly: GCF_046128005.1. Classification (NCBI taxonomy): domain Eukaryota; kingdom Metazoa; phylum Chordata; class Actinopteri; order Ophidiiformes; family Ophidiidae; genus Genypterus; species Genypterus blacodes. The sequence goes on along the minus strand of NW_027466864.1, from coordinate 1,028,515 downwards.
GACCCTGGTCCACCTAAACGAAGGCTTCTCTGATTCAGCGCTGCGCCGACTCCTCTTCCTGCCTTTACCTTTTCCCCTCCTGTCTCCTTTGCCTCCGTTCTCTTCATTTTCACTCTCTTCCTCTGCTTCCTCTTTAGCTTTGTCCCCCTTCCTCTTTTTGCCTTTCCCTCGCCCTCCTCTTCCTTTGCCTCCTTTCCCTCTCCTGGACTTCTCCTTCAGAATCCCCACACGTAGCTTCTGCACTCCGTCCATGTAATCCTTTCCGTCGTGGATGCAGTGGGCGGCGGTCAGAACGTGTTTAGGCGACACCAGCACCCCAGAGCATCCCGTGGAGATCTTGACAGAGGTGGAGAAGGGATACTTGGTGGAGAATTGCTTATCGGAGATGGTGAAGCGCGTGTCTGTGCCGTACACTTCCCGCTTATGTCGGGAACTAGACGAGGTGTTTCTGTCCCAGGCGGTCACTTCATTGAGGCCCTGGACAGAAACTGAGGTATACGTGCGTGTACCGTTCTCATAAACCGTCTCGTAGGACAGAAACTCCTCCAGGTCGTGCAGAGACGGCGTTGGGAGGCGTCGCTGACATTCGATCCCACAGGTCCCGCTCAGCTCAGCCTGAGGATGAGCTGAGAAGTTGGGGCTGCTGAGGGACACGGTGCGTCGTTTCCTTACCAGAGGCACCTTCCACTGCGGCCAGGTGTACTTGTCATCGATTGTGTTTTCATCAGCCGCCACCAAAACCAGCACCGCCACTGGGAGCAGGAGACACAGGGGTATGGGGCCCATCGTTAAGGCGGGCCTGGCTCTGAAATGGAGCAAACAGAAACAGATACTTTGACTCATTCAGTAAGGAGTTACAGATAACACACAGTAGTTAGTTTTGCTCAAATTCGCCTCCTTTCTGCAACTGCAAAGGTCACTCTTTTCTGGCTTGATGTCATCAAAAGGCCCGAATCCCTGACAAAATAAACACAGTTTCATTTCCGACCACAAGGAGGCAGTATGACCAAGGATAGTAAAGACATTTGCTCTTTGCCCTTATTCCAGAGCCCAGCAGTCTGTGACAAGGCATCAGAACCAGGACAACTCAACCACAACTCCTTCAAATGCTCCAGTTGGCAGAAAAATGTTTGTTTCCATCCTTTGAACGCAGAAATGGCAAGATGAATATGACAAATATCGCCGAGATCTCAAACGTTTGCCCTGGAGTTCAAGAATCAGCTGTGTGGTTAAGTGTGGATTAATTGTGTGTGCGCGTGGCTGCAGGCTGTGGGCGGCCAGGATGTGAGGATGAACCTGAATGGGCTGAGACAGCGGCTTGGAGGTTTGCCACAATGGTTAACCTTCTCCTTCAGTAATGACCATATCTGGTTTCTGCTCCCCGACCAAGGTTGCAAATGACATCAAACATAAAGACTATGCAAGCTGCAGACAGAGAGAGGGAGAGAGAGAGGGAGAGAGAGCTTCTGCATAGCCTGACAACCCTATAAAGACAGTTTAGAGAGGGTTCTAGTAGATTCAGCAGACCATCACTTAACTGCAGAGCGGGAAAGCTACATTTCGTCAGCATTGCTGCGGCGATGCAGGCAGTCAGTCAGTTCCAAAACACAAGAGGTGAAAATCATTTGGCTGCGATTCACTGATAAGCGACACAGCGGCGATGCTAAACCCAGCTGTTAATGTCAAACAGAGCTGCAGAGTTAAAAGCCACAATGATTGCATTTCTCCTGGCTGTGTGTGTGTGTGTGTGAGGGGCTTAAATGATGTGTGACAGACAGCCTAACATCTGGGGTCTCCAGCTGGAGGACGAGCCTGTGGCCTCGATTAGCCTCAGAGTCCATAGCTCATTCCCTTGCAATTAGGTTTTAGTGCAGGGTCACAAAAAAGAGAGAAGTTGTAGATTTGGTCCCAGGAGACTCATGTTGACAGGGAGAATTGTCTCAGTATCGCCTGTTGAGGCTCAGTAATGCCTGATCAGGAGTTGCCAAACCTGTATAAACTCAATAGGTGAGAGAGTCCACCATCATCCACCCTGACCCAGACTAAACCTCTGACTGTGCACTGGATTATATTCACCACAGCGTCCAATAAAACATGTCCAATAGCCAACGACTAACCACCCTGAAACAGGCCGACGTAAAACACAAGCCCGCAAAAAGCTGTAAAACACTCTCAGCAAATGAGAATACAAAAAGAATGACTCTTAGTTTCTGTTCGGCGTGACTCCCCGGGCCCAGACGGAGACATAACACAGCAGAAAGCCTACAATTACTCAGGATAGAGTGGAAACTGATATGCTGCCATGATGGCTTTTGGTCATACAAGGCGCTCATTTGTGCAAAGCTATTTTCCATTGCAAGGAGCCCGTAAGCAGCGATTTGCCCTCTCCGTCCATGCACAGAAACACCACTAGATGGCGCCAGAACGCACGTATCCCTCCTCTCGACTAAAGACATGGGGCAAAGTCTCTCCCAGAAGTTTGCTATTGTTTAGTTCAACAGCGCGTTTGTTGGAAAGGGTGATTCCATCTGCTTTGACCCATTTTCTTCAACTTTAAATAAATATTTGTTCAAACATTACACGTAATAAACGCCACACAATCACATTCTGACTCTTTGTTGTTTAGAGGGAGAAAATGAACAAAAACATCATAATGTCTGATTCAGATTAAATTCAAATCTCAGCAAAGATGTCTCCAGTGGATCAACCGCAATCAGCTGTGTGTATTTTCTCTCTCAAAAAGAATAAATATCATAATTATAATGATAAGGAAAATAAATACCCAATCAAAGTAGACATCCAATGAAATGTGAGCAAAATAAATCTGTAGCATGAGGAGTGACTGATGACTGACTACACAGCTGTAAAATGAGTTCAACAAATCAGTTACATATGCCTGGATTTGAAATGTGCACATAATAATAAGAAAAAGGAGAGAAGAATCTTAACAATTATGAAGAAATATCATAATACTTTTAAATTCCTGGAAACCTAAAAATGTATATCTGTGAAAATACAAAGCAGAAAGAAGTGAAGATGGGTCAATAATCCAAACAGAACAGAACAATAAATAAAGCCAACATTGACATAAGGAGACAGGCTTCATACCTGCTTGCATCCGATTGATGGATATCCCAAATCCACAAACTATTGTTCGTTATTGTAAGATCTACACAAATATGATCCCAATAGGAAACAATGTGAGCTACTGCATCCCAGACGTCCCGGTCTCAGCAGGGCTGCGGCTCCTTCTCCTCATTGCTCCTTCAAAGAGGCTGGGAGAAAGCAGCCGGGACGCTCTGCACAGCCTGCACTTGATGCTGAGGAGGGAGGGAGGGAGGGAAAGAGGGAGAGAGGGAGAGAGGCAGAGAGGGAGGGAGGGGGAGGACAAATCTGAAAAGGACTTCTTTTTTTTTCCACTTGTGACAAAAGCTGTGCACACATGGGAGGGACCAGACCAGGCGATCTACCAAAGGCTGAATCGGTGAAGTCAGGGTTCTATTCAGCAGAGCAGCGCAGCCGGGAGGAGCTGCTGACACCCTGCAGCCAGGGAGAAGGTGGAGGAGGAGGGGGGAGAAGAGGAGAGGGGGAGGAGGAGGAGGAGGAGGGGAGCGAGCGCACCCCAGTCAATGGTGCTGCGATGGAATTAGTTCCACTGCTCTCCACAATGGGTGTTTCCATTCTGAGCAAGCTGAGCCCCAACATCTGCACCACTTATCCTCTGCGTTCAGTCAAGCGTAAACACTGCATGCATAGACTGAACCCACCCACAGCGACTCTCACTGCACTCATAACCCCCAGAGCCTCTTTCACTGGACATACACACAGATCAGCATGCACTCATCTTCAGAATGAGAAATAAAGCTACATTTACAAGCAATAGACACATTTCATTCTATAAATTTATGATGCAACCTGTCTTCATTCTGTTGTTTCAAGTTTGTCACTTGTTTTAATCACCGTCTTATCAAGAAGCCACCAACTCAGACATTACATTTCTCCTCGTTTATGCAGTCTGATTCAGGCAATACATCCTTTTTCTCATGTCAGGTGTAAAACATAATCAGCTTCACATGCAGTATGTTTACATCAAGAAGCAGAAGAAGAAGAAGAAGATTCTCTGATTGTAAATCCAGGTATTCAAGCATTATAATGTCATAAGTGGCCTCTGTGTGTGTTTCATGGATGGAAGGACTCGCCTCATTCTGTGATTACGCAACATGTCATCTCGAAGAAAAGCATAATCCCATTGATTTAGGAAAAAGAAACAGCTTCTCTGGTGAGTGGAGGGGAATGCTTCAGTGACGTGTTAGAGCCTCACTGAGCCCAGTAAAGACATGTTAAGTATGTGTGTGAAGAGAAAGTCCTGGGGGGGGGGGAGAGAGGGAGGGAGTGTGACGATACACATCTGGCTCAAGGGGAGATGAAGTCAAGACTGTCACTCTTGGATTAGGAACTGATGTTAGAGTTATGATATGTGTCACTCAACCTGTGTGTGTGTGTGTGTGGCAGATTACACACCAGGCTGAGTGAACAACAAACTGATCATAACCATCCACCTGTCTGTGTTATTCTGTGTGTGACAGAAGAGAGAGAGAGAGAGAGAGAGAGAGAGAGAGAGAGAGAGAGAGAGAGAGAGAGAGAGAGAGAGAGAGAGTGAGGGTATATTAGAAGGACATGAAAACTAACCCTTGGGTGGCCACGCATATCCAGCCAACATGTAAGTGATCCTGATGGACGCACTCAACAATGATCTCCCCTTCTCTCTCTCTCTCTCTCTCTCTCTCTCTCTCTCTCTCTCTCTCTCTCTCTCTCTCTCTCTCTCTCTCTCTCTCTCTCTCTCTCTCTCTCTCTCTCTCTCTCTCTCTCTCTCTCTCTCTCTCTCTCTCTCTCACACACACACACACACACAGTCTCTCTCACACACAAGTGACAGGTGTTTCAACCTGCAAACACACAACAAAACTCTCCTCTTTGGACTAAACTGGGTTCTGTTGACCTCAGGCCAGCGTCTAGTGGCCGTTACAGGAACTGCAGTGGCCCAGTCTCATCCTGGGGTAGTGTGTGTTTGTGTATTACTACAGAGTCAGACAGTCCTGTGCACCAGCAACATAATAATGTCCTCAAACTGATAACACAGCCACCTAAAAGCAACACACAAAAACAGTACGAACCCATAACCACTGTTTTGGCAACCCTGACACAACCAGACACTGGAACACAGTCAACAAGTTCAATGTCAAAGGTCACCAAAGCGGTTTTGAAATGCCAGGGAGCGAGCGAACGAGCGAGAGAGAGAGAGAGTGGGGAGGGGGGTGTGGCTTATGCTTGTAGCCCTGCAGCTTCCAAATAGAAAAGCAGTGAGTGATATTTCTGGTTGGGGTCGGGGGGGCATGCAGAGCGGATAGAGGGGCTTTTGTGCAGAGCGTCACACCCTTATGGGAAGTGCTCCTCTACACTCTGCTGTACTCCATGGATGTGTGTGTGGCCATGGCTAACATTCAGGATTTTGTGTTTGATTGTGTTTGATAGGATCTCGTCCACCTTTCACAGCAGTAACACAACCAGTGTGTTCACATGATAAAGGAATAATCCACAAACTATCTGCCCTGATTAACCCCTTGCAGTCTATCCTTCCCTATTCTACACTCATCATTCAACTTACCTGTTGTCTTTACTTAACACTAGGCAGTGATTAAGTCGTTATAATCACACTGAGCTACGACACGTTTCAGCGAGCACAAAGCTTTCCTCCTCTTGCATCTATCTGTGCCGGCTTTGGTCTTTGGGAGCTGAATGGCCTCTTGCTGCAGCTCCGTGCACATTAAAGGCAGAGTGTGGCTCCTCCACACTAATAAACCAACTCAGAGGGCTGCAGTGACCCACAGCTCACTTCCACATGCTTTATTTTGACAACTGAACGGCCTTTTTAGCCCTGCTGCACACTAAACAGACCACCATTGATAAGATAGGACTCTCTGCCTCTCTCGCCCTCTCTCACTCACTCCCCTCGTCCTCCTCCTCGCACACACACACACACATATAAACACACATTATTGGACAGTAGTTAAAAGTCTCCCTTAGATCCACATACTGTATATAACCTTTTTAATTGTAAATATTTGGGTAAATGGTTGGCATGCCAGGTTTGAGAGAAGAGACTGTGTTGAGCGATGAAAGGCTGACTGAAGTCACGCGTGCTCGTTGGATCTCTGCGTACCTGCCTGCAGGAACAGGCAGCCACAGTCTTTCCAGGATTTTTTTTACGAAAACAATCCTGCATTGTTGATTCATGGGAATTACCACCTGTAGACTTGGACATTAACTTTGAGTGCCTTAATTGAAGTAAAATCATAATATTTCAATTCAATGAGAGATAATAGAGCAGCACTTTGAGCCCCATTATCCTCCTTTAAGAGTCTCCGTGTGTGGCTTCATCTTCATGTTTACACTGACGGCCCATAATGCCTCCCTGCAATAGAAGCACAAAAACACTCCGGATCACACGCCTGCATGCACCTGAAAACATCCAGCAAGTATGTGATCCTAATCCTCATGAGTACCTCCAGTCAGAATCAAAGCTGCCCTGCAGGTAACAAACAGAGCGCCGGTTCATTCCCTGCGAACAGAAGATAGTGTTTGGATATCTGAGGTTTTCTACCAGACATGATTGATGATTGTAATTTCTGCTCGGGTGCAGTAATCGTTAGGTAAGAAGCCCAAAAGCACATGTCATCAAGGAGAAAGGGAGAACTAAAAATAGGAGGTTCTCCCATATATTCTCCCTGCTATTGTACGTGCATGAAGGTGCTTTACTGTTGCATCGAAGGAGCGGCGTCAAAACATTCTGCACAGCTGAGAAATTCAGGCTTGCAGAAAGGAAACGCAAAACAAACATGATGTCAGTGGAGCGCACAAGCCGAACCCTGATACGTATATACAGCAAATACAAGCTGCATTTAGCTCTTATCTTGATAATAATGTGTACACACACCAGGCAGAGTTGTGTTTCAAACTCAAGCTTGCTCGAGATGTGAAAGTACTTCCTTGACGTGCGATAACTGTACCATTGTACGCCAAACATATATTTTGCAGATTATACAGTCGATGCAGCAGCAGCTCTGTCGCTGAGCCTCATTTGGCAACAGGCAGGAAAGTGGAACCAACAATTCCTGCCTGTTATTGAGCTGCTGAGGTTCACACTGATCTGCAGTGTGTCCACACCAGGCTCTGACTGTTTAGACGTGTTGAGACAAACATGGAGAAATGTGACATTTATCCCTGACAGACCTCTTGTTTATTGCGAGGATTTGGACAGAGGACGTGTTTTCATTTCACAGCAGGCTGCCAGGACATGAGACGTGTGAGAGGAGCGAGGCTTAGACGGAGAAAGATATTTGTTGACTTCAGATGATTTATGAATTAGCCACAAGACACCGATCATGGATGGGACCAAGCAAGAAACGCGGCTTTCAATGCAAGAGTGTGATAGAGACGCAAAGAAATGCGGGTTTGGAACAAAATATGAAAAAATAATGGTGCCTGCATGTTTATGAAAGAGAGAAGGAGAGAGAGAGAGAGAGAGAGAGAGAGAGAGAGAGAGAGAGAGACTCACATATTCTGCAGGGTCAGAAAGGTTACCCAAACACACTGTGTGACTAGGTTAACACACTAATCTCTGTCCTCTTCTGCAGAGAAGAAAGAGAGTTTTGTTGAAGCGTGGTGATGACGCCTGTTTGGCTCGCTCCGCCACATGCCATTTAGTGAGCCCGGGGAAGCTCCAGCGTGTCTCTGGACATGTCTTCACCGTGCGATGATGACTCGTTCTGTTCTGTTTGGCAAACTTGGACCTGCCTGCTGATTCCAGCAGTCAGCGATACAGATGAGTTCACTGGCACTCCTTGTTTTGCAGGCACAAGCTTTATTAAAGGGCCAAAACACACCCACACACACGCATGCGAGCACAACACACACAGCTGTTATCTCTGCCTGAACACACTCTGTAACCTTAAATCATTTCTTACCCTATGGCTAATTTTAATGTTAGATAACTATGTTGCTATTGCTTTATTTTTGTTTCTGCATATTCGTATGCTGTGGGTGTTAACTGTTTAATAAGCAATCCAAACAAACTACAAACTCAAGATCAGCTATTCAGCAAAATCCTTTTTGACATCTAGACTTCAGCAAGCAAGTAAGACATTCCGTTTCAAAATGGAATTTCCTACTAAGAGGGAAAGGACAAAATGTTTCCAAAATTAACCACTATTTGATCATAAATAAATCATTTTATTATATTCAAGCCTATCTTATCCTTTCACGCTGCTCAGTCTATGAATTAATATCTTCATTTGTATTTTTTGGCCATTTCTGCAAAACAACAAATGGATTGTTTGTTGTATCCTGTAATAATTCAGCGCTGTTTGTCTTGATAGGATTGTTTTTTTTGGATCAGACAAGTATGAAGGTATTGTCTCGAAACCTTTCCTGATGTCTTTTGCTTCCGTGCCTTCAGCAGCTCCACACTCCCTCTCATACAGGCCCTCAAGCTCAGCAGAACCTTCCTCAGGATATGTTCTGGGCTTCCTTAGCTCAACTCGGCCTATTATGATCAAGCTCCTTACGGCTGTACATTCATGTCAACTGAGCTTTCTCTAATAATGCTGGACAGAAAAGCTGCAGCTTATAGCTCTCTCTCTCTCTTTCCACCTCCCCAAATATCTGTGAGCTCAAACAGTGGGTCATTATGAACGGTGATCAGTGAAAGGGCCCATTGATTTGGGGGGCTGGTGGAAGGTCACGTATGGACTCATAGCAGAGAGAGAGAGAGAGGGAGGGAGAGAGAGAGAGAGAGAGAGAGAGAGAGAGAGAGAGAGAGAGAGAGAGAGAGAGAGAGAGCGAGCAGACTCCCTCAGGAACCCCTGCCTAACACCCACCCATTTCCTCCATTGGCACTGTGGGTGCTCTGAGCTCCTCTGTGTGTGTTCTGTCCACGGCTTTAATAACAACAGTTATGGCTTAATAAAGCTCCCAACAGGGAGGAAATGTGCTTCTGGTAGAGATTTTCCTTTGCCGCTGATCAAACTTGGATCTCCGTGCTGCCAGGTCAGAGTTTTAAAACCCATTGGGAATTGCGGAATGACTAAGGGAAAGGTTGCTGCGTGCTGGTGAACATAAAGCACACACAGGTCATTGTAGGCTTTGAGTTTATCAGTCTGAGGTTGTGATAATCAAAGAGGTCAAACAGTTCAAAACACCCCAGAGACTGCAGCAGGTGAGCAAAGCTAAACACACCCAAGACGGTTTGGCACGCATCAAGCTCCCGAGTTGCACTTTGACCTTTGTGCATCTGCCCTATCACAGCTGGCACGGTTAATTCCAATGATCACACATTTAAAGTTCTGTTTTCTTCATCTAATGTTGTATAAGCTGTATAATGTCAGCTGTTGGGGGTAAATTTGTGATCTAAACATATGATTCTAATTTTGGGCGTATAAAAATGCACATAATTGTCTTTGGCTGCATCTACTGTAGTAAGTATCAGCTTTCAGAAACCCATAGTTGAACCCAAATATGAACAGTTCCAGCTAATTGTGCTCATACGGTCAGACTGTGCAATATGCTTTCCAAATTCCACAGTCTGACTATTTAATCACCATGTTTGTGAATCCTTTACCGTCAGCCACAGTAGAAGAAGCATTGCCAGGTGTTGCTGTTTACTCAAATAAATGGAGTAAACAGAGACAACCATATGTTTTGTGGGCGATTCCATTCTCTCTAATTGTATTTGTTTTTGTCTGCTACTTCCTCCACTTCCTGTCCCAGAAAGCCTCAAAGAAATAAACAAGGGACAAGACACAGAAAGTGGCAAAAAAAAGGGGCTGCAATGTGTGATGCTAGCTGCAGAGATAAAGCCTTAACATTAGCTCAGGGAAATGCTACGTTATTAAGATGCCATAACAGGAGATTAGAGCTATAAAACATCTGGTTCAACAGGGTCAGTAAAGCGTTGCTCAAGAGAGGTGAAGCAAATAAACTTCAGGCTTTAAAAATGAAAGCAGCACACGTGTAACCTCCTTAGTTAATCATAACCATCATTCTTTCACTTACAAACCCACATGAAGAGCTTTTTATTGTTTTATGTTCCATGTTCTGTTGAAACGTCCACATAGCCTGCAGGTCACCTTGACAGAGATCCATCAACGTGCAATCCCGGCCTTATCACTATGATTCACGTGCAGCAAAGTCTGAGTTGATATGTCTCTTGTGTAGAAAGAGACATATTCCCATGTCCGTCTTCTTATCAAACCATCAGCTCTGTCGACTGAGAGACAGATAAAGAGATAAAGTGAGGTGTTGAGGTTGTGTTAAGGCTTGCACTGGCAGATCCCCTGGGGCTTTTCCTTTTCATTTGACCTGGCAGCACCACATCCTGTCCTGGAGCACAGGAAGTGATGGATTTACACTTCCAGCAGAAGTGATAGGAATGGATGTGAAGTGAATAGAAGAAAAAAAGTGGGCGGATGCTCTGATTGACTCTGTCTGGCTCCCGGTGGCGGTGGCGGTGGTTGGGCTTTGTGAATTGCTTTATCACCAGGTGGACAACTTCCTGTGATCACCTCCCTGTGTTACTAACATGCTGATTTTAGTGGGTGGGTTGGTGGTTGATCCCAAACACTGCCTCAACCCTTCAGCTCTGCTCAAACCTCAGAAACAACTTCCAGCTCCAGATGGCAGATGTTTCTAATCCAGATTAGTCATTCAAACAGAGGGAAAGTCTGATAAACAAAACAATCAGGAGATGATGATCAGATATGTGCTGCTATGTGTGAAAACCTTCACTGTACCCATAAAGGTCTGACAAACTTAATGTAACTAAATGTAGATATTTGTTTTTGTTTGAGCTCTTGATGGACACTATTGGGCCACAGTGCAATGCAGGAAGAACGCGGAGGAGCCTCACACAGTTGGAAATAATTAAAACAAATTGTGAACAGTGAGACTCTTGGACGACTCAGGGGAAACAGTATTAAGTCTTTGGAAAAATGTTTACTTTGGTCTTTGCATATGTTTTGTATTTGAAATCAACAATGACTTTTCATGCTTTTGATTTGATTGACGTCCATTGACACACATCTGGTACTTTGTCCTTCTAGTTTGTGACAGAATACAGCCTGTATGCCTCCAGGTTGGGCCATTTTCCTTTTTTTTATTTGTTTAAATCTTTTTTATATGAAATGACTATCAAAACCATTTCAAAACTAATTAAATTATCTCACAAGTCCATTGTAATTTTGCCCAAAAGCTGTTTTATTCATTCTGGATTCAAGATTTTTAACTGATTTGCAGATGTCCTCTTCTGCAGAGACGCTCACTGAAACACTGTACAACAATCAGGAGCAGGTGTGACAGGCACAAGTTACTCCAGTCTTATGCTTACATATGAAACAAATACAATAATGTGGTAATTATTCTATATTCTTTACATGTTCTGGTGTGTGTGTGCGTGTGTGTAGCTTTCCCACAAATCATTGCCACACCCAAATGGGACAAAGCAGTCATTAGGGTTATCAGTTACACCTGGACTGTGACATTTTGAGTCCGAGCCAAACAACCTCAGACGGGTTGTAAAGGGTCATTTTTGTGAAATGCATTACATCGCTGGCTGAAGGAGATCAGATGAGTCATGACAGAAAGATAAAACCAAAAGGTAAATCTCAACGCTCACCACAAAAGTGAACAGTGTACAAGGATTTAAAGCTGGGTTTTCTTTTCTTCAGCTATCTTTCATCTTCTTACAGTAATGTGTTTTACTGACGGGCACACTGCCAGAGTGTCATTCATCTTTACACACTTGGCTGCAGACACACAACACAGATCAATGGGAACATAAAATCAGACATTTAATATAATCCATTATTCAGTAGTATAGTACAATAATTGAAGCATAAACTGTTTATCATGACTACACAGGATAATTCACTTAAAATGCTACAAATGTCATTGGATACTGAGACACAGGCAGAATTGACATCAATCACCCCCTCCATGTGACGTACAGTATATGCAGTGAGGGTGAGTGACCTTTCTCGCTCTGTAAGAATGTAGACTATTCCTGAGTCAGTTGTTACGTACAAACTCACTGCTGCCTTGGATAACCCACAGCTGTAAGAGTGTAAAGGCTGAAGGTTGACCTTGGCTTCGAAACCAGATCAGATATCCTCCCGACTCCTGTGACAGCACCTAGAAACCCGGTTACTTAAGATTACATAAGATGCATATGTGTCGGTAAGAAGGACTTTGATCAAAATCATTTATGTCATATTTGGCCTTACTGTTAATTTCACACATATATGAATTCACTCTTAACGCTTTACTTTGCCAGCATTACATATTGCACTCATTGTACAACTACAAATCCTGCTGCCTGTCACTATTTACTACAAAATGTAACTTTTAAAGATCTGAGTAAAAGTTGATCAACTTAGTTTTATTATGGCAAACTAATACGGCACCATTAGGCTGAACAAGGCTCGAAAAACGAGTATTATTATAACAATATACAGACTTAAAGAGAAAGAAATTACTTCAATACACACTTTATTTATTCCTGAATGTATTTTGCATTTCAATTTCCTGCAGTACAGCAAATTCCTCTTATATGACCCTTTGTCTAAATGCACCACCAAAGTTTCATTGAGTTTGGTGAAATTGACAATAATACCTTAGTTAATTGTTTTTAATTTCCTGGCCCAAGCTGCCCCCTGGATTACCATAATATATATAGTGAGTTAAAGAACCATCCACAATACATTTTAATGCTTCCCCTCAATGACAAATCCCACTGTCAGTTTCAGTGGTTTGTACCACTAACTGCGTCCATAAACGCCTCTCCACCACACATCTGCTGACCACACTCTTTGTATCTTTCTAGCTGTTGTGACACAGACTTTGCTCACGCAGCTTTTAATAAATAAGTGAGAACATTGATAAGGAGACACCAGCTTCCCATAAACAAGAGGAGTCAGGCAGTTAAGCTAGTGGCGCTATCAGAGCTCCGCGGTCAGACCTGCACATCCACTTGTTGACTTCATAACAGTTTCACCGCGGCTCTATTTAAAGAGGCTGAGGCTTTCAACATGGCACACGGTCTGGTGAGAAAGGAGTCAGTGGAAACGGAGATGCACAAGTCCGAAGACAAAACGTTTGTCTACACAAAGAAGAGGGGCTACGATGTTACCCGCTACCCGCACCTGAACAAGGTAACGAGCAAGCGGCCCGGTGTGAACGTTTACACTGTTTTCTAAACACTACAAGGTGGACATGCTATTTGGTGCGTTCAGGCACTGTAAGGAATATTGGAGTTCTGAATGATTCCTCTTTTTGCCTGAGGGAAAGTTACATTAAAATATGATATTAGAGTTTTAAGGCGCTGTAACTTATAGGAGTTGAATAAACGTGTCCATAAGTGAGGTTTAATATATCGGCAACACATTTTTGCGAGGAAATAAATGCTTGATGTGAAGACTTGTGTACAGCGCTTGTTACATCATCATATTCTGTAACGTTCCTCTTTTTCCTTTTGTAGATTAAAATGATCAGAATATATAGCCCACGTTACATATTTGATGTTTTATTGGTGAGATCTCTTCTAAAAAATACTGTTTATATGACTAGTAGTGTTTGGAAGTTTGAGCTTTAGAGGATGATGTAAACGCAGCATTGGCCAGCGGGTTGAGGTATCAGCTTTAGACCGGGTTATATTTAGATTTAAAGGGACCAAACACTGCTAACTCACATTCTGGGGCTTTTGTTAAAGTTATCCCGCCTCCTATCACTTTTCAAAGACTGCAACTTCAAGCGTTTTTGCGTTATTAACGGAATAAATGGAGACTCAGGCCCATCTCCCCCTCCCCCCTCATCACTCTTCATGTGACTCAGCATTTTCTGACACTCTACTAGTATGAGCTACTTGTGCCAAGTGAAATCAATCCAACAGTCAATAAATGTTTAATACTAGTGCTTGTTTTCACTTTCACCCCCTGGGAAAGTAAAAGAAGGAACAACGGCCGTGCTGGAACAATGCTGAGCTAGTTTCCTGCTGTTTGTCAGTGTCATGAGATTTGATGATGACTTTGTTTGTCTTCCTCTTGCTTGTGAGGACAGGTCAGGGAAGTCTGGTGAGATTTCTGTCTCTGATATTTCCCCTTTAGATTACCCCGATAGCTTCCACAGTGGATTTTGTGCCGTGGTTCAAACCCCTCATGAACAAAACAGCCTCTGGTCGGCTGTTTGCTTTCCAGTGTTTTCTCCTGGGTTGTGCGATGGTTTGGGGCCTCAGAGGTCACAGACCACAGGGTTGTGGTGACAGGGCCTCTGTCCATGGTGCTGACTGACCCATCAAAACAACTGGTCAAATCGTTCTTTCTGTCATACATGCCTGGCCTACAAACTCTATATTAAGTCTGCTGACTGACAATAGCAAGGCTAATTTTAGAGCAGTTATGTAGTCTTTGTTTTCTCTGAACTCCCATTGGCTGATCGTGTTCCTCTTTTGGACTCCACAGAGAAACAGATAGCATACACACAGATTTAACTAGCACAGGACTGGAAGAGGTTTCAATTCTCATGGGAACTGGATGGCCTTTAGCAGCCTTGCAAAAACCTTCCTTTCTTCCTTCCTTATTCTTTCATTGGAGTGTGCTTGTGTGCATGTACATCAATACAATGAGCACCATTCTTCCAATCGCATATAAACGCGCCAGACACATATTTCAGCCATCTGGCATTTGCATCGGGTGCTTTTCATTTCATTTGCATTTTTTCTTTTATATTTCATTTGCAAAACCAAATCATAGTAGTGGGAGACATGAGTCGAACCGCCAAAGCACACGTTACAGAGGTTAATGACACCATAATGTTAATGACATCACCATATAATGACATCATGAATGGAACCACCCAGACCCTGCCCACAAACATACACATAATGACATCATATCAGTTGTCTCAGTTGTCCGACACTCATGTAAGACCTGTTGACCTGTGTGTGTGTTTGGCTTAAATCAGGTGTGATCAGTTCAATGATTTCCAGAAAAAACATGTTCATGAGGGTGGAGGTGTTCTCATTGCATATTTTTCTTTTCTTCAACTGTTGCACTAGCAGCTTCCTCCAGAGTCCAGTCACTGCTGCTTTTATCAGCTGGCAGCAGCAGCAGCAGCAGTGTGCCAGCCTGGGTGGTGTCAGCACTTGGTTGATAAGTCAGACAGCAAAGGGTCAAACAGTGTGTATGAGCTGAGGTGTTGTGGTGGTGTTCAGGGCCCCACTGGCAACACAGAGCCCCACTTGTTAGGCAGGTCAATGACTCCACTACTGAGACCACATCTTGCACATCAACCTTGTATGTGTCGTGTGTGTGTGTGTGTGAATAGAAAATTAGATCACCCTTTTCAATTCAAGAGTACCAAACCAGTGGGTGTAGTAATGAAAGCAGGCAAGGCCCTAATATGGCAGCCACAAATCATCAGTACGATCTGGTATAAACAAACTAGTAATTTAAAAAAAATCCTTGTTCTGCTTCTATCCACATCTGCACCCATGTCAAGCCCTTCCACCCTAATTAGTTTTAGGTTTGACAAATTTGCTGGGAAAAAGCAGTCAAAGCACTGACGAACGTGTACATTTGTTGTTTTGTCCTCATTGTTACTTGTTACATGCACAGATTTCACTCTTTAGCCTTCTTAATGTCGTCGTGGCTGGTGCTGCTCATGCTATCTACTCACATTTTCTTCTTTTTATTCAATGAATCCTCCCTTTCTGGTGTCAGAACACATAATTGCTTGTGCAAATTGAAAACCGATGTTAGCAATTACAACTTTAACCTAATTGTTGGGATGGTTTCATGTAATTAAGATGTGTTTTTCTGTTTTTCCTCTGCTTTTTATTTTATTTTTCCTCTCTGCAAATTAGCCTAAACTGATCCGATTTGAGACAGTTTCCTTTTCAAACGCACTCCTCAGACTGAGAGGGCGGCTGTTTGTAGTTGGAGGTCAATCAGGAGGCCTGCAGCTTCAGCCCTTAAACCTGGGCCAGTAAGCTGTTTGTTTACTTCTCAATTTACACCTCCAGTCCCCTGAATGGCTGCAGTGTACAAGCCAGTTTTTCTAGATTAGTTGACCTAAATTCGTGTGGAAGCATGACTGGCCCAGCACTTAGGATGTTACACTATGTTTTGTCTATTTCAATGAAGGTCTCTTATGAGCTGGGCCTCAGACACTCACATCTAGAACCTTGGGTGCAGCCTTGAATTTCACATAAATAGCACTAAGAAATACTTTCAAAGGCATCAAATTCATTTTACCTCATATTTTAAAACATGTCTTTTCCCTTGCCGTCCCATTTTGAGAGCGTCGTTAAGAGTTAAAGTTCACATTTGATCTTTGTTTCTTCAGAATCTGCCTTATTGTTGTTTTGGAACAGACGAGGGATTAATGAAGCCTTGTGTTCCAAACATCTGGAGAGTGTTTATTCAGTTCACACTGACAAACACTTTGCCTCAATCGTTTCCAATCATTAAAATGAGGGCATGTGGCCATCGGTGCGATTGAAAAGCAACCATGTATTGTACAATTGCAGTTTTGTCCAAAAGTCAATCAAAGAGTATGTTAGATGTCCTTTTTTTTTTTATCTTTAAACAGCCTTACTTTGTGGTTTGAGGACCCACCAAGCCACAAATATTCATAGAGACCTTCGGCTAAACCTGGCTGAAGGCGGTTGTTTCTGATCGGCTTGATCCTCTAATCAGCTGCCCGAAAGCGACCTTAAAACACAGGCTCTCTGAAACAGGCGGGTCAGAGTGATGGCAGTAAATAGGTTTCTTATGCGGCGAGGTGAAGCCGCCACTGTCAGGCCCCGTACATGAACCGGGGGCGAGGAAATTGGAGAAGAAGGTAGGAAATGACTGCTAAAGCGTGTTAGCGGCCAGGCACAGGCAGCCTTCTGTGGTTCCAGCAGTGGCACATTGTTGCTCTTTTTCTGATTTCAGCAAACCCTGGGGATGAGGTGTGTTTACCTCCGTCGGCTGCCCCACTTCACCCCAACAGGAGCCACTCACAGCACAAACCTGCTAATTGATGCTGAGGGACGCAGTTCTGAAAGCGGCCTGTCCTCACATCCACAGGGTTCGATTTCCTTTTAATCTCCCCTGCGTCCAGCTTGCGCACACACACCCGAGCATATACGTACAAAACAGCTGTGAGTACGTGTACACACGCACACACTTCACCCCTAGCAACCCCACTCTTTGGTTAACACTCCTCCGTCTCTAGAGGTGGAACCGGATATTATATGTGTGTTTTTTTGTGTGTGCGCTGTGCAATAAGGAGATGAAGAGGGGTGCGGGGGGCGGGCGTGCAGAAAGGGTTTACTGTGGTGACGAAGAGGGTGCTGGCCGTGCTCCACAGACGTCCTCTGTCTCTACGCTTGATCATGCATTAATGAGGCATCTGTGTGAATCCCGGCCCTCAGTACGTCGCTCTGACGCCGTTTCCGCCTGCCAATGCCTTGAAAAACAACAACAACCAACCTCGCTCAAAACTCTCATAGCAGCCTATCGGATTTGTTTTCACCTGAAACACTGAATTATGCACGTGGTGGTGGAGGTAAGGGGACCTCTAGACCTCTAGATGGCGGTGTTTTTGGTTAATTCTCAACAAAGTCCTTACTGTTAAGTCTCAACAAAAGTGATAGGAAGCTCCTATCAAGCATTTTTCTGCATGTAGGTTCCAAACAGAGGCTCTACGATGGGTCAAAGCTTCATCCTTTTCAAGAGGCTGTACAATACAAAATGTGCCACCATTTTTTTGCAAACCATTTTTTTCCAACTTATTCCTTCCGTTGTCTGAGTCATAGGTAGATTTAGGCACTGTCTCTTTAAGACCCCGTTTCCAAAAAGCACTGTGTTCTGATTGGCCAACTGTATCAGCCCTGAGCTGGCAGACACACACAGATTGGATAGTGGCCAAACGCTCACTCGTCAGCCTCTTACTTCAGGGGCGTGTCCAAACAGAAGTGTCGTCGGGGTAAATTCAAAACTTAACACTCGGAAAAGCTTTCAGGGCAGTTTGGGGCCGTGTGAACTCCACTTATTGGATGCACAGGCTCCCTACAGTATTACATCACATTTCTTTTTCTAAGTCAGTTGCATGATACAAACACCAAGGAGGGAAGTGTCAAAGTTTGTAGGCGCCATGGAGCTGTCAGAGAGGGAACTCACCGTTACCGTCTCTGTTGTTGAGACCCCCGGTGCAGCACATGGGTGGTAATGGCGTGTAATATCCCCCCCCCCCCGGACCTGCTTTTTCGCCACAGTTCACCAGCTGCTGTCATGACCCATTGTACTAAGCAGCAATGTAATATCAGACGTATCAGATAGGAAAAGCTTCTTGCATAATGGTGTTGGCAGGTATACCGCCCCCCCGAAAGTAAAAGCGATCCCCTTGATTAAACAGCGACAATTTGTTTATTGAGGTATTGAAATCGCTGCCATCCAGCCTATGAATGATGAACAAACCGGTGGAACTTAAACCCAGACCTCAGCTCTGCAATCGGATGCCCCATTTGCAGCTACAGGCTCCACATATGACATTGCAGGATGGCGTGTCAGATGAAAGACTTCAATTGAGAATGGCTGTTCTTGGCAAGCGCCGAGCAACAGCGTATCTGATTGGGCATCGTGCTGGTATGCCAAAAGTCCTCATAATGCATTTGAGTCTTGATAACCCCGCCGTAAACAACTGGAAGTCATCAGGCTCTGGTGTTAGGGCCACTCTGGTTTGGCTGCTACACTCCCTGACTTCTTCTTTCACCAGAACTGCATTTTCCTTTTTAACCCAGACCTACATGAATTAATGTAGCAAACAAACAACTGGTTATAAATGTCTGGCTTGTAATTCTGCTATGGAAACATTTCTGTGTCAGTGTTCCTGTGTCTCTTTCAGTTCTCCCTCAATGTCTTTGTCGGTTACAAGAAGAGCGATTGATCTGGTAGAGAGATTCCATGCAACGTGTAATGAGTTCCAGCCAGTTTAAATCACCCAACAATGCCTGATAAAAGTTTAGGAACACCAGCACACACTCTAATACAAATAGCTCTGTCATGATTGGTAAAAGGTGCTATTGGACTCCTTGGAGGTTCGTAACATTAATTCCCACTGACTCACAGTGTCGGCTTCATATGAGGACAGAGTTTATTTTCTGCTCTGCTTAGACTGCTCCGCTTTGTTTCCGTGCTGGTGAAGTGAAGTAATGCTTTGTTTATGCGAGCCAGGGTTCCCATGGCTGATGGCAATGCATGTTAGTCTGAAATGAGTCATTATTCATCATGTCTCTGGTGTTCTGTCTGTCCACGGGATGTAATATGTCAGGATTTAAAGCCCTCTGGGTATTTGTGTTAACGGTGGCAGTATTAAAATAAACAACTTCACTTAACTTTCTCCACAGCGCTGGGAATACTCATTACGTCATCATGTCTGTCTGCTGTCATGTTACATTTGCTCTGAGTCCTCCAAAAGTCCTCCTAGTACTCTGATCTTGAAATGACATTTAAACCTTCAATCAAGATCTAAAAGGACACTTAAAAGTCTTTGATTTCCTGCACCCTGAACATCTTGTGTGTGTGAATGTGGCACCACAGGCTGTTTAGAAACGTATAACAGTGGCTCTGTGAGGTCGGGTTCAATGAAGTCTGCAGTAAGATTACAAGTCCTCAATTAACTGCGTGGGGAATATGAGACAAACGCTGCTCTGTTCAGGCTCCATGCAAGGCAGCTGCACTTGTCAATCCCTCTCACTAGGTGGGCGACAGCACTCTATGCGTGTGTGTGTGTGTGTGTCTATGTGTGTGTGTTGCCCCAGGTGTGGCCAGGTGTTTCAGGTTGACCGCACGCATTACAGTTGACCAGACATTCCTCTGATGGACTGGAGTGGATCGGCCAGACAGAGAGAAAGTGCATACTTGCTCCCCTCCCGTAATTCACCTCAAGTGACACCTGCCAACCCAGGCACACACACACACACACACACACACACACACACACACACACACACACACACACACACACACACACACACACACACACACACACACACACACACACACACACACACACACACACACACACACACACACACACGTCGCATTTCAAGGAGGTGACACATTCACAGCCGATGCGAATTTCACTTTCACACACACACACACACACACACACACACACAAACACGTTGCTCAGCCCCAGTTCCATCCAAAAGCCCTCTCCTCTCTAGGTCTGTTTTTGTGTTTTCTGTAAGATGGTTTTCATTCACGAGCGGACAATGGAGAAGCCATTAGACTGTCCCAGACAGAGACACAGGCAGAGGGAGACAGTCTGAGCCTCATTGCCTTCCTATGAAACTCATCTCAAGCATCTCACTTCTTTCAGCCCCTCCTCTCGCTACTTTTTGGGAGCTCTTTTCCTCCTCAATGCTGCTTTTGTCTGCACTGTTTGGTGCAAGAGGTGGAGGTCACCGTGTCTCAACACAAATGTCACCACGCAGACAACAATAATGGTTTAGTAATAGTTTTCTTTTAATGGCAATGTGAAATAGTTTCTTTCAGTACTGGAGTGATCGCTATCAGGACTTCAAATGTTGTGCTGATTGATTTGGGTTTCGGTGGTTGCAAGCAAATTAATAACCGAGGCAGCGTCGGTATTTTGGTTTGTCCCGACAGACTTTGCATGATAACGGCGCAAAAATGTGTCAGTCAAGAAGGTCGGGGAAAACACTCCCACGTTGCATTAGCGCTGTCTTGACTCTAGTTACTCCCATCATTCCCAGATTCTAGACAAACAAGGCGTGTTCCTTCGAAGAGGGAAGAGATCTGCCCTTTCCCACTGACCATGAGCTCCAGCTTCACCACTCACAGCTATATGGCATTTCCTGCATGTTAACAGCAAAGATGTTTATCTTGTGAATAGTTGTGTTCTCCTCTTTTACGTTCATATTTTCTTAAGATAATAAGTCTTTGGGTGGCTCCTTACCTTAGTTTGTTTGCCTCTTGGCACTTAGTCTTGTTGTTCTCTCCGGACTACTGTATCTTGATCTTTGCTTGTGTTGGATAAAAGTGTCTGCTAAAAGGCTAAATATAAATGTTTACTTCTTAGTGTTGATGCTGAGTCTTCCAAATTGAAGTTGTGAATGTGAGCAGGGAGGCTTCAGATCTAATAAGATTTGCAGAGAAACTGAGAAACATTCATATCAACAGTCAGTCCTCCTCTTCATCCCTCCAACCCTTTAATTCCAGGCATTCTTTGGTACAAAAATATCCAAATGTTTCCTTCTGGGCGTCGACAACAAACCTTGTTAGTTTTAGGTTTCGTATCAAATGGGATTGGCCTTATCTGTGAGACGCAAAACAGATTTATTAGAGATTAGCCGGTGCTTATTACAGCAGTGGAGACTCAGCTTGTCTAATGAATGAAGAGCCACTGCCCCGGAGGAGGGAAATGATTGGCCCCAAGGCTTCACAAAGTATCTGATTTGTTTTGGGGCTTGGACACTTTCCCGGCAATACTCAGGCTCCAAAGGGACCTGGACTGTGCGGCATGAAAAGGCTCCCTCAAGGGGATCGGCTGCATTTGAAGAGTCTTGCATGTCCGCTACCTCCTCCCCAGTGCTGGCTGCCCTCCCTGAGTCAACAGTGTCTTGGGTTTTCAAGGCTGTTTGACCAACAAACGTATCTGTACATTCACAAGTTGACACCTCCTGATTTACAGAGCCCTGCGCTTGCATATTTGCTCAGGAGGAGGAATCCAAGACTTTGCTTTCGGTCGACCTCGGTGCTCAGTATTGCTGCAGGTCATCCGGGCGGGGTTGGATCTGATGAGTCATGAAAATGAGAAATAAATTAGACGCCGAGTTGAATTCTAATAGCAGATTTGGAAAAGATATATACTCTTTTATTCCACCTCAAAAGCTTTATAACAGATGCTTGTTTGTTGTTGCGCAACCTGGTGCCAAAAAGTCTTTGCTTCATCTCAGCACATGGGTTCACGGGCCAGTGAGCACGGAGAACACAGGAGAACACAAGAGAACACAGAGGATATGATTTTGAGATGGACTCTGGATTATGGCGGGATTTGTAAATAAAAATTAAAGTAAATTGTGATGTGAGCCCAATTTATACTTTTATACTTTTTTGTAAAATGTTTTCTTCCATTTTGAATCCTGAGAAAATATTTAAATTGTTTTTATCAGATAATAGCTACATCTCCTTTTTACATGCATCACTATGTGTTCACCTGACACTTACATGATATCTTGGTTTATTTAAAATATAAATTAATGTATGTTTAAGTATTAATTTTGTTAGATATGTGGCATGTAAGATATAGCAAACAAGTAATCTGGGGTCTGAGTCAATGTTGTGTTTTTCCAGTCCAACCACATCACATTCTGATGGTCATTAGTGCACTGCTGAGATGTTTATAGAGAAAACACAAAATAAAACATCTCTGATTAATACATTTGGCTCTGTGAACAAAGAGTGAGTCCAACATGCTCAGTGTGCTAAAGACCATGAGAGTGCACATGGAGGCCGTTCATGGCACATTTGTTGGGAGGCATCCATTGGAAAAGGCTTAGTCAGGCTTTAAGATCCTGAGAAGAGATGCATGGGAGCTGATGTCTGCTCTTTCTCTTCCTCCTGAGAGGAAGGGATGGATTTAAAGGGCTTTGTTTTCAGGGCAATCCTCTTGAACCCTGCTATGCTGCCATTTTAGCAGGAAACAGATGGGAGGGTGGGGAGGGGGGCATCTGGCCTTTGCACAAAAAGGCCTCGCCACTTTGACACAATAGAGCGACCTGGTTGACTCTGGCTCCACACGAAAGACGTAGGAGAAGCGAGGGCCAAGTAAAGCTCATATTCAGTGTTACCGTCTCCCAAAGCAAGTGGCATTTTCAGAGGAATGAGATCATTCAACCTGTTTCCAGGGTTTCTGCTTGTCTTAGTGGCTGCAAATGGGGCATTCAATTGCAGCCTGTCTCCGCTTTTCATAAACATGTCAGTATCTTTAAATAAGTCAAGAGAAAAGAGATCATCCCACAGGAGAATCAGAAAATGACTCCTTACTGAAGAAATGTTCTTCAAAGGAGTTGTCTGACTCTGAGGAAAAGCCGAATTTGCCATAAATAAGGTTTTTATTTGAGAAAAATTACGCAGGGGGATGTTTGTATTACTGCTCACACTTTATCTCCTGACATTTTGCTGAACTTTACCTTGAAAATCCCTTTCTTCACCAGCATCCGGACAGGAATCCTGAGTTTTGGCGATAAAACTTGCAAACCGGCTACATTAACTCGGAGACAAATATTTGTTCTGTGAGATATTTCACAGTTTCGATTCATCCCTGCAAATGATTCACACCCTGTAGCGTGTTTCCTCTGACAGCTGACCTGATCTGATCACGACTGACCATTTATAAGGAAAATGGGTGAATGGTGAATTTAAATCTCAGACATGGACTATAAATTGTACAGACAGGTGATTAAAAACCCCAGGCACACTCCTTTACTAAATGAACGCACAGGCCAGACGTACAGTATATAATAACAATGGTATAACACTGTAATTACTAAGGTTAATGCGTTTTCACCAAAGTCTGCGCTCGGTTGTTTCTGGCTATAATTAAGGCCTCTACACTATTGTTTCACATCTTGCTCTTGCACCGTATGACCCCTCGGATTGACTCGTTCTTCATATAGGAGGTCTGGTGTTTCTCGCTTTTGGCAGGTTTATTGGTCTAACTGTGCAGTCCTGTCTGTCACTGACCGCTGATGCTCTATTAGCACAAGGAGCCGCCAGCCAGCAGATAATGAGCTGTCACTGACTGTCTTTAAACCCCTACACACACACACACACACACACACACACACACACACACACACACACACACACACACACACACACACACACACACACACACACACAGGCACCTACAGCGTGTGATTATGGAACAATGTCAAGATGGAAAATGAGACGTATAGTTCAGATTTGAGACAGGGCGTGTTCCATGTGATACTTTAGGTACCAGATGTCACTTTTGTAAAATTCCTACAATAACAATAAATTAGTGAACATACTGTAATTGCTTGAGTTATTCCACTATTTTCCGTTCAAATGTTTCTGTACATCAGTTGCCATTGTTACAGTCGGTTAAATCAACACATTCACAGGTGTTTAGGAGGATTCTAATAGGCTGTAGGGGAATGGCAACACGGTTGCTCTGTTATTTGCACTGTTAACCTCAGTAAAAAGGCCCTGGGTTCAGATTCCTGCGCCAGCTCTGGTCCTTTCCATGCGTTCAGTCATTCTCCCGCCGTTGCCTTTTAGAACAAAGAACCTTGTGTCGGTCCCCTGGGTGTTCAGATATGATCCTGTGTTGTATGCAAAACAACATACTAAACAGTAATGTGAGGAAACAATTCACAAAAAAGCTCACTTACAAGAACTTCAGTCGCCTTTTCGTTTCCTGTACAAACCCCTCCTTTGGGTTTTCTTGTATCGCCGCACAAAAAGTAATTGAGTCATTAGCTGAAGGAATATTTTGAACTTTAAACTCAACTCTCCTTGAGGCGTGTGGTTGGAAAGCGATATTCTACTCGTTAACTCAGCCTGTTCATCGTATAGATTATATACTCTGACATCGCTTTAAGATGATTAATGCTTTGGAGAAACAAAATGTCGGCCTTCTTCTTTTCATGTGGCGGCCCTCATTAGCGGACACTCGAGCAAACGTTAGTGTCGCAATGAAGTTTATGACTGGAGGTTCATTGCAACTGACTGTGATGGAATATCCACTCAAGAGGGAACTTCCCCCTTTTTACTATAGCATAGAGCGACTTCAAGCTAGCTCTGGAGTCTTTCAAGGTTCCCCTGAGAGAACCATGTCCACACACACACACACACACACACACACACACACACACACACACACACACACACACACACACACACACTTCTTACTGTGAGGTTTGTTGTGTGTAGTTTAGATGCTCTATGTGCACGGTGGCGAATTGAAAAAAGTGTGTGAGGTGTCAGAGGAGCGGTTTAAGAAGCAGGCGGAGGTTTGGGAATGCAAACCGGTCGTGTTTTCAACAGAAAATCACTCATGTTTGTCAGAGGGCAAAGGTCACAGTATCATTCTCTGACGTGTGTGGAGTTGTGAGATGGATGTTTGGCCCCAAGTCATAGTGAAAGTGTGTATGTCACTGCTTCAAATCTTGAGTAGTCTGCTTGAATGATGCATTTTCTATGTGTGTGTCATCGTGATCATAGCCATTTTAATTGTGGTCGTACTGAAAACACATCTGAAACACATCTGATCCTGAAAATAACCATGATCGCACAGAAAACAGCTCTGATCTCAGCTCTGTAAAGGGCGCGACACGTCAAATTTAACATGCTCCGTTCTGTTGATCATCAGTGCGAAGGCAGCTCGTCATCATCAGTTGTTGTCTTGAGCTGCATTCCAATCAATCCACATTCCTCTGGCATTATTCTTCATTATTCAAATGAAGACTGTGACTAGTAACACATCCTGAATGTCTTCTTCTGTATTACTTCATTATCCCTGCATAGCAAACGTCTTACTGTTTTGATTTTGCCCCCTCCCTTCACCAATAAGACGATAAGCAAAGCCAATTTTCTCACATGACGGATGGTTTAAAAGTGGCCCAAATGGATCTTATCTGCCCGTTCTGACACAATGTGTACATTCTCCCCAGTTTACAGGCATTTCTTTAAGTGCTTATATTAGCTTTGGACTCATTCTGACGCACACACAGATGTCCAGATGTGTTCGCCATGTGGAAGCTGAATAATCAGACGGGATGTCTTGGTCCCCGAGCTTGAAGAGGAATCCCTGATTAAGCTGATTCCAAAGTAAAAAAAACACACGGATGAGTCTGTGTGGTGTGTGTGTGTGTGTGTGTGTGTGTGTGTGTGTGTGTGTGTGTGTGTGTGTGTGTGTGTGTGTGTGTGTGTGTGTGTGTGTGTGTGTGTGTGTGTGTGTGTGTGTGTGTGTGTGTGTGTGTGTGTGTGTGTGTGTGTGAGAGAGACGGGCTGGGAGATCAGACGGAGCACATTCATAAGTAGGGGAGTAGGTCAGAGGAACGAGGGAGGCGACAGCAGTGTGGTGAAAACAGCGACGGGGCAAATTGGCAGCAGGATTGTTTGATGATGTCATGTCCCAGCTAAGAGGCAGGGTTTGCCTTTCCTGCTGAAGTGACTCAGCAAAATAAAACCCCCCACCCACCCACGCCAGCCCACCGGCACATGAAAGTCAAATCACCTAAGCAGAGTAGGATTTATGACATCTGTGAATCAACACAGCCCTGTGCTGTCTATTTGCGGAAAAAGTTTTAAGATGATATGATCAGCTGTCTTCTGTAGCCGTGGCTTTCAGGAGGTGTTATAACAGCGTCACGAACAATTTCACAGTCTTAATTTAGACGTAATGAAGTGCAATTTCAGTGTCAAAACGCCTCAGGTTCTTAAACAACATTGTCAATCTTAAATGAAGCAGGGAGGGGAGTTTGAAGAAAAGTAAAATAGTGTTATTACGCTGTCATATCATCTGGTTGTAATAGGGGTAATTACACTTTATCGTATTTTTACAGACCTTCCAAATATTTCACTGTAAGGAAAATGATTCCTGACGTTGTCTTAAGAGCGTCTAACAGCTTTAATTGGAGCTTAACACGTTTGACAGCTCAGTGTCGGCGTAACGCGTGAACTCAAACAGACAGGACAGTTTATTTGTGTCCGTTGACGACACTCATAAGACGTTATTATTGAATTCAGGGACGTGTCAGCTTTCATGTCACGGTTAAGCAGTGCAACTCAAATGCAGCGTTGCCATGGTTACTGTCAGATGCTGGATTTATAAGTAGCTATCTCATAATTTGGTTAAAATATTCCCATTTAAAGGGGAAAGAAAGGTCGGTGCTTACGCCTTATAGAAGCACACCTGGAGGGATCTGAACTCGGCTTTAACTCACTCACTTGTATACCGGCTGCACGTGTTTGTAGTTGACCCTATTTTTGGGGCATGTGGTAGTGTTGGCGAGGGCTCTAAGGCGCTGGATTTAGGCTCCAGTTATTTCAAAGGCGTGGGTTGAAATCCCACCACTGCCAAGTTTCTTTTCTGGAGATGAACAATCCCATGTTTGTCCTCAATAAATCGCACATAACCCAGCAAACCCCCGAGAACACTCCTTGGTATCTGTCCATTATTGTTGCACCAAATGTGGAAAGTAGTGGTCTATGTTTGTGTGTGTGTCTGTGTGTGTGAAAGACATCACCAAGCTTAACTACAATTTGAAAGACATAAATCTCTCTTGTGTAACGCAGACACAGCGTCAGGTCGTCCCACGTCTTTGTCCCGGATGCTGAATTGACCAGAAACAGACTTTTCATCAGGTCACATGTCAGTGCGTGTGTGTGTGTGAGTCTCAGCCACAGCAGGATGATTCCGTGAGGACAGACGTCCTTCTTGTGTTTCTGCCCCGTTTCCACTCGATCGCTGATGCCTATAGAATTGATACGGTGTCGAGTGACGGCTAATGGCGTTTGGAACAATGAACGCAGTGATGCCATTGGACACGCTTCCTCCGAAACCCGGGAAATGTCTTCCTGTGAAGCGTGCGTCTGACATGTAGCTCTTTATTAAGATATGGTTTTAGTTTACCATGAAACCTACAGATTTTAAGAAACCCAGGAACATGTGTGTGTGTGTGTGTGTGTGTGGAGGCTCCATGTTGGTGTGTAATTCACATGATTGACACTGATCCTAAGCCCCCCCACGCCCTTGTGGTATGAGGGCTATCCCAACAGCAGGGTGATTGACGGCAGCCATGCTCCTAAGTGTACACACACACATACACACACACCTCCCCCCACGCGCACACACACACCCTCCTTTATTGCACCGCCAGAGAAAAAGGGCAGATGGATTGAGGATAAAAGTGAATTTATGGGCGATGAGGACAAGAGAAGAAGAAGAGGAGAGGACCCTGGGGGCGTTTGGGGGGTCAGGTTTGGAAACGAGCGTCGGTGTTGAGTCGGGAATGAAACAGTCCAGCGCTCAGGCTGATTCAGATGAATAGTCGCTCCGTGCTTTACAGATGAAATGCAGGCGGTGAGCGTGAACACACACACGCACGCACACACACACACACACACAAGCACGAACTCTCCCCTTTGTTTCACCTTCAATGCGTTTACCTGCTTTCCATCCAATCAAAGGTAGAACCAGCGTTCGAGGCAGAGCCCGTAAATCCCGAGGCGCATCATCATCATCATCGTACGGGACCAGACCGGACTCCTCATCTGTTTCTGTCGTGTCGATTGAAATGAAACATCGGCGGTGATGGACGGATGAAAGGATGAAAGAGCCTCTCTCTCTCTCTCTCTCTCTCTCTCTCTCTCTCTCTCTCTCTCTCTCTCTCTCTCTCTCTCTCTCTCTCTCTCTCTCTCTCTCTCTCTCTCTCTCTCTCTCTCTCTCTCTCTCTCTCTCTCTCTCTCTCTCTCTCTCTCTCTCTCTCTCTCTCTCTCTCTCTCTCCCCTCATATATCAAACCCAAACTGTTTTCTTTCCTTTCTTCCTCCTCTCTGTAACGCTCCGCTCTCACCTCCACACAGCTGCCGCAAGTGAAACAAACAACAAACGAGATTCAGGCAGACCCTCCCTGTCTGCTATGATTCATACTGAAGCTGTCAGCATTGATTTCATCTCCCACATTGTTAAGGGAGGAAGAAAGTAGGAAACCTTTTTTTGTGCGCCCTCCTCCTCCTCCTCTTCAGTCTGAACTCGTTTGCTCCACTAACACACTTGTATGAATGTGCTGTGGAGTCTCAAATGCATTTACTCATGTATTAATAATGAAAGGATGGTGTTTGGTGTCATAACGCTGTCTGCGATCATTGTGACAAACTAATTTAGGCTTCAGATAGTCGAGGAGAGTGTTTGTTATTTCTTTAGAGCGACTAAAACAGTTGTATTCTCACTAAACAGTCTTTGCATGACATCATTCCTCGCCACTTTACAGATTGTAAACCACATTGGAGCGCAAACTGCCTGTGATAGAGTGTGTGTAGGGCTGCTGCAGGCTAGATCTCTATCTACGTGGCAGCAGCACCAGAGGGAGGCTGAGCTCAGTGTGGTGGCGGAGTGCTCTGGTGGTTTTTCGTTGCTGTTATGTAATCATTCTGGTGGGCTGGCTGTTCCCAGTGTGAAAGGAGCTGTGCAGTACTGGTCCCAGCCAGTACGTACTGCAGCCCCCCCATCCGTGTTTGATCCAGGACCCTCAGTCTCTCTCTCTCTCCCGCGCTTTTCCCTGTTTTGGGTCCCTCTCCTCTTTCCTCTCCTCCCACCCCGGGCCCTTTAATCTACGTTTTTTGGATTCCCTCCTCTAATCCCTAACTATGATAACTACAGGATAAATCTGTCATTCCACAAGGCTCCACACTCTCTCACCCCCAGAAGCTGTTTTTATAGTGTCTAGACACACACACACACACACACACACACACACACCCTGCCTTTGACCAAACAGGGGAACGGCGTGAGGAGCTGCTGGATGAAACAGACCTGATTCACCTAGTTTGATGTAGGATCAAGGCTGGGTTTAGGTTGTGTGTGTGTGTGTGTGTGTGTGTGTGTGTGTGTGTGTGTGTGTGTGTGTGTGTGTGTGTGTGTGTGTGTGTGTGTGTGTGTGTGTGTGTGTGTGTGTGTGTGTGTGTGTGTGAAGCATCAGCAAACAGGGATAACAAATTGGTGTGTGCATCGAGCGTCTCCATCAATAGCGGAGGATTTGCATTAAAATTCCTACTTTTGCAGGATATCTCTCTCGGTGTGTGTGCATGCATGAATGTGTGTGTTTATAAACACTGTAGCCTGGAACGAGCCGGTGACTCACTCTTTCCTCCAGCTGTTAGCCAGAGTCGGTGTGCATCACCAGCTTGCTCATCGGGAGGCTTCCTGTGATAGCGAGGTTCTAACCCAGTGTCTGCTGACTCTCCGTATTTCCAGGCCTCCTGCGTGAGCGTTCGGTTTCCCAAATGGGATTACTTTGCACGTCCTGTTGGGAGTTAAGAATAAAGATGCTTACGCCGGCACATCCAGGCAAGAAACCTGCTTATTTTCAGGCCAAAGCTCTGTCCGCACTACATGTTTGTCTTTTTCTTGGTGTTTTTTTCTCATTTACTGTCCACTCCCAAGAAGAAGCTGCTGCCTCCTGCACGACTCATCGTCCTACAGGCGTTTCCTCTGGTGTCTGCGTGTGGCGGCGTGGGGAGAATACGTGGCAGTAATAGCGGGAGAGAGGGAGAGAGGGAGAGAGGGAGTCGAGGGCGCTGATGGCGCTGATGGCGTTTTTTTTAACGGGAACTAGCCCGGCGCTCCTCTGCTCCTGTTTGGTCAGCTGCACAGAGGTTACATGGTCTGGGTAGCTGCAGCTTTCTGACATCACCATGCACAAGTGAATCCAGATCCAGCGGTGTAAAGCTGCGGGCGAGCTTCCACCGCTGGAGATGACTTTCCCACAGTCCTCATAAAGGTTATGAACACTTAAGTTTCATTTCACTCACTGGAATGAAACTGCTACTGCTAAATCCACTAAATCCTGTTAATTCACCCATATTTGGTTTGTGTACTGTTGACATACCCTGACATTATAATAAACCTAACATAAAATCAGACAGATATGGCTGTAGACTTCAGTCTTGGGACATTTGTTTGACTGCAAATGAGGACTTGACCTTGAAAAGTTCCTACATACAAGATAAACATGATGTGAAGCGACAGACCTCCTTTATTTAATTGTCGAGTCTATAACATTTTGGGTGCGGGGTTAGGAAATTCAACCAAATACAAGTTAATAGTTATTTTCTTTGTGTTCAGCAAGTTGTGGGGAATGTTATTAGCCTGCATGTCTCCCTCTGCCGCTGCATGACAACTTCCTGCCAGGCCTATTGTAAATTGTAATTGGAAAACTTGGGCCCCCAAACGACACACGACTTCTTATATTATTCAGTAATATCAAAGCATCTAGATAGCAGTGAATGCAGTTTGCAGTGTGGTTTCTGCTTGTTGTGCTTCTCAGGATGCTGCAGTAAACACTCAGGCGCTCGGGTCTTTCAATTATGGACTCTTTGATTTTCCATAATCATGGCTTTAACTCAGTGTGCCAGTATTAGCCAAACAGAATCCATCCCCCCCTCCTGTTTAAAGACCTTCTTCTGCACCTTTTGTGCCTTTGAAGGCCCTGCGGTCTGTCTGATGTGGCCTACCTGCTTTTTATTGTGCTGTTTTCCTTTTCTGGGCTTGCTCTCCGCTCTGTGTGAGGCATTTCCGAACACCTCTGCGTTTCACGAGCCGTATAAATAGAGCCGACCTAACCTGGGATAGCGTTAGGGAAACACATTGGCAGCAAGACGAGCTGAATGCAAAACAAGAGACGAGAAGGGAATAGGGGGTTCAGATGGCTATCGCTATATATCACGTTCAGCAAGTACTTGTGCTGATAAGCAAGTAATACAAGAAGACCGTCTCTTCTAGCGCTTTGACTCCCATCTTCTCTCCCACACAGAGGTGAATAAGTGCTCTGTGGCTGCACACATCGTTGCCAGGCCACGTCTCGGTGCCAAACAGTTGAGCCCTCTCCCTGTTGAAGGGCCTGTAGGCTTTTGTCTCGGTGTCAGATCCGAGACGGCGGGTTTTTGTTCGGCTCAACGGAGGTAAAGGCCTCGCTACTATTGCGTTCGGCTCAGGTCGCTCGATCGATCGGGACGGGCCGTTTCTCCCCGCAGCAGAGGAGCCAAGCGTCTACCAGAGTTGCAGAGGACAGAGGGGACGGAGAGAGTGGGAGTGGGAAGGGGTACACGCAGGTTCCAGACATGGCAACATGCACCTGGTTTACAGAGATTTATCCGGAATCCCGATTTGTGTTATGTTGAAAGCTTCTCCTCCTCCTCCTCTTGTCTTTTCTGGGAATCTCACAAGCCAAATCAATCACAGCTCTGTGTGGAATTACATCATTTTCAAGTTTCCCCCAGAGGCCCAGAACAAAGTGGAGCAGCTTTTGAGGGTTTCTGTTTTCTTTGTAAGCACAATTTTCTTTGTAGTTTCAGATATTTGGTCCAGCAGTGGATCATGAAACCTTATTCTGTGGTTTTGTTTATGTCCAGACTCCACAGTCCCATGTGCTACTATCACACACGCTTAGCATTTATCTGCACATCGTTTCAAGTAAACATTTTCTGAACTTAATATTAGACCGGTGACCGAGTTACAGATGTGACGACTTGATGGGGTGTGATGCTTTATCAGGCTGAAGAGAGACAGACAGTTTGAAAGTCAACTCTTGCCAGATAGGAGGAAACCTAAACCGTGGCAAAGGGCGAGACGTTGCTGTCCGTCTTGGGTCGACTGAGCTCAGTGCGGCTGAGCCAGATGAAAAGGCTGCGTTAAAGTGTTTGACTGCTACGTCCTCACTCTAAAAGGTTGCAGGAGTTCCACCCTTTGAACTCCCTGGGAAGCACAAAAAGGCATTTTATCAGTATCAAAAGAAACTTGTACTTTCATCTGGGTTGTTTAGCCATCTGCTGGACTAATTAGCTGTTTCCTCTCCGCTGAATGCTTTGGGGTGGGCATGGCAGCAGTCCGAGGTTAAGGGGTGGCACTGCCCAGTGGGGAGATTACAGGTTTGGTTTGTTACCACGGCTTCTGGAACACGGCGCTGCGGGCGTCACATGTGTTGGCACAGGGCGCGGGCACTTCAGATGTGGTCGGGAACCATGTGGAAGCTTTCTAGGGTTGTGCCTTGCCCAGCCCAGTTTCGGGCTCCCGAGGGGAGAGGGAGCGAGCGTACAGCAGTCTTAACATCCAAAACCTGTATTCACACAAACAAACAGAGGGTTTGTTTGTGTGTGTGTACGTTCCAGCGCACACAGTCGTTATTTACACCAGGCTGTTTGGCAGAGGCATGGGCAGTGTAGGTGGAATTAGCTGCTGCTGGAATAAAGTGGCACTCAGCAGTATTGGATCACATCCACACATAGATATGTTGATAGGATCAAAGTGTATCAAATCTTTTCTAACCGTGTTACAACAGCAATGTTTCCTCGAGCGGCAATGGGTCGGCACAAAGCCCTCAGCTGTCATAGATCACCTGTAATAGGCTTGATTAACAAATTGCTTGATATCAACAAAACAAGTAACGAGTTTGTTCTTGTTTACTCGCTTCAGTATTTCCTACTTTAGGGGCATAGCACTAATACCATCTTCAGACACACACACACACACACACACACACACACACACACACACACACACACACACACACACACACACACACACACACACACACTTGTGTTGGATGATCTTATTGCGTCTAATTGTAATTGACATCTTCCTTATTTCAGCTGACTTGAAGTGACATTTTTGTTTCCTCCTCACAAACTATTTATCTGAGGTCGGGAGAATGTCTTCCCCTCATGTTTAAGAAGGTCAGAGTGACGGACAGGTTGAATGAAAGACAAACAGAGAGTCGGGGCAGAGAGGAACGCCGAGCTCTCACAAACTGGCAGCTCCATTTAAATGCGACGAGGACGAGGGCAAACTCTGAACCAACAGTCGAGCCAAAAGTCAAAAGAGCTGTCAAAACTGGCATCAACAGTTCCTACGCTTGCCCAGCCAAAGTCTATGAACCAAAGCAGCGGCAATGTTTACCGCCGTGACCCCCTCCCTTACCCAAAAGGCCCTGTTCTCTCTCACGGCCAGTGTCCGGCCCCGACCCGGTCAACCGAATCCCTAATCAGGAAGTCACTCCACGGGCCAAAGTTCCCCTCTGTGCTGCCAAGCTGCTCCCGGTTCCTTTGTTCAGGACTTTAATTGGTCATTTTTTTGGGGGCTCAAGTCTATAGACGGGCTCCATTTCATGTATGACACTGAATGGCTGCCATTGAGGGCCTGTGGAGCTGTGTGGGTAATTGTTCTTAATGAGACACAGTACAGAGAACAAGTGTTTGTCACAGCATCTAATGGGAAACACAGAGAAGAAGAAACATGGAGTCCAGGACACGTAGTTCATTCTTCCTGTGTTCACCTGTTTGTAGTTGTTTTCTTCTGGTGATTGGCATCCTTCTTTCCTTTGACACCTTTATTCCCTTTTTCCTTTAATTCCTCAGTTTGGAAGGAATCGGAAGGAAAATGGAACATTCATGTTTTTCACTTGACGATCTGCTCTCACGAGCTGTTTTACTTTTACTTACTTAAACCGGATCTCTGGGGAATTCCTCTAAAAGTAACAGGGTAGGGAAAAAAATTCAATAAAATAAAGTAAATTAAAAGTGTAATGCATGTAGTGTGTGTGTGTCCAGCAGGATGATTCCTTTCAAACAAAGTTAGACTAAGTAACCAGAGTACTGCTCTAATTGTACGTCAGCTAATGAAAGAGTGTGACTGGACAGCGTCTTGTTTTAGAGCCTCATATTAAGCCCAGCTATGTATTTTAAGATGCTCCAAGTTTCTGCTGCTGCGTCCCGGAACGGCGGAGCAGCAGTGCATCGTGGGCCAGCCGATTCATCCCAGACCTCTGGGTCGACACACACGCTGCGCCTGATGTCAGCTGGCGCTCTGAAAAATAGCAAATCTTTTTTGATAAACGAGTGAAGGTTGTAATTCTGCACTGCTGCTGTCTATTTGAGTTTCTCTAAGTACAGGCTGCAGCGCGTCTCAGCGAGCGATGGACAAATCGGGACTCGTCTGAAATAACCAGCGCTCCTCGTCGCAAACCTGAGTAATGTCAGTGACCAGCTAACGTGGTTAGTTTGGAATGTGTGTGTACATACAGGCGTACATGCCGTTCAGTCTCAATGCACACATCACATACCTGCTGGTGACGGCTGATGGGACACTCAGCAAACACAAAACCCTTTCTTTCAGATGTTCTGCCGTGTTGCTGCACGTTTGTTTCTTGTTTTCTTCCCCTCTCCGTCTCCGTTTGAGCCTCAGGACACGCAAATCTTAAATCTGCCTTAAACCTGTCTGATAAAATAATGAGTCTAATGAGATTTGGATGCGTGTCCGTGGTCTGACATCAACACCGCCAAATGTTCTCCTAAGCCCTCTGGGTTTCCTGTTTCCCTCCAGGGCCTCCAGTGTCTTGGGATCTGATCAAGCACCCAACAAAGCCATACAATAACAACATGAACTCATCTGACATAGAGATAAATGTATCAAAATAACCAAAGATAAAGATATTAGTAATGGTAAACAGTATTTACAAGCACAAACTATGAAGATAAGTTGTCGAATCGCTGTTACAAGGTTGTATCGGCCCGGTTCTTTCCTCCCTCACACACAGTCAAAGTACTTTCACTCTGATCTTTGTGATGTCACATTAACAAACGTCACCCATTGTCGTCTGCACCGGCGGACAAAAGGAAGTTCAAAGGTCAGTCTGTGCAAGGTCACAACCCAGACACTAAACGTGTGTATGTTTATGGATATTCCCAGTTTGGAGGTCAGAGGTGAACAGATGAAAGCCGGAGCCAAGGTCAAAGGTCAAAGTGAAGCAGGTCATTAGTGCGGGGTGTTATATTTGCGCGCGTTGCAGCGGACATCACAGCA
The DNA here is from genome assembly GCF_046128005.1 of Genypterus blacodes. Taxonomy (NCBI): domain Eukaryota; kingdom Metazoa; phylum Chordata; class Actinopteri; order Ophidiiformes; family Ophidiidae; genus Genypterus; species Genypterus blacodes. Next base: position 992,786 of record NW_027466864.1, on the reverse strand, counting down.
GAGCGCCAGACTTTTTCGAGCGCAGAGTGACAGAGAGGGAGCCCCTCTGAGAGCAAACACCCATCACACACACACACACACACACACACACACACACTGCTCGCCTCATCGCTCAAGAATGTTTAAGTAGAAAGGACTTGCGAGTATTCTCCCAGTAGCAGATAAGAGGGAGTGACAACATTTACCATGATGAGCCTCTAGCTTTCATAACAGCGCTGAACAAAATGGCTTTAGTTGTTTTTTCACCAAGGGGTCAGGAAGAACCCAGCAGGTGTCCATGCATCACACACTTACCTCACCTGGAGCTCAATCATCCACATCTTCTGGTACACAGTTTCACTCCCAGTTCATCCTCTCACAGTTTATCCAGCTCGTATATCGATCCATTGATTCTCAGTCTATTAGATCAGAATGACACGTTGATACTTGGAGGCCTGTATGATGGAGAATGATAGAAGTATGTTGTATGTGTGTTTGCAGGGTTTGGCGTTCTCTCTGCAGGAGCGTCTCCAGCTGGGGATCCACGGCCTGCTGCCACCATGTTTCTTCAGCCAAGAGGTGCAGCTCCTCCAAGTGCTCAAGAACTACGAGATCAAGAAAGACGACCTGGACAGGTGAGACCCACGAACGCCCCCCTTTCCTGATAACTTAGATTGCAACGAAGCTTGTCTTGTCCTTGTTTTCCTTTCTGCCTCAATCCGTTCAGAATGAGAGATTTGGGGGAGAAGACTGTGTTTATCCCCGCGCCTGCAGAGACGTTTTTACATCTGGAAGCCTTCAAAATATGAGGAGCAGATTAGCAATCAATCCTCTGAGCTCTACATTCATCTCCTTACACTGTATATTTTACCGCATAAATCCCTTTCTTTCTTTTTTCCCTCTTATTTCTCCATCTCCTCCCTGCTCTCCTTCATCTGCTTCCTGAACTGTTTCTATGAACCTCCACAGGGAACCAAATATGTGTTGTTTTTTTTACACTTCATTAGACACGGAGGAATTGTTCATTTGCGTTTTTATTAAAAGTTCCACCTGCTAACATTTTACTCCGGATGATGATTAGGAGGTTCCCACCAGACGCCACATGCTGGGATCCGGGCTTTGGACTGAAGTCACAGCCCGGCTTTGACTGTTTTGCATTGAAGGCTGAGTGCTCGAATTTTATCTGCTGGTGAAATAGCGTCTTATTCCGATCGCCGTCTCTCATCCGTCCAGTCCCTCAGCTGTCATCTGGAATGTCAGGGATTTGTACGTTGCGTTCATGTCACTTTTGAGATTGGATTTAAGGTCAACAAGGAACCACGGCTTCTTAATCGCTGCCCTAATGAAAAACAGTCTTTAAGAGCTTGTAGGTGCCGTTCCCAGGTCCGATCAGTGTCACTGGGAATCTTTCCCGGGGGGGGCTTGAGCACCTTCCAGCTCCTGGGGCGTCGATGCGGCGGAGCATCGCCCTTTGCCTGCTGTTCCTCAAGCCTTGCCATGTTTACACACGGTCTGTTCCCCGTCTCCTCCAGATCCTTCTTTGATCCTTACTGCTAGGCACTGTCACTTACTTGTCGGATCCATAACTCATAAGTTTCTCTTTGCACACCGCTCCCATTTTAGTCAGCCTTGGCGTGATTTTCCTCTCATCAACATTTTGAATTATTCTGATTGATTGTGGGAAATGGAGCAGGAATGCGTCCCGAGCTGATGATGCGTTCCTGAGCCGGAATGATGGAGTGAGCAAAGTACCTCCTGCGACTGAGCTGCTAACACAGGAAATTGATGCTCAAAAGCTTTGCCAACAAAAACACAGCGGTGTATAAAACGACACACCTAAATGGAAACCTCATATCCAACCGTGTTAGACAACAGTGTGTCCTTAACGATCTTAAAATGAGCCTGGCAGAGCCGAACAGGTCGGTCGCCCGTGTTGCTGTGAAACGGATTAAGAGAGAGATAGATTGTGTCTTGGCTGCCTCAATAGGTTGCCTATAAAGGAAACAAGCCTGGCTAAGGCAGGGATCCCGCTGTGTGAAGCAATGCGCACTGTAAATATTCATGTTTCCTGGGTGTGGTAAGCGCTCGACCCTTCTAAGGCTGAGAAGGGAGACGCAAGTGTTTGCCAGCGTCGAATAAAATAACAGCGAGGCCACAGCAGTAAAAGCAGAAAGCAGAGCTGCAGAGCTTTTGATTGGACGCAGGGTTTAAATTATAGTGCAGCTCAATGAGTCAGACAGATAAATTGACAGTGATGAGTGAAGTCATCCCAATGTTGAGCTGAGAGGAGAAATATGTCATTCTCCATCCTGAATTTACCAACGGGCCAAACTTTTGTCTTTTTCCATTTCCAGTCTTATTTGAAACCTAATCCGTTTAAATCTTTCATTCATTTGCCATTTGAATGTTTACATGTTCTCTCTGTGTTTGTGTGTGGGTTCCATTTCCAAATGAGGATTTTTTTTAATATAAAGAGCTGTATCACCCACACAGCTGTACAAAACGATGAAGAATGATGCTCAGCTATGTGATCGAGCTTTGGCTTTGGACAGGAAGATGCGTCTATATTTGCCTAATTCTGATTGGTCAGAATTTGGAGAAGATGCAATGTAATGTAAAACTCCTTTACTTTAAAAAGAAACCCCCCAAATCTTACCTAAATGGTGATACATTGCATATGGCAGAAGCTGATTTGGTTCACTAATATGAAAATAGCTCTCCTGTAAGAGCAACTGTCACCACGGTGTATTGTGCAGCTGCAGTGGTCTGACCTATAGGAGAAAGGGCGTGCATGCTTTTCATCCCTCTAACAAGAGGCACCTTGTGCTCTTGGCTCTATGGAAACTTCTCTGATTAGGAATAGAGCCCCGTCTGGCTTACTCTGCTTAATTTGGGTCATATGCAAACCTTCCCAGTTCCCAGTCAATGCAGGATTGGAACAAAGAGCTTGTGTCGGTGATGTGAAGGGGCAGATTTTGACTCTGCATATTTTCCCAAGTATCTGGAACATAAGCAAAATATCTGAATCTGAAGTGTTGACAGCGATGGTGCAGATGTATCGTATTTACAGCGTGATACAAATGATTTACATCAAAAAAAAGTGTTTCCTCACAGTTTGCCAGTCGCGCACAAACACAGAGCAACATCTGCGTTCAATAATCCCTCCACGAGCTCACCAGGTAAGAGTCCTCACAAGATGTTACAGATTAACATGTGGTCCTCTCCTCCCCCCCCTCCCCCCTCCCCTCCCTGTCGTTCACAGATATGTCTTCCTGATGGGGATCCAGGACCGCAACGAGAAGCTGTTTTACCGGGTGCTAACGTCAGACATCGACAGGTTTATGCCCATCATTTACACCCCCACTGTGGGCCTGGCCTGCCAGCAGTACGGCCTCACATTTAGGAGACCCAGGTGAGAAACACACATTGAACTCCTAACAACCTTCATATTAAAAGCATATTCCAAAAGATTAGACTCATTTTGCTTCACCAAGACTAGTTTGAACCTTATTCTCCCCTGATGTGAAGCGTCCAGGGGATGAAGATGAGACACTTCCCTCTGTCTTGTTCCCACCTAGTCAGTTTCCGACAGTTGTCAAGTTTTTTACGATATTGGTTGTTTTATATACTTTTTTGCTACAGTGGTTTTTGTTGGCCAACATTTTCTTCCATTGCCGTGTCTATATTTGGCATATTTATGCTCCATGTGTGTTTTATGCTCTCAAACATTCCAAGTGAATAGTAAATGGTGAGTTTGCAAGTGAAATTGGCAAACGACGTAGACGCCAAAAGCTCAAGAACTCCTTATTCTATGTTGGCCTTTCATGTCCTTAAAGCTGAACCTGAATTGGTCTTTCACCTGTAGTTTGGTCAGACTCCGGCTCGGCTCAAAGGCAAACCACTGTAAGCCGTTGAAATCAGCGCTGGGTTCACCTTGAGTGGATCTGGCAGCGCTCCGAGCTGAATTTCAGTGGTTTCCTCTCCTCCTCTACTGTAAACACACACACACACACACACACACACACACACACACACACACACACACACACACACACACACGCCTCTGCTGGTGTCTGTTTTCCCTCAAGCAGGTTCATTAGGTCCAACTTTCACTATCTGGAAGTGGCGTTCCCTCAGCTAAGTTACTAATAGATATTGAGACGATTGAGCTCATAATCTAATTGCAGCATTCGGGGGCAACCTTTCGTTTGCCTTTGCACCGTCTGATTCCAGGTGGTACAAGTGTGGGGTTTGTTTTGACTTTATTAAGAGTGATAAGAGGCGACCACCCCAGTCAGCTGTCTTTTACTCTCAAGAGAATTTGCTGTGGTTTGCTGTGTTTGTTGGCTCGCCTCGGAACACTTGAAGGATTTTAAAATGTGAGAAACACACACACACACAGCAGTTTACCGCCTGTGCCTGGTCGCAGCAGAAGTTGGCACCGTAAAGCTCATTTAAGTGCTGTAGCAATGATAGACAGGACTCCAAGATGCTAAAATATCTTAATCTTGAGGGTTAAATTCTTCAACACAGATGTAACATGAGGCCTTTTAACTTATCTTGTCCTATTTTGTGAGCTTCTCTTCAAAACTTTTAGCCAATTTTGTGTAGCCAATTTTCACGTCACTGTGCTGCTGACGTGACAAACGTAGACATTACTGCCACCCCTCTGTTTCTGTAGGTACTGCAGCTTGAGAATCGTGCAGCGCATATATATAAAAGCTTCAAGTAAGGATAAATGTGCCAGCCATCGTGCCAGCACATAATGAACTTCAAGTATAATCCAGGCGTAAGAGTAATATCCGCTACTGCCAGCTTGTGGTTTTAGTCAGTTTAACTTAATACCACTACATAGGTACTTCATTTACTCAACTTACTGCAAACAAAACCACAGGGCAGTACCAGAGGAGCAGTGCATAAAGCATTAACACAGCATTGGCTCCCTCCAATCTGCTCTGCTGATCACGTGACTTTGCTCTTATGACCAAAGGAGATGATCACAGCTATCAAAATGAACCGAATTCACCGCCAAAATGCGTCTGAGGCTTCAAAGTGGTCAGTTGTTGCAGGCAGACACCAAGAAATTATGAACATATAACATAAAAGAAACCATATTATGCAGTTAAGGAAACTCTTGGAGTTATATTATGAAGATATTTAGTCATGTTAGTAATGCTGCATCATTTTCCAAGTCTTCTTTAATGGGTGAACCATGAATATTGCAGCAGGGCAGGAGTTAAAAAGGAACAGTCAGACCGAATACATCTATGTTACCACCTTAGATGCCTTTAATTAACTGTGAAATCCCAGTTGTCCTAATTGTGTCCAAGCTATTTTATTATAAATGCTCTGGGGTGCTTTCAAGTACTCGGAAACCCCACTTCTTCCGTGCAAATTACCTCAAAAATTCCCTGTTTCTCCAGCCCGGCGGAACTATGTGGAAAATATTCCTAGCATGCTCCCTTCCTGTCATACCGCACTGGCTGGAGGAGTCATTTCATACACTCCGTCAGTCTCACAGCATAGTGGGCCAGGTCCTGCTGCCAGAGTCCCCGGGGTTGGGAGTTAGGGGTTTTCGGATGTCTATCAGGGGGTCAGTTAGTAGAATGTGCTGAAGAGAAGCTCGACCGGATCGTTGTTTCTGCTAACAAAGCCTGGAAAAAGAGAAGGATTGAAGGAACAGAGAAGGGCCACAGGGTTTAAGCCCAGATTTTCTACATAAATATCATGCGTAGACCACTGAGGAGACGGCTTGCGAGTCTGTTCAACAGAAGGGAGATCAGGGCTCCAATCGCTGCCTCTCAGGTATAAAGACCACTGTGTGGAAGAGGCAGCCCCTTCCTTGTCTCGCCTGTCCTAACAAGCTGATCCGCCTCACGCAGACTAAACAGCCCAACACCAGGCTCTGTGTCACAGGGCAAAGGTCGAGCGTCATTAAGTGTCAAAACACACTTGATTCACCGCTCTTCAGATGAGGCAGAGGCAGGAAGTAGAGCCGGAGAAAGGATCACATTCATATGATCAGAAGATTAGTGGACATGCAGCCGCTTTTTATTAGTTTCTTCGCTCTTGAGCCGACACAGTGGATCTTAAGTGTTTAGCAGAGAGGGGTTAGTCTGTCTCCAGCTTATAGGTTGTTTGTTGTCTATTTTCACCCTAAATGTGGGTTGTGTCCTTTTCTTTCGACACCTGAAATGCTCAGTTGTGATAAATGATAATAGTCGGTAGCTGTAAAACGATCTCTACTATTGCATTAGAAGTCATTTAAACCGCTACGCCCTCTGTGGTGCAATACCGCAGAGTTTCTAAATCAACATAATGGACCCTTGAACGTAACGCGATGGCAATTCAAACAGCTCTCGAGGTAAGTGACAAGAACCAATCCATCACCCTGATGGAGACAGATGATCATTGGTCGTCTATTAATGGGTCCCCGCTTACAGGTCAGAGATCAGTAATTCCCTGCTAGTGCTGCACTCTGTCAGAACCTGCAAAGCAACACACAGACGGGCATTCTTTAACTCCCTAAAGGAGTCTAAGGGTAAAGACAGGATGTTTTCCTTTTTCTGCCACCTCTATATGAACTATTAGTCTTATGTGTCTTTGTTATATCTTACTTATTAAAAGACAAAGAGACATTCCACATGTTCCGCTTTCCAGACGCCATTGCCGGGAAGCTGCAGGCCAACCCAGCGCCAACTCGTTGCTTTGCTACTTGTAAAAATTGTGATTAACTGCTTCAACTAGGAATTAAGGGAGGATTATAGCTGCTACCAACTGTAAACGCTTCCTGCCTTCCTTCCTATTGCAACCTGATGTGCGGGGAGAAGGTCTTTAATTTTAAGGTGTGTAGGGGCAAATACCAGTTCTCAAGTATTAAACGTGGGCCTACGACACAAGCCAAAAGCCTAAGCCACATGGCTTCCATGTGGCCTGAAGATAAGCAGAATCCTTTGTCTTCGGACAGAGTCATAAAACATCACCCACCGTACCTAGAGTCAACCCCTTTTTCACACCTTATCGGTGGGGAGCTATAAAGGTTTGAGTTGCCCTCAACACTTTCTCTCTGTCTTCGTCCAGCTCTCTCTTCCTCTAGCCTCTTCTTCAAGCGCCTTCTCCCCTTCACCTCTTCCACACAAAGAAACTGAAGAATGTGCCCTGGATTTTCCCAATTCAGCGAACCCAAGATTTCTCTCTGTCCAACTGCTCCACTGCTGAAGACGTCAAGAGACCTCTCTCTCTCCCTGAACAAAGGCCCAACCCTTGTTCAGTGAACATTCTTTTTCCCTCTCTAAACCCGTGGAGATCCCTTTTTGGTTGGCTCGACCTGAATCCTGACTACACCCGAGGAAAGAAGCGTTTCCTCCTGTTTTCTCCCAATTCCCCGTCGACCGAATACCAGGCCTTCCCACTGGGACCAGGAAAATCAAGGACTTGCAGACTGGCCCCATGATCAACTCATCAGCGCCTGAATCTGTTTAAACCCGCGACCCAACTGGATCTTCAACACCACGGACTGCTCAACTACCTCTACGGTGAATTACAACACGGACGTAATTCCACCAAGTAAGGCTTAGACGTCTGGGCAGACAAAGAGTTAGGAAGTGATATTATGTGCATTAGATATAGGATACCATGTGTTCTTGACTAAGCTTAATATTACAAGTGTGTTCTTTAATTTTTCCTCGGTGTTAATCAACACCGATTGCATGTGCGCCGTTCCTCTCTCTCTCTCTCTCTCTCTCTCTCTCTCTCTCTCTCTCTCTCTCTCTCTCTCTCTCAATTCTTTGTTCTGGTAAACTGCTAATGTGCTACATCTCCGTGTGTTTGACTGTAATTTTGTGTATTATAAGCCTTGCTTGAGCCTCTCAGCCTGCTTCACAAATTCACAAACCCAAGTCTGTCTCTGCCCATCTTCTGCCGCGTCGAGGGGCGGAGCACACTCTCACACACACACTCACACACACACCCACACACACGCACGCACGCACGCACGCACGCACGCACCAGCACACACCCACATGTAGGGAGCTAGGAAGAAAGCCGCCATCTTGGGACCCCTCCCATTCACATGTGTTTAGCCGCCATTGCTACATAGCCTGCTTCTAAGCTAGGTCCCGCCATTTTAGTTTGATCCAGATCGTACTAGCGGGCGTGTTATAACTCTGCCACTTCCTGTGCATCATCCCTTCTCACACGCACACACACACACACACTCGCACACACACACACACACACCCTCCAGTTTATCTACCTTGTATTCAAATCTGTTGTTGCCTGAACTTCTTGAAATTGTTTATGTTTTCCGGTTTGTTTTATTGATAGTAATGACCTTAGTTATTATTGTGAGTAAATAAATCTTTTCATATCTTAACAAGAAGTGTCTGAAATTGTTTGCTCTGAATGTTGTATGATTATCAGCCTCTACGCACGTCAAGTCTCACCCTTCTAGGCTGATTTCGAGCGCAAAACTAATCTTTAAGTTATTCCCTTTTTATTAATTTATTAATTAATCTGATAATTTTAATTGATAATTAAACTTATGGTGAATCTTTAAAGTTAGGTCAATTATCTGCTATCTTGGTTCCCTGTGCCAACAAACAGGGTGGTGCCCCGAGAACTTTAATTTATTAAAGTTATTAATTAATTATTTTCATTTTTACCTTCTTTTATTTCTTTTTGATAGCAATCTTTGATAAAGCAATATTACCTACATATAATTGGTGCCCCGTGTGAGGCGTGGTACTGTTGATTTCATACAACATTCATACGAGCAATTTTCAGATTGGTTTGGATTTTTCTTTTTAAAGTTTATAACTTTAGATTAAAGATTTCGATTTGCTGAGTGCTGTCTCTGTCTGTGTCCCATGCAGTGTTGTTGTGCTTCCTGCTGTGACAGTCATTGATATGCTAAGTGGTTACCTTGAGAGAATCTTGTTGCTTGTGTCTAATTTGCATTAGAAAGAGCTTAATTTACAGTGCCCTGACCAGTGCACCGTAACTAGGACAGCACCATCTGGTGGGCAGCTGTCATCACTATTAGTGTTTGCAGAGACCCCCCCTAGCTGTCACTAGATTCCTTCTTCCTTGCTTCAAAGGGATAGATATGACTAACCAGACTCCATCAGAGTATGGAGCTGAAACTCCTCAGGCAGGTGAGAATACCTCACTGCCTGATTTGGTTGCTCAACTCCTCAGAGTCTCTGTAAAAGAGAAAGAGGAGCTTGATGGCTACACCATAGCTCAGTGTGACACTGAGATTGCCAATTTAGTTCGAATGGTTAATGAACCTAGCGGACAAAGATGGTCTAGTAAGGAGATAGTTGGTCAATTATTCTTGTTCTGCCATCACAAAGCTCATTTACAAATAGCCACACTTAGTGGCGAGGTCGTAACCCTTAAGGCAAAGGACCTCCGCCAGCGATCACAGAATCAGGCGTTTTGCTCGGAGCTGCAGAACACTACTGCCCTGTTGGCAGAGTGCACACAGAGACTCCGTCATGCTAAGCAGGATAGCGAAGATGCTAAGCACGAGAGTGCACTGCACAAGAGCCAGGCCGCGCGTGCGGAGGCTCACCAGGTGCTTAGCTATGCTGACCAAAGGGGGGCAGCAAACCCAGTGGCACGCGCCCAAGAAGCTTACTCTGCCACAGTTTCAGCTGAGAGCAGGATATGTCCACCGACACCAGATCGGTACATGAAGCTTCCACAGTTGGGTGAAGCCACGCTTCAACCCCACCCGTCTCAGGTCACTTCTCAGCTACTTCCCCCTCAGGCGCCCCCAAGGGATCGCCCCTCTGAAATGCTGCCTCCATCACGAAAGGGACGTAAACGTGCCCCACAGCCTGATGAAATGAGCGAGCATCGGTATCCCTCATCTGAAGAGTCAGATGGATACCAGCGGGAGTATGCTACAGACCTGCACACGCGACATCTCCACTCTCTTGCCCAGGTTCCAGCTAACAGCATGTCATGTCCACCGACCCACGATCGGTACATAAATCTGCCACACTTGGGTGAAGCCAAGCTTCGACCCCGTTCCCCTTCGGTCATACCTCAGCCACTCTCCCCTCAGGCGACCCCTAGGCATCGCCACTCTAAAATGGCGCCTTCACCACGAAAGGGAAGTAACCATGCCCCACAGCGTGATGACATGAGCGAGCATCGGTATTCCTCATCTGAAGAATCAGATGAATACCAGCGGGAGTATATTACAGGCCTGCGCATGCGTCAGCTAGACTCCCTTGCCCAGGACCTTGAGCGTTTTGACCCCATAAACAAGGATGCTAATGTTAACAATTATCTTAGTGAAATTGAAAACTCCCTTATTGATTTGTCTCACGCCACTTCACGTGAGAAGTTAAAGCTCATCTGGAAAACAGCTTCCAGGAGCGTTCGTGCTTTCATTGAAACGCAGCCGTCTCGTATCCGTCACAGCTACACCAGGCTATGTAGTGCCCTACGTGAGGAGTACTCGCTATACTTTGATGAGACATCAACCACACTCAGCGCCATGAATATTCACCAAAAGCGGACAGAACCGCCCCGTGAATATTACAGACGACTGAGGAGTGCCTACTTTCAAGGAAGTACTGAACCGGGCCTGGAGGAAAATCGATTCTTCCGCTCTCTCTTCCTCCACAACCTCCATCCCTGTGTGAGAATCCACGTCACACTGATGTGTAAGCAGGGTAAACCCACCATGCAGGAGATTAAGAATATCGCCCAAATGACCTGGGAGACAGTTGTACGTCCCACTGATACACCTGAAGATGAGGTGAGAGTTTTAGGCATCCAGTCATCAGCGCAGACTGAGTTAGAATTGGAAGGCTGCAAAGACTTCCCCTTAAGTGTAAACAGTGGCACTGCACTCCCAAAACACCTGCCCTACCACCTGCGGGGTGGACAAAAGAACCATAGACATGGCCAAAGAGGCCCCTCTCAGGTCCGGCATAGGTTCCAAAACCAGAACTCCTTCACAAAGAGAAGGGATGTCCGCTTCAAACAGGGTCCTAGACCGCAGAGCGAGACAAAGGAGAAGACTTTTGAGTCTTTTGGAGAACATTACGTAAAGGAAATGATAATGAAGTGCCTGACAGAGTTAATACAGCAACTCGAAGCTTCCCAAAGCCCCTTCAAAGTGTCAAAAGATGACCACAGGGGGACTGATAAGGACTCTCTGTCAGTCTTACAGGACCAGGCACCTTCACACTTTGACAGCCTGCTCCACAAGCTGAAGGCAGGATCCAAGGGAGCCTAAGATGCCCCTGGACCAAGCCAGAGTCAATTCCCAACACCTTATCCACTCCACTCCTACCATTCCTAGGGAACCTTGTCCACAAAGAAATGCCAGTCGCATCTACACCTCAGTGTTGGTAAAGGGGGGTACACACTGCACAAACACTCGAACATTACACAGCAGATTTGAGGGCCCGACTCACATTCCACTATGTGTCCCACGTCAGACCACTCATCTACTATTAACTGTTTCTGCTCCTCCGAGAAGCAGATTACTAACAGTAACAACCTTCCTTTCTCTTTCTTTTTCCTTTGAATTTCCACGTCGTGGTTTTTCTTTTTGTCAACGACAATGACCAAAGAATGACAGGTTGTAACATTACTGTGTATGTCTCTCAATAATGTGTTTAAATATTAAGGTTAAGGTAGTCTCGTTTAGTTCATTCTGCCCAGACATGCCTTACTGACTGCCCAGATGTCAAAAGCCTTATTGAACTGTTTTCGTGAACATTTTCCGCACCCGAGGATTATCCAACTCCAGGTTGCTCTCAGGACTTGGACCATGTGATGAGGACTTATGAACTGTTCGCCCTAATGTTTGCTCTTGGAGACTGTGGCTGCAACCCTCGCCTCAAGATCATCAGGGGGATATGTAGGGGCAAATACCAGTTCTCAAGTATTAAACGTGGGCCTACGACACAAGCCAAAAGCCTAAGCCACATGGCTTCCATGTGGCCTGAAGATAAGCAGAATCCTTTGTCTTCGGACAGAGTCATAAAACATCACCCACCGTACCTAGAGTCAACCCCTTTTTCACACCTTATCGGTGGGGAGCTATAAAGGTTTGAGTTGCCCTCAACACTTTCTCTCTGTCTTCGTCCAGCTCTCTCTTCCTCTAGCCTCTTCTTCAAGCGCCTTCTCCCCTTCACCTCTTCCACACAAAGAAACTGAAGAATGTGCCCTGGATTTTCCCAATTCAGCGAACCCAAGATTTCTCTCTGTCCAACTGCTCCACTGCTGAAGACGTCAAGAGACCTCTCTCTCTCCCTGAACAAAGGCCCAACCCTTGTTCAGTGAACATTCTTTTTCCCTCTCTAAACCCGTGGAGATCCCTTTTTGGTTGGCTCGACCTGAATCCTGACTACACCCGAGGAAAGAAGCGTTTCCTCCTGTTTTCTCCCAATTCCCCGTCGACCGAATACCAGGCCTTCCCACTGGGACCAGGAAAATCAAGGACTTGCAGACTGGCCCCATGATCAACTCATCAGCGCCTGAATCTGTTTAAACCCGCGACCCAACTGGATCTTCAACACCACGGACTGCTCAACTACCTCTACGGTGAATTACAACACGGACGTAATTCCACCAAGTAAGGCTTAGACGTCTGGGCAGACAAAGAGTTAGGAAGTGATATTATGTGCATTAGATATAGGATACCATGTGTTCTTGACTAAGCTTAATATTACAAGTGTGTTCTTTAATTTTTCCTCGGTGTTAATCAACACCGATTGCATGTGCGCCGTTCCCTCTCTCTCTCTCTCCCTCTCTCTCTCTCTCTCTCTCTCTCTCTCTCTCTCTCTCTCAATTCTTTGTTCTGGTAAACTGCTAATGTGCTACATCTCCGTGTGTTTGACTGTAATTTTGTGTATTATAAGCCTTGCTTGAGCCTCTCAGCCTGCTTCACAAATTCACAAACCCAAGTCTGTCTCTGCCCATCTTCTGCCGCGTCGAGGGGCGGAGCACACTCTCACACACACACTCACACACACACCCACACACACGCACGCACGCACGCACGCACGCACGCACCAGCACACACCCACATGTAGGGAGCTAGGAAGAAAGCCGCCATCTTGGGATCCCTCCCATTCACATGTGTTTAGCCGCCATTGCTGCATAGCCTGCTTCTAAGCTAGGTCCCGCCATTTTAGTTTGATCCAGATCGTACTAGCGGGCGTGTTATAACTCTGCCACTTCCTGTGCATCATCCCTTCTCACACGCACACACACACACACACTCGCACACACACACACACACACCCTCCAGTTTATCTACCTTGTATTCAAATCTGTTGTTGCCTGAACTTCTTGAAATTGTTTATGTTTTCCGGTTTGTTTTATTGATAGTAATGACCTTAGTTATTATTGTGAGTAAATAAATCTTTTCATATCTTAACAAGAAGTGTCTGAAATTGTTTGCTCTGAATGTTGTATGATTATCAGCCTCTACGCACGTCAAGTCTCACCCTTCTAGGCTGATTTCGAGCGCAAAACTAATCTTTAAGTTATTCCCTTTTTATTAATTTATTAATTAATCTGATAATTTTAATTGATAATTAAACTTATGGTGAATCTTTAAAGTTAGGTCAATTATCTGCTATCTTGGTTCCCTGTGCCAACAAACAGGGTGGTGCCCCGAGAACTTTAATTTATTAAAGTTATTAATTAATTATTTTCATTTTTACCTTCTTTTATTTCTTTTTGATAGCAATCTTTGATAAAGCAATATTACCTACAGGTGTCTGTTTATTTCTCACGTACTTGCTAAGGTTTGTAAGGCCGGCTCACCTTGTCATTTTAAAGAACTTGGACTTGGTCAGGAACCGTTGCTTGTAGTGTTTTTGGGGGAGGTAGGAAACTCTACAGATGTTCAACAACAAATGTCCTTCTATTCATGATCAGTGAGTGGAACAGCTAGTGTCGGTTTTAAGAGTTGGCCTTTCATTAAACAGTGGCTGAGACGCTGGAGGTTCCAAAGTTCTAATAAAAGGCATCAGTAGACATTTCCTTGGCCTCCTCTGAAGTGGCTTGATGCTTGACGAACTGTCTCAGCCCTGCAGATGAGGGACTTCTCACTTACGATCTCACACGCTTTCAGGCCCACACACACTGTTTGAACAGTGTGAGAGGAAGTTTTAACTTGGATCAATGAGCAGGCAGAGCATGTAGAAAAATTGTCTCCATCTGGATCCTTAATCCACAGCGTGCCTGATTAGTGAACCGCAATGACCCGATTACAACAGGGAGGAAAGAGCCATTTATCACAGGCCACTTGGAACCAGAGAGCAATTTCTGTTTGATTGCGAACGTTTGCATGATTTTTCCCGATGTATTTGTTTACTCCGTCCTTAGCTTAGACTAAGAGAGGTGTTCTCAGAGTTTACATTGGTCCAAAGGGAGAAGCAACTGAGGGAGGAGAGACACAGTTTGGAATTACACTGACCTCATGAAGAACGTGGCAAACATTTGGGATTAATTCCATTCTGGACTTTGTCAAACAATAGGTCTAAGCTTCAGAGCCAGTGAAAGCTAGGAAACTTCAGGGCACAGAAGATTTCAACTCCTGTCATATGTATCGGTTAATGCCTAATGTTAAACCACATCAGAGCCGTGGTTTACTCCGTGAGCATGGAAAGTAATCAAATTAAATATATGTTTTGAATAACTGTCTACTCAGCTAAGACTGCACATTGATTACCTGGACGACTCATCTGGGAACTATAGTACCAGAGACAACTGCTAATTAAAATATCCATGACTTGGAGTGGTCCGTGCCTTGGAAGGAGATCAAGATGGTTCAAATTGGCTGCTTTGGAAAATGTCCATTTGTTCCATTGTGTCGCCTGAAGCAAGCACGGAAATCTCAAAAGGATTTACGTTTAAGGCTTTCTAACATTTGTTAAATGAAAAGCCTTCCTTCCTCGCAACTTTCATCACTCTCTTTCCTTAAATACTGCATCTTTGCTGTATGTATTTGGGTATATTCAGCAAAACAATACAGTCTGACACATTGACACTTGGCCTTGTTTTGATCTCTAGGTGCACTTTCTCATTTCTCACAATCCAACCTCCATTTGAATTTGAGTTCCATCATTCTCTGTTGTCAAATAGAAAAACTTAAGTTATCTATATCTTTCCATTCAACAATTATATGGGCTTTTAGATGTGATTTGTTTTCAAATTCCCCCGTTGCTCAATATCCCAACAGTGCTGCACACTTTGGTCCAGAAAGCCAGCGGAGCTTGGCGTAGTGCGGTACGGTATGATAGTGGAAACTGGCCATTACCTGCCATCACCCAAATCTGAGCCAGACCAAGTTCAGCTTTTTTAATTTTGGTAATTTATATGACAAAATGCTGTAAACAACGTTACATAAATCCTAATAATGCCAGTCATCGCTCAAAAAAAGGAACAGGCAGGCAGTTACCAAAGCATGATGCAAATGTGGAGTTTCACTTTGACTGGTGTGTAATTATGGAAAGATAAATAACGCCGGAGCCAATGAATGACACATTGAAACAGTATAAGAGTGAACTGTAAAGTCCCCAAAGGAAAATGACTAAGCACAGTTCTGTTTGGCTGCTATCACCAAACTATCACCACCGCTCAAATTTGGGTAGTAATATTCACTATCCCACACTGGCAGATGTAATTTGCTGATTAATAATGAAGCTTAACTAATATGTGAGTCTCCTGGTTTGCACTTTTATAGATACAAACCCTCTTGATGTCAAAGAAATGTGCCTTTCTATTCCTGTCTATTAGTTTCTGTTCCAAGGTTGTATGAACGTCATTTTCAAAGGAACGCTTACAGAAAAGCTTTGATGATGTTGCTATGAAACCCGTCGAGTTTGAGCACCAACTTCAAATATTCAGCCTAACTCTAAAGTGCTGCCAATGCTTTTTCTGTAGAAATAACTAGAACTGATGTGGATCTAACTATTATCTTTATGTCTTCAGGAACTGTTGTAGAGCTATAAAACTTAGGCGTAGGAGAGATTGGTGATTTAAATATGTTTCCTTATGGAATATCCCTCGTGTTTGCAAACGTTGACCAGTTCCAACACTTTGTTCTTATATGTGCTGTAGATTTATAACGATGTTATTCTTTCTTCCATAAGTACTGCTGGAAGAGCTCAGTATCACTCCTCTCCACAAAGAGTGCAAATTGAAAACGAAAACATAATTCCTTTATTACACCTGCAATAGCTAAAGTGTGTGTGTGTGTGTGTGTGTGTGTGTGTGTGTGTGTGTGTGTGTGTGTGTGTGTGTGTGTGTGTGTGTTGTGCTTGGTGCCAAAGCAGATGTCGAGGGCAACTTTTTAACGGGGAGTGTAGGAAGTTTGCCAGCTTTTGTACTACACACTAGAGTCGCTTCATGCTACTGACCTGACGGCGTTGTCCCTGTGTGACTTGTAAAGGCCAGATGGGCGTGTGTGTATACATATGCAGCACATAGTGTGTGTATGTATGCAGGGATAATGTATAAAATCTTCCTCATATATACGAAAATGGCACATTAGAGGAATTGAGTATGTGTTGTAATATTTCCTTATGTATATTAAAGTATTTGAAAGGTACACATGGCTCTGTGAGTTGCGTGTAAAAGGTGTAAACACTTTGATGGGGCTCAGTGATTGCAGCAGGTTTGTGGCCTGATGATGTTTGGACTGAGTACATCAGTAAAGACAACGAACCTTGACGCTCCGGTCCAACTGTCCATCTGACTTACTATACGGACTGTTTTTCCAGCTGTGGCACTTTAAGTTGCAGTTCCAGATGTAATTTTGAATGACCATGGGAGTGTGGGACCCATGCAGAGAGACTTCAACATTACATCAGGCCAAAGAATGTTTCATGTCAACACTCATGTGAAATTAGTGATGGATGCTGCTGGGTGAACTCTGACCTCCAGATCAACCAAAAGGCAGACAAAGCTAGAAAGCACCGATCTGATTCTGCATCTAAATGTTTGTGTTTGATTGGTAGTGGATAGTGAATATAACTTTTGTAGCCTTTTTAAATTCTATTTGGTGATATTCAGTGATATTTTGCGCAAAAATGAGTTATGCAAAATTTAAGTGAGTCAGATTCATGACCACTGAGTTCTGGCCATTTGAATCAATGTGTTACTGCAGCACCCCCAAAAGGTCAAACACTAAACTTTTTGGTTGCAGAATGCTTGTGGAAATTATGGCAATATATTTGGGGAAAAGACTGACTTTTATTTCAATGGGACAACAATACAGAAATGTGGAGCGATGCCGATCCAGTTTAATCTCCTATGTGCCTTTAAGCGACCATTATGAGGATTACATCATGAAAATAGCTGAGATGATGTCAACATTGGAAAATATATAGTATTTATCAAGATAATGCCAGTAGGGAATCCTGCTGTGAGAATATCTATCCTGAATATGCATCAGATTCTCCAGATGTCAACATTGGAAGTACTGTATGCTCAGGAAACTATACCATGAATGTAAATGAGGAGATGACGGCATTAGAAAATATATAGCATTAACTGAGAAGCACAGTTTTCGCACACTGCCCTGCTGTCTTCTTGTCCAGCCAAGTTGATTCACCCTTTTTGGCCTCGTGTTGGAAACTCCTCACTGGTGATAAGAGCTGGAAACGCTTACATACTATCTGCGCTTAGATAAGGCAATATGTGAATGGTATGCGGTGTGGGAAAGTTTTAGGGAAATGTTTCAGATAATAAACAAGATAACGCTGCCACGGTTGGCGTCTTGTTTGTGTTGGATGTCAAAATTCCCCGTGCTTAGTTAATCGATGTGCTAAGAAAGGCCGAAAAGCTCATTCCTCCTTGTTTTGACAGCTCCGTCAGTTCACAGCACACGTTTGGCTGTAGACACCAGTAGTCCTGTCATAGATTTGGCAGAGGTTAGAACTTGAACGTGAAGCTATCCCTGTGCACTCAGAAGCCCTCTGCATGCTTCCATAAATCAAAAGGCTTCTAAAATGTAAACAGGACCATTAAATCACTCATGCAGTCCGTATTAAATTAGTGCATTATTAGATGTTTAATAGATTTGTGTATTAGGTTACATTTGAGTTCTAGTCACTGGCTGCTTTGAGTGTTATTTTATGCAGTTTTATTAACATTTGAACGACTTAACAGTGGCTGTTAAAATTCCCAGTCAATCCAAACTTTGTTATTTTGGTTTCTTGCGCAGTGGGAAATTCTTCCCCCTGTGTGAGAATGCACGCCATCCCAGCACGCCCTGCATGACCTGTGCCCGTTTGCTTCTCTGGAGCTTCTATTCCTACAGTATTGTATATTCTCAACATCAACATATTAGCAATTGATGTCCCTAGAGGGAAACAACAACACATCTGCGGACGGCTTGGTCTCACTGTCCTGATGCAAGCATGGGAAAACAGAAATGAGAGATAAAGAAAGAGAGGATTCAGCGCCTCTGATTGTGTAATAATATGACAAATGTGCTTTCATACTTGTACTCCTTTCAAATGATATAAAACAAAAGATATGCTTGTTCCTGACACTACAGATTGATCTACAAAAACTGGTATATGTTAGTCAAGTGCATGCCTTGAAATGAAAAGGCAATTTTGGACAAATATCCAAAACAAAATGAGATACTACTGCACTCTTAACTCATTAAAGTAGGAACTACATGTGAAATGTTGTGTGAAATGTATATGACTTGGAGAGTGTTGTGGTGAAGCCGGCAGGTGTGAAGAGTAATGAACACATCACATCTTTGGGGAAATGAAAGTGACACCCTGTAGTTACGGAGGACTTTACCGTCTAACAGCATCTCTGCATCTGAGTAACTCTCACTGACCTCTGCAGAAATGGGTTCGACCTCAGCCGAATGTCTTCCCTGACCCTCTTTGATCCTATTTTCATTACGTGAGACCAACCTCTTCCCCCGGCACTCTGAACGTTCACTTTGATTTAAGCTTCGACGTTACATCAGTCACAGCTGCAGCTCCAATTTCCTTGTTAGAGGGTTAAAAAATGTCACCTTCAGGAAAAATTCAGCACATTCTTCTTCTGATGGATGCTAGAGTGCAGCTATGGACATTTAAGAATTGAATGTAAGCCTATGCACTTATATAAATGTAAACAGTGTCTCCTCTTGTAGATGAGTTGCAGATCCTCACTCCAAATAATGACTTTTTAAGACATTTGAGTTAGATTGAGCTTCAAACGTTGCATTTGCATCTCTGCTTTGACTCAATCTGGCAAAGTTTGGGAACTGAAACCGAGAGCAGAATCCTTACAGGAGGGTGAGAGCTGAGGTGAGGTTTAGGAATCAAAATCACAAACAGGATTGAGTTAAAAGAGAAACTAATTAGTTCATTGATCCTGAAAAGACTGGAATCCATTTTGACTCCACAGTTGGCTCGTCGCTTCCTAAATATAAATCTTGTAACCTATAAACCATGACTTATCGTTATCGCTTAAATTTCTCCATCTGTTTTATGGTGGACACCGGCCCGCCACCACCCAAGATATCCCCCAAATTGATTCCACATTGTTCAGTGGATGTGAAAGGGAGTACAACAAGCCGTAAATCATCCTCATCCACGCAGCGCTCTAAGGCTTTACAATACTTTCGACTTGCCTCTTAGCTGTCAGCTTTATCTCTGCCTTCCATGGAAATATGACCTACTAGCTCAATTCGGGGGGAGAAACATAATTTTTCCTCTTGTGTGTATTCTGTGATCCAATCTTGACCACTGTTGCTAACACAAAGCCACATCTGCAAAATAAACCCCCGCTGCAAACTGCGCCTCGCTTCTTCCAGGCAAATCCAATTGCTTTTGACTGTGGCTCCGGGGTCCTGCGCAAAAACGTTGCTGGCATGGCCCAAATGGCAGGATGTGTGTGTGCGTGTGTGTGTGTCACGAGACAAATGCGTGGAAAACCTGGTTGCAGAGCCTGAAACTCATCTCTTAGCCATCTGGTTTCATCAGGTCCGTAGGTTGATTCCTTTAGCAGGGGCTTTTTTTGTTATACTGCTGTTCTTCCTTCTGGGTTATGTAAGACTGGCTGAGAGACAAACTGGACATCCACACCAGTCGTCTGGACACCTCAGCTGTGGCTCACTTCACATCACCTGCATGTTCGTTCCATGTCCTATTCTGTACGGACTCAACATGTCACCCCAATTTAAGAATATCGGATCAGATCGAATGCGCTCTGTCCAATCCCCTCCCGAGTGGCGTCGAGCTGGTCTGGGGAAGCAGATGCTGTTTCAAGTGGGCTACAGTGGAATGGAGTGGGGGCGGGTTATGGTTTTCCAAGGCCAGGAGCGGGATCCATCTCCCACTTCCAAGGCGGGGCGTTGAATATTCGCTATGTGATAGAATCATGTCAAAATGGAGGCATGCATGCCAGGGAGGGTGGGCGGCAGAAGAAGAGCGCATTGTCCGAGGACAGTACCACTATGGAGAGAAGGGGTGTGAAAGAGAACCAGAGAACCAACTGGAAAGAGAATTCCTGCCTGTCACGTTTCATTTCCAAGTGATGAGAGCCGTGTGAAGCGGCAATGACTGGGTACAATTACCTCCTGCCGCTAAGATGAATTCCTCAAAAAGTCCACACTAACACCCACACACACCCTCACACTCCTCAGAGTACACCTTCTGACCTCCACAGCGAAAGAGAGCTAATTCTAAACAATGCAGCCGCTTCCCAGATTTCCTTTTGTCTCTTTGATTTATTTCGTAAGTTTTCGTGTGTTTACAGACCTCACTTTCATCTTCCCAGGGATCTGTTGCCTGTTTAGCCTCGTTAACCATCATCTTTTCCAGTGCAATGGGTTATTTTTAAGCCTGGCAGAGTCTAAGCCCTGGCATGGATGTGGCTATTGATCGGCGGTGCCAGCTGCCTTCTTCTCCCTGACTTCTCCTCTGCCGGTCTATTGGTTCGGTCACATTGCTGGCGAACTTCACCCTCTCATCACCAGCTTGTTATCCTTATGCATGCCAACAATAACACTACCTTTGGGTTTGCTTAATTAATTGTAGGAGAAATGGCATGCTGGGAAAGTAATACTGCTAATTAACACATGGCAACGGAGGACTTTTGTCAGGAAACGCGCAGCTGATCTCATGCGAATCTCCGCTGTGAAACGATCATTACCGCCACTCCACAGGGAGCAATCGGGCTCTGCTGACGTGATAAGCTGGATTTAAGTGTCCTCCGTGGAAATCCATTAGCTTATTACGTCCCCACTCGGAGAAGGAAGCGCGAAAGCTGAAACCAGAAAGCGGCTCTCACTGCTTAAATATTGTCCTGTCAGTCCTTTTCTGCAGCTTGTGGTCAGATACCACATCCATTCAGAGAAAACGACTCTGTCTCCTCGCTGTGTGTTTCTCTGCGGGTTAGTGTGCGCTGGGCTGTCTCGCTCCGTGCTTTATTGCTCTCCCGCCGAGGCCATATACATGCAATAGAATGACAGACTGGAGGTACTGCTGGCGTGAGTGGTAAACGTCTTTCCAGTCTAATGACGGGAGCAAAAGGGCGATTAATTATCAATATGAGTGAAAACACGGAGGCAGAAGTGGAAAGATTGATTTACTTTGACACAAACGGCTTAAGTTTGAAACCCCTGAAGCTTATACTATTTCTACTGAAGTTATACTAAGAAATTGTATCTTTTGCATTCAATAACAATAATAGTATTTTCAATTTCAATGCAAATTCATGTTGCATTATGAGAATTTGTTTGAGCTACTATGAAGAAATGCAACTTAAAATGCATCCCAAATTAAAGATCACATTAGAAAAGATTGATAATAATAAGCAATATGCCACATATCACTATCGCAACTATATCTCTTACATTTTGGCATTTTCTTTTGTTTATGATTTGGAAAAATGTCCATCTGTGTTTGACTTGTGTTACTTTCATATGTTTGAGTAGGTTTCGTTCCGGGATTATGAGCTTATCCTCCAGCCGGGGCTGTTAAAAGAGAGATAAAACACATTTCTAACTGATATCAAAATACTACCGTTGTGGTTTCTTGTCTTTTCTTTCTTTCTTTGTTGTTTTACCTTCTTGTCTGTTTGCATCTAATCAAGCGTGAATCTGGTGGCTTGGGGACTCTATTGTAATATAAATCTGAATATTGTTGTCTTATTATTGGACAATGCTGTGTTTTTGTTCCTGTGAAGGCCTATTGAAATTCTCAGCAGATGGTGTTGCATAAAAAGTCAGTGTGTTAATGTTGGAGCGAGGCTCTCGTTTGAATCTGCTTTGAGAAGTCGTTGATATCCACAGGAGGATCATCTCAGCCAGCGGAGCAGTTGGTAGTCGGTACATCTTATTTTATACCCAGATGAGGCAGATTGATGAGTATTTTGTCTGTATCCACAGCATATAGGCTCATTCTATCCACTTTACACCACAGCAGTCCACAAGAGTCACACAGTCTTGGATTACATCACTGTGGAAGGAAGATGTGTCTCACTATCTGTTTGTGTTGGCGTACGGTTTCTGTCATTCCGCCATCTGGGACGTGACAGTAACTGGCTTGCAAAAGCGTTCCTGTTGCGTAACCCTTTTAACATACAGGATTTGAGCGACGACAGGTTGTTCTGGGTAAATGAGAGAGTAATTAGTGTAACAATAACAGCTTTCCGGGGTAACGGACAACTCCAGCTGTCTGACGGCGGGAACAGGAACACAGCTGGGTGAAGATATGTGCAAAGTAAATGCAACAACATCGGACAAAACCCTCATTTAAACTCTTGGGTTAAACCGTTCCCCCTTCCCGACTCTTTATGGGTC